>NW_023270426.1:18680165-18894276 GCF_011800145.1 Mirounga leonina
AAAAAAAAAAAAAAAGAGGGCGCCTGGGTGGCTCAGTTGGTTAAGCGACTGCCTTTGGCTCAGGTCATGATCCCAGAGTCCTGGGATCGAGTCCTGTCTCGGGCTCCCTGCTCGGCAGGGAGTCTGCTTCTCCCTCTGACCCTCTTACCTCTCGTGCTATCTCTCATTCTCTCTCTCAAATAAATAAATAAAATCTTTAAAAAAATCAAAAAATCAAAAAATCTGTGGATGATGAAATGGTGAGGGCGTGTTTGCAGTCGTGGCCAGGCACCGCATAGGGAAGCCACCTATTCCTAGAGCCCGCAGCCCCCTGGGTTCACCCTGGAGAGGTCAGTCTAGTGGCTGCGGGGGGCTTGGTCCCATAGGAGGCAACTGTCTCATTTTTCCTGCAACCGTGGCCCAGGTAGCTGGGGGCTTTCCCATGGGGACCCAAACAGGACAGGTCTGGCCAACACCAGGGATTCCTTTCTCATGCACCAACCCCCTCTCACCCTGCAGCCCTCTGTGTCCAGACAGATGGTGATACCCTGCATGGCCCTGACCACCAGCCCCATCTTCGTCACGGGAGGATCCTTGGCTCCAGGCTCCTGAAGCTTTCTTGCAGGAGCTTGGCCTGATAGTGTCATGGGCGCTGTCTGCAGCCTGCACAAGGAGCGGGTTAAGGTCGTGGTAACCAGGGCCAGCCCAGGGCCTACCCTCACCCCTGAAGGCTCAGATGGAGGCACTGGGGAGGGGGCCAAGTCCAAAGGTGCCAAATTTTAATCTATAACAGACAGGAAAATAACCTGGCCAGCCTGCTCTGGATTTAAAGTTGTGTTTTAAGGCGTGTGATGGTGCTGCCTAAGCCTATTCAGGGGCAGTGAGCAAGCACGCTGTGCTCTAGGCTCAGATCCTGCAGTGTGATGAACAGGGAGGTCAGGCGCTGCTGGGGCTGCCCGAGGTTGGGGGCCGGGGAGGGAAGGGGGAGACCCGAAGACAGAGGAGAAACAGAGCCTCAGGAAGAGAGGATGGTGGGCGGGAAGGGAGGGGGGAAGGGACATAGAGAGACAGGCAGGAAAGACCGAACTCACTGAAATTTACCAGTCAGAGCCTGGCGTGCTTCAGGCTGAGCCCAGACTCTGAGAAGGAGGGCTTTGGGGAGGACTGTAATTTGGGCCACTAGAAAAAGGCATCTGGCTGGGCCTGGCTTGGGGGACGGACTCTCCTGGCCTGCCCTCTGGTTGCCACAGAATTAACCTTCGAGGGGACCTGCCTTTTGACTTCCCAGAAGTTAAAACTTTCCTGATTCTCAGGGCCCTGGAGTCTCCCTTCAGATATACGGTGAAGAGGCTGGGGCCCTTGGGGTCCCTCTCACCACCTGCTTCTCCACTTCCCCCATTGGCTTACTTTCCCATCTGATCAGCCCGGCACAGCCTTGATGGAGGAGGACATTGTATCCGGGGAGTCTGCTGGGTCTCTGCCAACTGCTAAGCAGCCCCCACACCCCCGCCCTGGAGTCAGCCTTTCCAGCCAGCTTCCTTGTCTCACGAGAAGCTGTGGGCCAGACCCAGGGGTTGAGGCTGAGCGGGAAGAGGGCCATCCCTCCTCTCCCAGGCCTTGCTGGTACAGCCTGGCCTCTTGGCTGGCCCTGGGTCAATCCAGTAGGCCCTGTGTGCCCAGCCCCGTGCATGGGCCACAGGCGGAGAAAACAGAAGCAGCAGGACCCTTTTTATTTGTTGAGACTTGACGTGCCACCGGCTTCTCCTAAGGATTTGAGGCCCCTGGGGAGTACTACGTGCCCAGGGGTACAGACCGTGGCGATAGCTAGGCAGGTTTCCTGCAGGAGGAGGAGGCAGCGGTGGATCTGCCCGAGGCTGTGGCTCTCCCTGGGGGCGAGAGGATCGAGCATTTTCTGGAAGGCACAGACCAGCCCGAGCCCCTCCTCAGCCCCTTCACATCTTTACCCAGCGGAAGGGCTTCTAGGGCACTGGCTCATTTACGTATCATTTGCATTCTATTTTCACGTAATGCATAGGATGGAAAATCCCCCTGGGCACTGGGCCCAAAAGTTAGAGTCCCTAATGCCTTGCTCCCATAGCTGCAGCAGCCGGTGGCAGACGGGGAGTCCTGCCCATACCTGGGCCTCCTGCCTTGAGGTGGCAGCTAACTGAGGGTGGTGGCCGCGCAGACACAGGCCTCGCCAAACAAGAGACTTTCACATGTGACTCACACTCCCAGGATCAGAAGCAAAATTACGTGTGAAAACCAGAGCCGGCTGAGTCTTCTCTGGGGAATCCCCTCGAGCTCCCTCCCCATTTCACTCCTTTAAAAAACGCTGGCATGGCCCAGCATTCACACCTTCCAGAAAAATGCCACACTCTCCCAGCCATGGTGGGCAGGGGCCATGCCACCCATGCTGGGTGCCTTGGAGTCTGCCCCAGGGTTCTGGGTCTTGGAAAGCACGTCAAAGCAGAGTCAGAAGTGGAGCCCAGATGGACCCTCCGAGCAGCTGTGGCTTCCAAGTCCCAGGGCTGCTGCAGGCTCATCTTTTTCTCAGCCTGCCTTCCTCCTTACAATCCATTCTGTGAGCCGTCCCATATCGTTACAGTAAAATGCTATCTTGCCTAAGACCACCAAAGGGGATTTCTGTTGCTTGTGAGAAGTGATCTCAACTGGCACATTCCCCGTGGAGATGGAATGCTCCAAAGCCTTTAGCAAAGGCCACCTTCAGCTTCTGACATACCTCAGGCTTTTCTGCCACCCCCAGTAGACCAGCCTGGCCACTGCCAGTGGCCTGACCTTGGGGTGGCACTTACCCCCTCTGAGTCCCTGGGTCCCTCACCTGTAAAATGAAGCTGGTAATTAAAAAACAGGATTGGGAAAAAAAAGAAAAAAAAAAAAAGAAACAGGATTGGGGTAAAGATTCAATGAGATGAGGGAGAGCTGACAGAGGAGTGGGGACTCAGCAAACCTTAATTTCCTTTAGTTGTCATATTCCCTTACAATCAGGCCAACATTCTAATGATTCTTCTGATTGCTTTCTTTCATTATTATTTTCATTGTTATTGTTAGAAGCAAGAACGACATGGTCCACTCACCCATTATCCCGTGAAGTAACAAAGAAGTCCTTGTTATCCCTCACTTTACAGAGAGGGAAACTAAGATTTAGTGGTGGGCTCCCAAGTCAGACTCCCTGGGCTCAAATCCCATCCCCGTCACTATGAAGCTGTGTGACCTGGGACCAAGTTACTTGTCCCCCCAGAGTCTCTGTGTCCTCCTCTGTCAAATGGGGGCAATAAGAGCATCCATGTCATGGGCCAAGTTTTAGATAGCACCAAGGAATTATCATTCACTTTTTTTGGATGTGGTAATGGCTTTGCGGTTATGTAAGAAAGTATCTCTATTTTTCAAACGTACATGCTAAAGCACACGAGGGTGAAATGACATGATGTCTGGGATTTGCTTTAATATACTTAATTTAAAAGAAACAGAAAGAAAGAAAAAGAAAGAAAGATGAAATGAGCGAAAACAAGTGTGACAACGTCTTGAAATGGTGCAGTTGGAATGAGGGCATATATGTGGGTCTATTCTCTCTACCTGGAGATTTTTTGTTAACAACACCAGAAAAGGACCACCGGCCTCACAGAGCCCTTGTGAGGCCTCCCTGGTGCCGGTCACATGGAGCACTTAGCAAACGTGAGCTAAAGCTGTCACTGCCATTATCCTTGTCACGATCCTGCCAGCCTGAGCAGGTGAGCCAGGGAAGAGCCAGCCCTCCTGACCACCCCTCCCCCCACACCCCGTCACTCCCAGTAGGGACACCTCAATCTGCCCCTCACTGTGGGGCGTCACCAGCTGTGTGTCACGGCTCTGTCACCAACACTGAAGGCAGGGCACAGTCAAGAAGTGTCTCCCCCCTCCTTATGCCCCGTGTGAGCGACTCTGTTCTAAAAGACCCCCTTCGGGGGCTCGGTTGAATCAGAACATCAGGCCACCAGGCCTACTCCAGAGTCCAGGTGAGAACCTGTCACAGCTCCTTCAGGAGGGAGATGAATTCTGCTAGTGACTCCAGTCCATCCTCTGGTATGCAGTGGTGGCAGCTGTGGGGCAGGCAGGGGCTCCGTGTCCAAGGGTCACCCTCCTTACTTCCCATCCCTGCAGTTCACAGACTCTTCCAGAGCCAGCCACCAGGGGGTGCTCTCCAGCGGAATCACAGCCTCCCCAGGACCCAGGGCACAAGAGGCTGTGGAAGGAGCCACCTGGTCACCCTGAGCTAGTGAACTGCTTGCCATGAGCAAGTCCCAAGCCCCCATCCGACCCTGACGTTTGTATTTCCACCAGCATTTTTTTTTTTTTAAGATTTCATTTATTTATTTGAGAGAGAGAGCATGAGAGGGGGAGGGTCAGAGGGAGAAGCAGACTCCCCGCCGAGCAGGGAGCCCGATGCGGGACTCGATCCCGGGACTCCAGGATCACGACCTGAGCTGAAGGCAGTCGCTTAACCAACTGAGCCACCCAGCTGCCCCTCCACCCGCATTTTTAAATAACATTAAATGGTTTGTTTTTTATTACAAAAGCAATCATGCTCAACACATGAACTGTCTTCTTCGGATTTTTGTTTTGTTTTACTGCATGTTTCAAGATTCCCTGTGCTTAGGGCAAATGGCTCCTAAATTTTTGAGCTATGAAGTAGAGGAAGGGGGAGTCCCAGGGACCTGTGAGACCCAGGCAGGTCCCTGCCCCTCTGGGCCTCAGTTTCCCCTGTGTGCATGTTTGGGGGTACTGGCCATCTCCCACATCTCTCTGAGCTCTAGCAGGCTGGCTTTCCTCAGTGCTCAGGGCTGGCCTAGGGAAGGTAGGACAGAGGAGGTTCACCCCCCACCTTTCTCCGCAAGGCCCCCACCTCCCTGTCTCCCATTTCACAGGCTCTTCACCTTGCAGCTCTGGCCCCTCCTTGGGGGACCCTCCTGACCCCTGTGGTCTGCTCTGCTCTCCTGTCCCCTGGGGGCCTGCATAGCTTCAACTCTGCCGTCCGGGGTGCTTCATTACACCAGCCCTTCTGCATACAGGGCGATCTCTAACTGCCCCCGGACACTTGCCCGTTCTCTAGGAGCTCTGGCACCAGCAGTGAACCAGACGCCTAGCCTGCCTGTGCCGGCATCCGAGCGCAGCTCCCTGACTAGCACCGAGACCTGGTGCCCAGGGGACCTTGGGGACTTTCTGTGGGTGCAAAGGAAAGGCCAAGACAGCATTTTCCATGCTGGGGTGCAGGCGCACTGGGGGTTGGTCTCGTGTACAAGTCCCAGCAACCAAAGGGGTTGTAAGTGCTTTCCCCCTGTGGACCTGAATCTCATCTTTGAACGCAAATGTTCAAGTTCAGCCACACAAGCTGGAGAAGTTCAGGGACCAGCCGGGTCCACCCTGAGTACTATGTAGGAGCTGGGACAAAAAAGCTTTGAGGCTTCTGTTCCTCCTCAGCTTGGGATCCTGGGGACAGGGCTTAGCAGAAAACGGGGAACATTTCTCTGGCTCCAAGGCAGACATAGACTGGTGGTTCTCAGGTCTGCAGTCCTGGGCTCCCAGCAACCAACTGTCAAGCTCTGGCCCCCCCAGTCAGGATGGAAAGTCTGTCCCAGCCCCTGGACTATAGCTGGAATTCTACTGCATCAGGCCAGCTGCTGTGGCCCGACCTGCTGCTACTGAAGAAACCCCCACCCAAACCAGAGGAACCGTGAATTCTAGAAAGGGAGTTTTTGACCACGGGCCTAGTCCCACTCTGAATCAGGATGAGAGGGGCCTCACGAAAGTCTTTTCCTATCCCCCAGTTTGTCAGGCTCTGCCATGTGCCCACTTTCTCAGGGCACTATAGACTCTAAGAAGCAAGGTGACTTGCTTATGGCCAAGGGGCTCAGCTGTGCCAGAAACTTCCCCAAGCAGGGAGGGCAGCCCTGAGAGGGGAGAATATTGGAGAGAAAGAGAATGGATGGGTCAGGGCACAAAGGGGGCTAGCAGCACCAAGGCCCTCAATCAGAAAAGGAAAAAGAATTCCCAGCTCAAAGAGCAGGGTCTACCCGAGTGTGTCAGGGGGGTGCCCTTAGGCCTGCTGGTTTCAGGGCAGGGAGATGCGGGATGGAGGGAGAGGTTGCTTTTAAACCAGCCCCCCACCTACCTCCTGCTTCAGCATCTTCCAAAACCATGGGCTGAGAAGAGAAAGAAAAGAAAAGAGGGAGAAGAGAGAAGTTCTCAAATTATAAACACGAAGACCAAGCTTGACCAGAGGGGAAACCCTTTAAGATGTCAGTAATAATAGAGTGTTGAACAAAAAGTAAAACTAGCAAAGCTGACAAGGAAAACCACAGCAGTCAGCAGAGGCCCACCAGTGACCCAAAGCTGAAGAGACACACTTTCACCTCGGCAAAAGGGAGGCTGGTTCCGCAGAGCTGGCTCTGCACCCCCAGGTCCTAGCACAGCCCCAAGAGGGATCCCAAAAGTTTTCCTGGGGGCTCTGTCTCCAAGAAACAGAGCGCTGTTCCCCCTTAATGAGGCAAACTCTGATGCCACTCCTTTGGACAGTGACTTGGACCCACCTCCCTGACAGAAAGCCTGAGGCCATGGACCCACTTGTCCTGGCACCCGGAGAGGCGGGGGAAGGACTTGGTACATGAATCAATGATCCTTAGCTTCTTGAGCACCCCTTCCCCCCATCAGAAGCCCTGGAGGCTGTCCCCTGGGAGCCAATAACCCCATCTCCCATTTCTGAGGAGCCTTCGAAGAAGCCAAGACCAACTAGAGGTCCCTTCTGTTCCTCACACTCCCCACACAAGGAAGGACTAGACTGAATTTAGAGCCCTGAGACTGAGACCGGGTTTTGAGTTCGGTGACCTTGGGCGAGTCATTTCCTCTCAGAGCCACAGTTTCCTCCTCTGTAAAATAGGGTTAAAAGACCTACCTCTCAGGGCTGTTGTGAGGATCAGATGAGATAATAGATAGGATTGGGGTTTTGTAAACAGTAAAGTGCAGTGCAGGTGTCTGGAGATATTCTTGGGTCTAACACATATTTATTAGACATTTACTCTCAGCCAGGCCCTGGCTCAGCCCAGGGGACATGGTCTTGAGTAAGACAGAGGGGTCCTGCTGAGACAGCAGAGAGAATAGAAGTGAGCAGCACATCCCAGACCCACAGCCTCACCCACACCCAGAGAGACTGTATAGGGAATCCAGGTCTCCCAGCTCCTGTCCCTGTTCCTAGAGGCTGCGTGAGGTGGCCCATCTCCCTCAGCAGTGTCACCGCCAAAGCCAACACCAGTAGCCCGGAGTTCTAGGTGTTTCCAGGACCCCACGATGGAGATTACTCAGCTGGAGGAAGCAAGGCTGCAATTTGTAATCGGAGTCACCCAGCAATGTTGCCACAAATTAGTCCAAAAAAATCTCCCCCCGGGGCAGCAGCCGCTAAGAGGGAACTTCCGGCCTGAGAAGGGACAAGGAGGGCGCTTCTCTGACCCCCTCCTGCCTGCTGATCTGCTGCCCTGCTCCTGTGGGCACTTCACCTCCCTTAGAGTGACTGCAAACTCCTGGTGTGACGGAGCTGAGTGGTTGAGAGCCCAGGTCCAGGAGGCAGAGCATCCTGACTTTAAATCCTAGCTCTGCCTCTCACCAGCTGTGTGACCTTGGGCAAGGAACTTGACCTTCTCGGGCTTAGTTTCCCTAATAATAGGATTTGCAACTTCATTAGGGTTTTGTAAAGACTAAACAAGATGATTATTGTAAAACCCCTGTATGTTGACTAGGCTAGGCTTATAGGAGTTGCTCAATTAATTTTTATCTATTTAACAAATATTTTTATGGTACTTAATAGGGACCACAAACTATTTCAAGGACTCTGCCAATAATAACCCACTTAATTCTTCCAAGAACTAGCGAGAGAGGTATGATTATCATTCCATCTCACAGATTGGAAGACTGAAGCACAGAGAGGTTAAGTGGCTTGCCCAAAGTCACAGAGCAGAGCCAAAATGGAAACCCAGGTTCTCTCCTCTCCTGCTCCTTCCCATCTTTCTCCTTCCAGCCTGTGGTTTCAGAAGTTGAAGCAAGGGAGGGGAAGCTGATTTAAAAACAAGCCCCCTCCCATCGCCTATCTCTGTTGTCCCCAGCCCCAGCAGACCTGGGGTAGGGGTGCCTGGGCACAGACTGGGCTCAGGCTCCATGCTACCAGCCACCGCATTAAGCTGCTTCTCCAAAAAGGTAATGCGGTCATTCATCTCCCTTGAAATCAGCTTCTTACAGCAGCACTCCCCTCCAGCCTCCAGCCCCAATTTGGAGCTGGAGATGTCCAAGCTTTGCTCTCATGCTCACCTCAGAAGCTGCCAGAGCTCAGATGCCTGCAGTGGACTCCACCAAGCCAAGTGAGGAGCAGAGCTGCATGGAAGTATAAGGGACTGCCCACAGCCTCGGAGGGGCCTCAAGGGTGGAAACCCTCCTCAGCAGCTTCCCTCCCTCGGGAACTCCTCTGCTCGCACACCTCCGGTGACGGGGAGCTCACTGCCTCTGTTGGCAGCCTGGGCAGGCCATGGTTGGCCAGCTCTGACTGGTAGATGTGTTTCCTCAAGCTGAGATGAAATCTCTCCATGTAATTTCCTCCCATTAGTCCTGTCTCTGCCCTCAGGCCGCACAGGCCAGCCGGCTCCCTCCAGCCTGTAGACATCTGGAGATGGCCATCTTTTGGCAGGAGGAGCCTTCACTCAGGCTGAATGCTTGGCAGCCTCAGGCTGGCCTCAGATGGTAGGGCTCCTAGTGCCTTCCCTACCCTGGTCCCCGTTCCACCCATGATTAGCAGGACTGTAGGGTTGCAGGGACGGGCTCTTCTAAGGGCCCGGTCCTGAGCACAGTGCTGCTGGCTGGGACCAATAATAGTAAGTGACACTGGACACCACTCAGCCAGTACCTACTCTTCACCAGACTATGCTGTGCTAAGTACTTTACAAGCAAGAGCACATCCCCTCTTCCCGGCTCTTTGAGACAAGTGCCATGATTGTCCCCCACCGAACAGGCGAGCAAATGAGACCCCAAGAGAGCGGTGACTGGCTCACGTTCCCACCCACAATGAGGAGCTGGAGGAGCCCCGGTTTCCACACAGGCTATGAGCTTCAGGCCCAGCTCCTGACTGCCAGATGACAAAGCAGATAGCAGTGGAGACACAAGAGACTCGCTCACAGGAAACACACCGAACAGCCCAGGAGAAGCTGAACGGCTTCAATTCTACAGGCCATGGGGATCTGGAAGGGAGAGAGATCCCTGTGGACAGGAGCAGGTGGGAAAGCGTCCCATATGAGGGAGAGACCAGAAATAAGTCCAGGCCCCATAAGAATATAAGAATTCCCAACTAACAAACCAATGGGAATACCGTGACCGCCCCCCCCCCCTGCTGGGAGCTTGAAGAACCAAGTTGGGTTGGACCCATACACAAGAGCTTCACCTCATGGGCAGCAGGTATTTATTAAGCACCACTGTATGCTTGGTCCATGTTAGCACTCAGCAAGGGCACAGATGAAGGGTCCATGATCCCAAGAAGGTGACAACCCAGTAGGGTAGGAGTGAAGCCTGGTTAGAGCTGTGATGACCAGTTTGGGGTTCAGCCACTGCTAATTTCCTCTCTATCAGGGACACAGACTGGAGTATGAATTGGATAAGAAGTGTCCCTCTCTGCCTTCTGAAAGCAGGGATACCAGCATTCCCCAAAAGACTTCCAGAGGAATTCTGTTCTTTGGAAAATTACACATGGAAAAATAGTTCTATGGTCAAATAAGTTTGGGAGACACTTGACTGAAGAAGGCTAGACAGGATATCTCTGGTGCAGGCCTTTTCAGAGCCTTTATTGGCTGTGCACATTGGGACCAGGACTACAGGGTCTAGTGCAGGCTCTTCTCAAGGCCTCCGTGCCTACCACGTCCCGTTGGTCCTTCTTGCAACATGCCAGGTGCTCAGAATAAAAGGGGGCACTCTCCAAGTGGAAGATGGTGGCTTATGCACCCAGGAGTCTGTTCTGGAGAGGGAATAATCAGGGGGAGCCAGTGTCTGGGGAGGAGAGGAATTGTCCCCGGTGATGGGGGTAGGGAGACTGTAGGACCTGGGACATGAAGATATGCCATTCTGGGCAATGCCCAATAGATGGCCAAACTTTACCCCAGGATCCTGGCTCACCTAAGCCCCAGAGATCCTATGGGGTCCAAGCCCACCATAAGCCAGATGTGTCTACTGCTCCACCTGATCAAAGCTCTGTCCTCTTTTTTTTTTTTTTAAGTAGGCTCTACACTCATCGTGGGGCTTGAACTCACAATCCCCAGATCAAGAGTCACATGCTCCACCGACTGAGCCAGGTAGGCATCCCAGCCCTGTTCTCTTTAATCCTACTTGCCTCCTAGGCTGACATTCTTCCTCCAGGAAGCCCTCCTTGACTGCCGGTTATGTGCTAGGACATATATATACAACAGCCATGTTCCTGAACCCTTGGCACCTGGAAACTCTATCTATCCTGATGTGTCCCACAAGAGTTCCTTGAAAGCAGGTACTAGGCAGAGTACTTCCTCCCCAGATTTTAAGTGATCACGGCTGTGAATGATCCATCCATCCATCCATTTAGTCTAAACATTTCTGAGCATTGGGGCGCCTGGGTGGCTCAGTTGGTTAAGCGGCTGCCTTCGGCTCAGGTCATGATCCCAGGGTCCTGGGATCAAGTCCTCCATCGGGCTCCCTGCTCCGCGGGAGCCTGCTTCTCCCCCTCTGCCTGCCGCTCTCCCTGCTCATGCCCTCTCTTTCTCTCTCTGACAAATAAATAAATAATCTTTAAAAATTTCTGATCACTGCACTTTGCCAGCTCTATAACAGGCAGTGGGAATAAGCAGCAAAGCCGTTACAACCCTGTGTCAACTAGATAGCTAGCGGTACTTTCCTGGTAAGACGTTCCTCTATCAACGTGTCCAGGGCTGTTCTCACAATCCAAACATGAGTTAATACGGGCACATTCCTCTGTGAAACGGCAGGCAACTCCCACAGGGACCCTGGCTCTGTGTCCCTCGCTTCCTGTCACGTTTGTGATGCTTCTTGTCTCCCCTCTGGTCTCATTGTTGCAGGCTCCTCACTGCCTCCCTGGAACTAGGTAAGGGGCCCTGAGCCCAGAGAAGGCAGACGACTTACCTGAGTTCACGCAGCAGGTCAGGGGGTAATGCTGGGACCGGGGCACAGGCCCCCCACTCCCAAGCTCTTCGGAGACCCATGCACTCTGACACAGTGCGTGCCATACAAGGACCACTCACAGGCTACCTTCGATGCCGACACATTGGTGCCTCTGAGTCCGGACCCCTTCCTGTGGAAACCCCGGGGTGATTTCCTCTTCCTGGTGAGCGACTCCCAGCCCCATTCACTGGGAACCGCGGCTGGCATGATGTGGGAACTCAGCCTGTGGGAAACTGTCCTAACAAGATCTCTGAAGCTGAGGGGCAGCTCTTTGTAGTCTCCCCACTACCACCCCGCAAGCCAGTTTGGCCAGACTTCCTTGGGGTTTCACCAGGAAGAGCTAACATCTAGCTTTATCATTGCATTTTTTCATTAAATTATTTATTTTTTAAAAAGATTTTATTTATTTATTCATGAGAAACAGAGGGAGAGAGAGGCAGAGGCAGAGGGAGAAGCAAGCTCCCCTCAGAGCAGGGAGCCCGATGTGGGACTAAATCCCAGGACCCAGGGATCACCACCTGAGCAGAAGGCAGATGCTTAACTGACTGAGCCACCCAGGTGCCCTCATTAAATTTTTATTTTAAGAGCAATTCTTGGTTATTGCATGAAGTCTGGGGAATGGGGTGGGAAGAGAACCCATGGAAGATTATAAAGAAGGGAAAAATGACACCAAACCTTTCTTGCTTCATTTTATTTTATTTTTTAAAATACCTATTTATCTAAGTAATCTCTGCACCCAATATGGGACTTGAACTCAAGACCCCAAGATCAAAAGTTGCACGCTCTACCGACTGAGCCAGCAAGGTCCACCCTATCCCTTGCTTCATTCTGAAGGCAGCTGACTGGTACCTGGCCCAGAGTAGTCACATCACAACAATTGTGTGTCTGCCATTCTGCAGGCCACAGCCACCTACATGCAAACACACACACACACACACACACACACGAACATACAGTGAAACTACACAGTTTCCAGAGAGCACACTGTGTTTCTAGTAACAAACCACAGTCTGCCTCTAGGATGTGTGGCCAGGCTCTGCCCTGAGCGAGAAGGCTCACACGGGAAGTGTTCCTGCCCAGAGCCAGCAGCCAGGCCTCCAGGCTGTGCTCGGCATGTCCCGACAGGATGCCAGGCGGGCTGAAGGGCAGGAAGAGATGTCGCTCCCAACCTCTCCCCGTTGTAATTTACCAAACCCCTCTGGGGGTCCTTTGAGTTGTTTTCTGGAAATGCCACATTTCAAGGGTCTCCCCATTAGAAAAGGTCAGAGAGTTCACACGGGCCCTTCATGTGAAGGAACTTGAAAGAAAAGGAAAGGAAAAGTACATTTTCAGCCTTAGCTGTGATGAGGTGGGCCCAGGCCATGAGAACACTTAGATGACTTACATGACCTTACATGAAGAGCCAATTAGCCTAACAACTTCCCAAAACCATCTAGCTCAAGAGCACCCATTTATTAGAACTCTTGGAATGTGCCAGGCCTTGAGCTAAGCTCTTTCCTAGGATATGGAAATCATCTCAAGATCACTCCCGCAGGGGCGCCTGGGTGGCTCAGTCGTTAAGTGTCTGCCTTCGGCTCAGGTCATGATCTCAGGGTCCTGGGATCGAGCCCCGCATCGGGCTCCCTGCTCGGCAAGAGGCCGGCTTCTCCCTCTCCACTCCCCCTTGCTTGTGTTCCCTCTCTCGCTGTATCTCTCTCTGTCAAATAAATAAAAATCTTTAAAAAAAAAAAAAGATCACTCCCGCAGTGCTAGGCAGCCTTGGGGGGTGATACCCATTTTACCCAGGAGGAAACTGAGGCTCGGAGAGGGTCAGTGATTTGTCTGGAATCCCCCAGCTAGTAAATGGTAGGGCAGGGATGCAAACTCAGATAGATCTGCCTAAATCTAAAGCTGGAGCTCTCTTGGTCAGACCCTCAACCCTTGTGAGCTCTGAATTCATCCTGTGTCCAGCCTCCGAGGACACCACATGTCCACCTGTGGCTCACGTGCATGAAGATGAAGCCTCATTAACTCTTCAGCTCCGGGGACACCTGGGTGACTCAGTCGGTTAAGGGTCCAGGTCTTGGTTTTAGCTCAGGTCGTGATCTCGTGGGTCGTGAGGTCGAGCCCCAGGTGGAGCTCCCAGCGGGCTCCACACTAGGCTGGGAGTCTGCTTGAAGATTCTCTCCCTCTGCCCCTGCCCCCCCACTTGCATGTGCGTGTGCCCACATGCACGTGCACACACACACACTCTCTCTCTCTCAAATAAATAAATCTTTAAAAAAAAAATAATAAATCTTCAGCTCTGACCTGGACTTCATGGGTCCAGAAAACTCTGGGGCCTTCCTGCAGAAGACTCTGGCCTTCATCCTGAAACTGCCTGGTCACCTCCAGAGGGGCAGCCGCAGCAGATCCCACTCAGATCCCACTCACCACCCTGGGGAAGAACCCCAGAGCCATCGTGACTGTATGGGATCTGAGTTGGTGCCCAGAGCGGGCAGTCCAGGGTGGGCCCAGAGGTGGTACAGACTGAGGTCTGACTCAAGGGAGATGCTCTGGGCCCTCCTGTCTAGCAAAGAGCTTGAACCACCCTACACAGGCCAACAGGAGACTCCCCAATCCTCCTGGTGGTCCCTCCAAGCAACATGAGCCCCTTGGAAAGTAAGGACTCTATTAGTCACAGTTCATTCATCAGCATTTTTCTGCAGAGACCACAAAGCAGGTAAGGACCCCCTTCTGGAATTTTAGAGGTCATGATGGAACACTAGAGTGTGTGGTGGTGGTTAGGGTGCAAATCCAGGAGTCAGACTGTCAAGTTTTTGGAATTCTGATACTCTCACGTCTAAGCTGTGAGATCCTGTGACTTATTCAACCTCTCTGAGCTTTGTTTCCGCATTCATGAATGGGGTTAATAGTCCCAATGTCACAGAATTGGTTTGATGATTAAATGAGATAATGTGTGTGGAGCTCTTGACATGACGCCTGGCACATAGCAATCACTCAGGAATATGAAGTCATGTGGCAGGTGATAATGAGGAGGATGGTGATGGAATCAGTGCTGACCAGACCACAGGCTGCTGCAGGGCCACACCTGCCTTTGATGGACAAGCCTGAGCTCTTTTTCTTCTCTATCTCTCCAAACCTTACAGAGCCTCCCAGGTCCAGATGAAGTCTGCCTCCTCCAGGAAGCCCACATGATCACTTCAGCCACATTGATTTCACCATATCTGAGCTCCTTCTGCCGATGGTCTGCATAGACTAATAACCAACAAACTTGGCTCTAATAACTTCTCAGCTTCTCAAGCAGACAATGCCTTCTGGAGAACAGGAACCCCACCACTGCCTCTCCCCTCTCCACAGCCTGAGTCCAGGGTTAGGTAATAGGAGATTCTCCCTAGCAGGCATTCAAGCTGATTTCAGTATGGCTGTAGCTGTCTGGTACTCAGCTTGTTTCTCCCTCCCTTACCTCTCTTCCTCACACCCATGTTCTCCCTGCTCACCTGCCTCCTCCCCTGGTTCCACCCAGCAGGGCATGATCCTGTAGGGTAGTGGTTCCCAGACTTTGGGATTTCACAGCCCTAGAAAATGTCCAAAGAGTTTTGGGGGTGGGAGAGTGAATAGAATGGCCAAGTTTTTCTCTTGCCAAATAAGGATGTTTTAAAAAATCAATTTCCACTATTATTTTAGTAAAGAAAGGCTGTTTTTACACCAATAAAGCAGAAAATCCATAATCTCTGATTAAAAGCTAATACTTTAAGCTGAAAAAATTCAGCCTTATTGAGAAAAACAAACCACCTCACTGTTGCCCTGACTTCTCTCCTTTCTCCATGGACTAGAGAAAACAACCCCCCACTGTCCTGTGTCCACTCATGGGTCTGGGGACCTTTATCCTGGAGGAGGTGCCTGCTAAGCTGGGGTCACCCTGAAAGGCAAGAGGACCCCCAAAACCTTTGAGTTAGGCAGATCCATCTTCCCATTCAGCTTTCCCAGAGGAGGTTCGTTCCAAGTCAGATCTTATAACCTCAGGGGCTGAGATGGGGGAGGGCATGAGCCCCTCCTCCTGTACCCTTTCCCCTCTCTACTGGGCTAAGATTTGCTGGATTCCCCCCCCCCCACCACCACCACTGTCCAGTGGGGATAAAGTGAGACTCAGCAGCAAGCTCACACTCAGAAAAGGAGACTGGGGGAACCTAATGGGCAGGATCTTCTCCACATCTCCATCGCCAAACTGAGCGCTAGTAACCCCCACCCCCCAGCCCCCGGAAGGGAGGAAAAGTGGGCACTGCAGCGGTGCGGTAGGAGGCCGAGCCGCCCCGCTGAGCCGGCGCAGATAGGATCTGAACGCAGAGAAGGACGGCCCTGGCTCTTTGATCCGCAGCCAACCAGGCTGGGCCTGGACCGGGAGCGCGGCGCGGCCCTCTTCCGGCCCGGCTTTGCGCCGCTGCCAGGGGTCCCGTGGGGCTCCGAGCGAGAGAGGCGTCCAAGACACCCTCCTTCCCAAATACCCTCTTTCCCTGTGCTCTCCGGAGAGATGGGAAAGTCTACACTGAATCCAACTCAGAAAACTGCTGGGGGGCTGCGGTTCACTGCACCGCGATCCTAAAGGACCTGTGTCTTTCCCAGATACAGTGGTGGAGCCGAGGCCAAGCGTGCTGTGGAGGCCCGCGTGGACACGACCCCGGGTGCCCTGTAGACGTGATGGAAGCTGGCGCACGTTCCCGCGCTCCTCTGGCTCTAATAGAGAGAGCCTGCAGCTTGGATCTTGCGCGAGTCCGCGGTCGTCAGGCTCCCAGTCAATTGGCTCCATGGGAATGCGACTTCCTGTGCCGAGTTGCTTCTGACGACGCACCCCTCGTCGGAATCCCGCGGCCCACGTGGCTGCCCAAAGGCTCGCATCCCTGGGCCGCAGGGTCTAGGCGTAGAACCGAGTTGGGAGGAAGGGAGGGGGTGGGTGGCTGAAGGATCCTCAAGGGGTTTGGGGGATCCTTCCTCCTTGTCCTCTTGGCTCTGTTGGAGCCTCAGAGATGCCACATGGCAGATGTGTGATGCATGAGCCCCGCATGCAACAGGCGCTCAATAAATGTGTGAGGGGAATATGCTTGTGTTCGCGTTGTATCTGGGCAGCCTGGTCCCAGGTCGGCTTAAGGTTGGAGAACAGGGCAGAGACCAGGAATTTGAGGAATCCTAACCCTGCCAGGCGGGGTTCGCGCGCAGCCTCGAACAGCCTCCAACCTCTAGGAAGCCCCCAGTTTCAAGCCCTGGACGTACTGGTCCGGCGCGCCAAAGCGATTACACCTTGGCTTGCGTTCCAGTTCCCGCCCCAAGGCCTAGGAGACCCGCTCCCTCGGCACTTGGGGGAGAAACCCGGGCGCAGAGCGGGAATCCCTTATTGTAGGTGAGGAAGCGGGGTCAGGAGTCTCCTTTAGAGTCCCCATATTTCGGAAGAAGGGTGATGCTTTTCGAACTTGCCGGACGCCTCCCAGAGTGACGCCGGGAAGAGCGAGCCCTTTAAGATTGTGCGCGCTGCTCGCGTCGCAGCCTCTCGGGGAGAGGAGGCGCGGGGCGGGGCAGCTTGGCCCCGCCCACCAACAGGGCCCGCCCCCGGCGTCCCCGCCCCGCCCCCCGCACTCGGCCGGCGGCGCCTTTGATGTTCGGACCCGCCAGCTCCCGGAGCCGCTCAGCCTGGCGCCCGCGCCCCGCGCCCGCAGCCCGCCCAGGCGGAGTCAGCCCGCGCTCCGCCCGCCGCGCTTCGGGCTCGGAGGTCCGGACTCCGGGCTCGCCGCCTGCTGGGCCGGTTCCGCGCCCCGCACTCTCGCGCCCCGCGCCCCGGCGGGCGGAGCGCACCATGCCGCAGCTGGACTCCGGCGGGGGCGGCGCGGGCGGGGGCGACGACCTCGGCGCGCCCGACGAGCTGCTGGCCTTCCAGGACGAGGGCGAGGAGCAGGACGACAAGAGCCGCGACAGCGCCGCGGGCCCCGAGCGCGACCTGGCCGAGCTCAAGTCGTCGCTGGTCAATGAGTCCGAGGGCGCGGCGGGAGGCGCGGAGGTGCCGGGGGCCGGCGGCGGGGCCCGCGGCGAGGCGGAGGTCGGGGCTGAGGTGAGCGCCGTCCGCGCCCCGCGCCTCTCCCGCGCCCGCCGCCCCCCCGCCCGGCCGGCCCCGCCCCGCCCTCGCGGGCCCCTGGGGTACCCATCCCTCACACCCCTCCTGCCCCGGGCCGCGAGCCCGGCGCCCCTCACGGCCCCTCTGGATCTCCCCGCAGGCGCTCGGACGGGAGCACACTTCGCAGAGACTTTTCCCCGACAAACTTCCAGAGTCTCTGGAGGACGGTGAGTTTCGGCCCGCCTCCCCTCCACCCGCTAAGGGCCGGGTGGGACAGGGGGGCCACCGAGGACGGGGTTGGGGGGGCCTCCCCCCACGGCAGCTAGAGGAGGCGGCAAAGCCGGGGCGGGGGGAGTGGGGGGCGGGTTTCCAGGGCGCCGCCGGGCTCGAGTCACTTCCGGTGCCCTGACCTTTATAGGAGTAAACAGACCCCCGCCATCTCCGCCTCCCCTCCTGCCCAGGTGACTGCCTAATCCCCCGTCTTGAGGAGAAAGCGTTGGCCCAGGTTCCTTGGCCCGGAGGGCGGGCTGGGGGTCGAGTAGGGGCCGCCGAGGGGAGGCCTGGACTCGGGGTCCTTCATCCGAACTGAGGCACCCCCAGCCCGTGCCTTCTCCGGTCACACACGTGAGCCGGACCCCTCGGCAGTTCTTTCTCTGGAGAGCAGACTGCCTCCAGCCCGAGCCACCCGGTCGGGCGCATCTGACCCAGCTGTGGTTTTTCCAGGCCTGAAGGCCCCGGAGTGCGCCAGCGGCATGTACAAAGACACGGTCTACTCCGCCTTCAATCTGCTCATGCACTACCCGCCCCCCGCGGGAGCCGGGCAGCACCCCCAGCCGCAGCCCCCGCTGGTAAGTGGCCCCGGCAGGCCTTGTGCCTGCTACCTCCTTGACCAGGTATGTGAGGCATGGGCAACAAGTGACTTTTGCCTAGAACAAGACAGATAGGTGAGAACTCTGCGTTCTGGTGCCTTTTCCCTCACACACCCAGTGTGATCTGAACCGGGAGAACTTTGCCGAAGGAAGGAGAGAGACTGCCCTAGGCACCCCCCTTCCCTCCAGCTGTTGGCTTCTGTCTTCCTAGCTTGCTCACAAGCAGGTGCAGGCCCTGTCCTGGTGCTAGGTAATGCCAGGCTAGAGTCTTTTCCCAGAATTTTTGAGCTGACACCATCCCCTCCCCTCCTGAGGGTGGTGTTGGTAGTGTGGTCTTAGCTGTGAGTTTTGCAGTTAGCCTTCTCCCCAAGCCTAAGACCCCAAGCCTGGATGTTGGAAGAATGGGCGGAAAGGGTAGTGTGTTTCAGAGCTCCTGGTTGCGCAGGAGAAACATGCTCTACTCACTCTATCCTTATTGGCATGAATGCCCCCTTGCCAGAGAAAGACCCTGACCGCTATGTGTAGAAAGTAGGTTTTTATGAGACTGGTTTGCTCTCATAAGCTCTGGGCGGTGATTTCAAATCAGTGGTGTGGGTAAGGGGCCCCTTTAATGCTTTTGCTAATTAAATACGTTTAGGTGCTTCGAAAAGATTCCATGATCATTACAAACCATGCTTTTCTGCCTCATTGGTACGGATGATCTAAAGGGTGAAGAGCCTATTCTGAGTGAATTGGAGCAGTACGGCTGCACTTAAAAAAAAATTGAGATTAGTGTTTCAGACTGTCCGCAGCTGGCCTAAATCGAGGGTGAGATGAGAGCTCCTAGAGTACACGAAGTGTTTGGGGAACTCTGGTAGCTGCAAATGGAGGTCCAGTGCAGGAGGGGCCAGCAGGTAGGCGGGTCACATGGCTAGTTGGAGGGTCACTCCGGGGGAGGAGGGTGACTGCCAGGCTGTTTCAGATCAGGAGGGAGGAGGCTTGGTTCTGAAAGCTGTTTTCATGCCGAAGCTGGTGGGAGGTGAGAAGGCAGATTGAGGCTTCTCTCTAGAAACCCCAGAATGGAAAACTTGGTAAACCGTTGACTGTAAAAATGAGCTCCTTGCCGCTTGGACTCCCCATTTCCTCATAGGCAGAAGGAGCATGTTGGTTGAGTGGTCTTTCTGCTCTAGGGTGGCTCCGTCTATGAGGTGCTTGCTTCTTTCAAGTCTGTGGGGCAGGGGGCTTGCCCTCTGACCTTGCCACCTGATGCAGCAGCTCTCCCCAGAGGCCTCCGCCCTGCACAAGCAGATGCTTAACGTAGATGCTTTTGGGTCCCTTACAACGTGTAACCCTTAGATTTTGGGCCAACTTGACATAATGCAGCGCTGCCAAACTGCCGGCAGGTGAGTTGCTTGCATAGGGCGCTGGGGTCACTGTGACAGCCTTCAGTAGACAAAAGGCCTAGGCCCGAGAACAGTCCTAGGAAGGCAGGCTCCCCTCCAGCCTCTTGTGATTCCACAGTGGTGCAGGGAAGAGGCGGGATTTCTGCGTTCCTTTCATGGCCTGGGCCAGTGGGAGAGTGCCCAGAGTGGGAGGGCCTCGTTCCCTTTCAGGGTGTGGTGATGGGACCATTTGGTGTCCTTAAGCTCACACTGGTCAGAGTGTAGGCGACCGACAGCCAACTCTAGCAGTCAGGATCGGGGGTGGGGGCTGAGGGCAGGCACACCATTATTCTCCTGGCCTGCGTCATTTGTTTTTTCAACTTGGGTATCTTTCTTAAGCTATAGCAGAGGCTTTTCTGTATATCATACTCTCTCCTGTAGACGTAAATCCCCTGCCCTACTCCCCACCCAGCTGCAGCTTCCCACTGCCTGTCTGGGAACATGGGAGGAAGAAGACAGGCTCTGGAGCTGATGTTCTGTGTGCTGGAACCAGCTGTTCCATGGGGCTGGGGACAAGGACAGAGGCAAGGGCCTAAGTTGGGGTGACACCGGGAGAGGAAAATGTCCATGAATATAGGGGAGCCTCTTTTAAGCAAACCTGATAGTTCAAAATAAATAGCAAATCGGAGTAGTTGCTCGTGTTACCCAAAAAGTTGTGTGAACGTTTAAAATATGGTTGGTTTTAAAAAG
This sequence comes from Mirounga leonina, assembly GCF_011800145.1. Lineage (NCBI taxonomy): Eukaryota > Metazoa > Chordata > Mammalia > Carnivora > Phocidae > Mirounga > Mirounga leonina. The sequence continues at coordinate 18,700,433 of NW_023270426.1, forward strand.
CAAATTTGATTGACTCCATGTTTTGGGAGCATATGTATCAGAAAAGATACTCTTACAGTGGGTCAGGAGTCCATTGTAGGGCCCTGAGGAAAAACTGCCTTTGGACGTTTCTTCCCAAGCTCTGCTTTCCTGAGCCCCTCTTCAGGGGACAGATGTCAGGCTGCCCAGCCCCTGCCCATGGGCCTTAGGTCTAGGCCCTCTGGCCCCCTTTGCCCTTTCTCAGAGAATCCAGGCGGTCAGCAGTTGTGCTGACAAGTTTTTAAGGCCAGTCGCTTAACTTAACAGTGGGGAAAGCCCACGCCAGGGTGTCCTCTACCCACGTGTGGGTGGCATGCCCATGTGGCTGCCATGTTGGATGCCTCAAAGTGGGCAGACTCAAACCTTGCCAGGGGCAATGGACAAAATGACTACCTCACAGCCAGCTGCCAGGGGGCAGAGGGAAATTTTTTTCCCTAAAAGGGTGCTTCTTTTTGGTACGTGCCTTCTTGTGAACTGTTTTGGGAAGGGAGAATTAGATCAAAGTTTATTTCATGGCTGATGTTTGTGAGGCATCTGATGTAGGCTTGTAGACTGTTCCTGGCTTCGACCAGTAGCCACTCCTTGTTTCTGTTTTGTTTGCTCTGTTCTGCTCTGAGATTGGGGGTGGGGGTAGGGATGGAAGGACCAGTGAGCTCGTCCTGGGCCTGACTTTGAGGAAATTCTGGGATGAGTAAGGCATCACTCCCTAGGGAAACTCAGACTCTTGGATGGGTGAGACTGCCAGCCTGGCACAAATCTCAGAAAGGAGATGAGGCCCGGTTGCTCTTGTGGCCCCTTTTGTGGGCTCCACTCGGAGTCTATGGCCTGGAAGGCTGCTGAGCCTTTAGCCATTTAGATGAAATGTCCAGAACAAGCAAATCTATAGAGATGGAACATAGATGCGTGGTTGCCAGGGGCTGAGGGAAGACGGGAATGGGGAGTGATTGCTAATGGGTATGGGGTTTCTTTTTGGGGTGATGAATGTGTTCTGAAATTGGACAGTGGTGATGGGTACACAACCTTGTGAATATACTAAAGCCGCTGAATGGTATACTTTGAAACAGTGAATTTTATGATGTGCGAATTACATCTCAGTTGAAAAAAAATAAAAAGGCTGAGCCTTTTGGCTCTTGCAGGGACTTGGGACTGTTCCCCAGGCCTGATCTCCACAGCCATCCCGGTGTGTGTGCCTGCCCCAAGCTAGGGGCTCGGGCATCAGTTCCAGTGTGGGGGAGCCCAGTTGAGGCAGTGGACCCTTGCTTGGAGGCCACTGAGCTCACATTCCCGGGTTCCAAGGTCTGAGGTCAGATGAGGGCTGTGCTAACGAGCCCTGTGGGGAGCAGGAGGTGCAGGTATGAGCAAGACTTGAGCAGAGGAAGGAAGTGCTGCTGACACACGGCCACCATGTCCAGGGAAGCTCTGCAGAGATGCACCCACCCAGCCCTCCCTAGCCTCAGAGAGAGGGAGTGGCCGGGTCTTGCTGGAGACGGTTAGTGAGGGTTGATGACCAGCCCTGGTTGGAGTGAACCTTGTTAGGAGGGGTCTGGCACCAGGCTGGGCACCAGACAGATCACAACCAGCCTCTGCTTCTGGGAGTGCCTAGCTGAGTGGAGGAGACAGATGAACAGACTGGAACCAGGCCCTGGTAGGAGGAGTGCTGTCACAGAAGGTCCTGCTGGGGCGTCCTGGGTGGAGCTGGCCCCCACGTGGGCTGTGGGCTGTGGAGGAGGGTCTGCCGAGCAGCTTCCTGAAGATGCAGAGTCGGCCAGCTGGTGAGCACAAAGAGTACCTGGGCTCCCCTCCAAACATGCCAGATCTCCCACTTCTCTACTTCAGTCTCCACCTAAAGCCCAGGCCACCACCATCCCTCACCCAGAAGACAGTAACGGCCACCTCCAGGCTCTCTGTGCCTCAACCTTGGCCCCCCTCTGAACCCCTGCCCTAACCCCCAATCTAGGCTCCACACACCAGCCCAGCATCAATCAGATGAAACCCCGCAGTGGCTTCCCATTGCTCTTGGAGTAAGGTCCAAACCACTCACCACAGCCCTAGTGCCTGGGTGGCCGGCCCTGCTGACAGCCCCTCCTTGTCTGCGCCGTACTCTTCCTCTCTTCCTAAATAGCAGCTACTGCAGTGTCTCCGTCTGTTTTACACCCATCCTATTCTTCTCCACCTCAGGACCTTTGCACTTGTTCCCTTTTGGAATTCTCTTCCCTGGCTCTCCCAGAGCTGCCACCTTCTCATTCGTCATTCAGGGCTGAATTCAAATATCACTTCCCCAGAGACACCTCCTGTGAACATCCAAGTGGGACCCTCTGTCATTCCCCCAGGCCTCTGCTGCCCCACCCACCTTGGTTCTCCAGGCCGCAGTGGGTGGCCCTGCTTTACGATGCACTCGCTGTACTGAGACCAAAGGCAGCCCAACTGTCAAAAGTATCTCTCTACCTTAGTGTCCTCATTTGCACAATGGGAGTGGTGAGCCCTCCTCCCAGAGTTGGAGTGTGGACTGGAGCAGCAGTGCCAGGGAGGTGCCCAGAAAGGTGCCAGTGTGTCCTGGGCTCAGGACGTTGGGGTTTGGCCATAATTGATCCCTTCTCCCTTGCTCTCCTGGCTCGTCTGGGACTAGTGGTGGCTCAGTGGTAGGCCCCACGTAGACTCCCATCTGGAAGGTTGTATCTCTACTTTGGGCCACAGGGGTCTGGGGGTCTGAACCCTGGGGGCTAGCTCCGGGACAGGGACACAGGTGTACAGGCCCTCCCCCCTTTTTCTTAAAGCTTTATTTATTCTAGGAGAGAGAGAGCACTTACAAGTAAGCGAGCGGGGGAGGGGCAGAAGGAGAGGGAAAGAATCTCAAGCAGACTCCCTGCTGAGCAGGGAGCCCTATATGGGGCCTGATCCCAAGACCCCGAGATCACAACCTGAGCCGAAATCAGGGGTCAGACAGTCAAATGACTGAGTCCCCCCCAGGCGCCCTGTATACAGGCCCCTTTCTTGCTACCGTACCTCACCTAGGGATTCTTGGGAGGGGAAGTACAGTTCTTGGAGCCAGGATGGAAGCCCCACTACTCTCTCCATCCTGAGATCCTCTCCTACAATGCTCAGAGATTCATCTTCAAAGATTCATCTGAAAGAAGACCCCCTTCCCCAGCCACGTAGAAACCCTTTGTGGAAGATGTTCGGGGCTGAAGCTCTTTTGTAAGAAAAATAAGGAAAAGACCCATTTGGTCACCAGCTGCCAAGCCATTTTCAGACCTTTGCTCACATGGTCATGCATGTGTGCACCCTGTCCTATCTTGCCCCAGTTCTTCCCCCGGTGTGGTGGTGCATGTTTGCTCCCGCAGATGGTGCCCACATATAGCATTTTTATTTGTTATCCCTCAGGCAGGTTCTAGTTTGCTCACAGCTTGCCTTCCTTACCAGTGGGAATGATGCTGTGTACGAATCACTCTTTTTTTTTTTTTTTTTTTTAAGATTTTATTTATTTATTTGACAGAGAGAGAGACAGCGAGAGAGGGAACACAAGCAGGGGGAGTGGGAGAGGGAGAAGCAGGCTTCTCGCGGAGCAGGGAGCCGGATGTGGGGCTCGATCTCAGGACCCTGGGACATGACCTGAGCCGAAGGCAGACGCTTAACGACTGAGCCACCCAGACGCCCCCAAATCACTCTTTAGTTTCCTTTTTGATTATTTTCTTGGAGCAATACGCGTAAGAATTATGGGGTCAAAAGGCAGGAAGAATCAGGCATGCCTGGCTGGCTCAATGGGTAGAGCCTGTGACTCTTGATCTTGGGATCGTGCATTTGAGCCCCAAACTGGGGGTAGGGATTACATAAAAAAAATAAAATGTTAAAAATAAAATAGGAAGAATTACAGCCTTTTGCTTCCTTCTGGCCCCAGTTTGCTATGGGGTTCCTTGCAGTGTCGAAGCATGCAAACTCCCAACATGGAGTTTCTTTTCTGTTGTTCATTTAATAGGTTCATGGTGGGAAATGGGACTTAAAAGTTATTATGACTTGCCTTCCTTCCTGACTTGGAAGGCTGTGTGGTATTGGCTGTGGTATTTGGAAAATCTGCAGCCCCCAAGGTGCGACTTGATTTTCAGGGTCCCATCTTGCTGCCTTTCAGGGCCAGGAGAGCACTACAAAGGAGGCTCCTCCTGCAGGCCGCCACTGCACCCCGTCCGCAGGGGCTGTAGTTACAGGGTCCTTGCCCACTCCTCTAGCTCAGTGGGCTGGAGGGGCTGACAGAGCCCTGGGTTGGTCACCAAGGCTTGGGTAGTCTTCACCCAGTCATACTAGGGTTTCACCGAGCCGGCTTCCATAGCTCTGTCCACCTCCCTAGGTGCTCCGAGACTCAGGTGTGAGTGGAGCTGAAGAGGGCTGGGCTTGGTGGGGACCTCCCCGAGGCTGCTAGCCGCCCATGGCCTCCTGGGTCTCCTGAGACCACAGCCCACCCCTTGCCCCTGCAGCAAAGGGGGTTTAGCTGAGCTGTGAGCATGGGCTCCGAGGGATCCTGGTTTCAATTCAAATGACTGCTGAGGTCAGGCTGGATGAGGGTGGGCCCAGCCGTAGGGAGGGGCGGGGGTGTCGCGGCCTCCCTATGAGCTCCTTGGGGGCCTGTGGTCCTGAAGCCATACAGTCACGCTCCCTCACGCCTTGTGACTGGCTGCTTCCTGCCGCGTGTACAAACAAGACTCGGGTGGAGGAAACAGGTGTTTTATCAGGTCTCAGGGCCCCCCTTCCCCAACAGTACAGTGTACAGATCTTTGGGTAACCACCCTCCTCCACCGGTGGGGACAGGAAGGCCAGGTCAGGGAAGGGACCTATCCAAGGCCCCTTAGAGGCACAGAAAGGGAGGGCATTGTCTGGAAGACCCACCCTCAAATACTGTATCTGCCACTCCTTGGCTGAGAGGCCCTGCGTGAGTTCTTTAACCGCTGGAAGCCTGAGTTTCCTCATCAAGAAACAAGGAGAAGGAGGGTTCCTGGGGCATGGAAGGAGGCAGCGTGTGTGGGGTCCCTGGTATGCGGCCGATGCTGTGAGTGCAAGCACTGGGGAGTGGGTTGCTAACAACGGGGTGAAGAGCTCCTGCAAAGGGTGCTGTGCCAGGTTGGAGGGGGGCTCCTGAAGCTGAGCTGGGACACAGCCCCCACACCTGCTCTTCCTCCCCTCAGCAGCCGGCTCCCCTGTGGCGCCATGGAGCGCAGCTGTCCAGCCTGCCCCGGGACAGAGTGGCTGCTGTATCTGGAACCCTGGTTCCAGGCCCCTGTTGGCATTTCCGAGCCCCTGCATGCTTGGCCTTGGCTCAGCACAGAGGGGCGGTAGCCTCTACCCTCCAGAGCTCAATCCTCTTGAGGCAAAGAGCCTCTCCTGGGGGCTCATGGTTAACTTCGAGGTTCTGCCCAAGTTGGATGAAGGGCAGCGAGGAAGGAGAGGCCGGCTGCGGGGGGCAGCCAGAAGAGCTTCCTGAGAGGGCCAGCTGGAACCCTGCGCAGATGATGTGGGAGAACGCTCTGGGGGCGGGGCAGTTTGAGCAGAGAAGAACAGAAATGAGCATGTTGTTGGTCATTGGAAGGGCAGCCCGAAGCCCAGGGTCGGTGAGGAGCACGAGGTGAGGCTGGAGAAGAGCCAGCAGGGAGGGCCCAGCATGTGAACTTGATATGCAGGCATCACTGGTCCCAGAGCCTGGGAGTGGCTGGCGGGCACACGCGGTGTGTTGGCAGCACGAAGGGCCAAGTGGTGACCGTCGCAGATGGTTTGAGTTGGCTGTGGAGGGAGAGGCGGACAGCAGCTGGGGCAGGGTGGACGCTGCGAGGCCCCAAGCTGGTAGGAGGAGTGCGAGCAGGGCCAAGGGAAGGGCTGGGCTTTGGGCAGGGGAGACCCAGTGTGCTGGCACATGCAGGGCAACAGAGCTTCGGAGGTGGACGTTTGCATTTTCATGTTATTTCATTTGACTCTCAGTCTCTCTCTCGGGTCATGAGTCCAGGGTCTTGTCCTCCTGGTGACTGAGAGGAACTGAACCCCAGAGGTCAGGTCCCTCAGCCCGTTGGTGATTTAGCCAGGGCATAGAGAGCACCTTTTCTCAGCATTGTCTTTAGCAGGACTCAAGTCTGGGGAAGGTCTCTGAGAACCCAGGACATTGGTAGCTTCTTCCCTCAGGCAGTTGGGTGCCTCCGCTTACAGATCCATGATGCTTGGGTTTTGGTCCTGGGCACCACCGCCCTCCCTTGAAAAGATGTGGCCTTAGCATGCACAGTCTCTCAGGTGGGTCCTGGGTGGGTCTGTCCTGGTCATAGGGTTTGGCCTGTTCTGGTCCTGCTAGAACCTTGGGCTCCCCTTGGTGCAGTCCCCTCGTGAGGGGAGGGATGGTCCCTGCTGGATAGGGGCTGTGGCCTGGGCTAGGGCCAGGATGGGCGTGCGTCTGGCCCTCTCCCGTGGGGTGGGGGCTGCCCATGTAGCTTATCCCATGGAGACTGACTGCCTGGGCTTTGCCAGCAGACGTGGCTTTGGAGCCCAGAGGAAGACCGGTGACCGAGCTTTCGGGCACAGCCGACTCTGCAGCCAGAGCTCCCTGGAGGTCAGAGGAAGCAGACGTTCTGCCAATTAAGCTTCCCCTCCCCCTCCCACGAAAACGACCAATTGTTTCTCTCTCCAGGACAGGAAAGTTGTTGGGGCCCCACACGGATTGGCAGGACATGGCCCACCCCAGGCATAGTGGGCTTTGGGGATTGGCAGTTAGGGCTGCCCCTCCCCACCATGTGTGGGCTGGCCTAGCCAGGGTGGCATGTCTCCCCCTCCCAGAAAGCCCAGTTTGCCCATGAGGGCAGGGAGCTGTGATGGGGAAGGAAGCCAGAGCACAGGGCCACCTTCTCTCCTGGCTGTGTGATCTCGAGCAAATCTGTTAACCTCTCTAGGTCTCCATTTCCTTCTCTAAATTGGGAGTGGGGATCCCTGGCCAGGAAGGATTTCTGGGGTGCAGGTAAGTGTGGGCTTGCAGGTGAGCGCCTCGGGGCGCTTGCTGCGCCTTGCCAGGACTGCTCCAGGCCACCCTCCCCCTCATCAGGCAAGAAGATGGGAGGGGGCAGGAGGGACAGGTGCTGGGAGGCCAGGCTGAGGGCATTCTGACTAACTCTGACCTGGCTTTCATGGTAGAGGCCTAGCCTCCCGCTCTGCTGGGCCGCCATCTGAAACGCATTACCGATGCTTTGTAAACTCCACATCATTTGGCCACATGAAAGCCTAGGATCTAAAAATAGCCACTCCCAGAGGACGCCCCGCATTGGTGGGGCTCAGCTGACCTCTGCACGCACACCCACCAGCAGCCACCTCCCTCGACAGGGAGCCCCTACTGGCGGGGCTACACCCGCCCGCCCTCCCCGTGTGCGCAGCCCCTGCCTGGGGCCACTCCATCTGGGCACAGATCTCATCCAGCTGGTCAAAGCTTCGGGCCCCAAGGCTTTACCCAGGGCAGAATGTCTGGAGGAAGCAGGAGGGAGGCAGCTGGGGCTGTGCCGGTGGCCCCAGGACCCCTTTCCCAGCCCCATACATGCCTGGAATGTCTGTGGGACACTCATTGGGAAGCTGGTGGCACCATCTTACAGATGAGGACCCTGGGGCCCTGTGGAGGGGGAGCACTGGCCACTGCCAGGTGCTGGACAGGAGGGCCACTGGCTGATGTGCTGGCTCGAGAAGGGTGGGGGCCGGCCCCAGCAGGGAGGCAGGGCAGCTGCAGATCTCCAGGCTGCTGGGGTTGACTCTTTGCCCTGCTTTCTGTGGGTTCCCTCTCTCTCTGGTCTCTGTGACCCAACTGCAAACCACTCTTTTCCCTAAAAATAAACATGCTTATGGGATTGGGGGAAGCTTTGTAGCTATCAAAGGAAATAATAGGGTGTTTAAGAAAATTACATTGCATTTTAAATAACCAGCATGAAAGTCATTAAGTTTGAAGTTTCATTCAAATCAGATGGCTCTGTGGCTGGCCCAGTGGCCAGGCGGGCAGAGGGTGGGTGGGCCCTCAGGGATGCTGAGAGACATCCTGCAGCGAGCTTCATGGTGGCAGCAGTGAGGTCCCTGCTGGGTACAGCCGGGCCCGGGCGGGGCGGCTGCTCTGTGCGTGCCGGGCTCCGGCAGCCGCCCCACAGCGCGCCGGCTGGCTGGACGCAGTGTGCAGGCGGGAGCCGCCCAGCTGTGGTGGGCAGCCCCATGGGTGGGGCTTGGGGGTGACCATAGTCTGCAGGGTGCAGGGACAGGCGAAGCTGCGATTGCCAAGGCCACAGGGGTTGATGGCCGTGTGGAGGCGGGGTTCCGGGGATGGTGGTTTGGGTCCACAAGGGCTGGAGAAGACCTCCGGGGCCCGGGCCACATCTGTCCTCTCCCTGCTGGCCTCTCAGTCCCTGCAGAGGGCACGGTGCGGTGCAGGCGCTCAGCAAACCGTAGCTGAGGGAGTGACAGCAGCTTTAGTGGTGTGTGTGTCGAGAACTTCCCAAGTGCTGGCCGGTGCCCGGTATCTAAGTCCCAGTACAGAGACCCTTACAGGAAGCTGAGAAAGTGGTGACTGTTACTGCTCTCATTTCACAGATGGGGAAGCTGAGGCTCAGAGAGGTGAAGGACACGCCAGGACCTGGAAGAGTCAGGGCTTGGACTTAGGTCTCTTCTACCCCAAGGTCCGTGCTCCTCTGTGCTCTGCCGCTTTTCTCTCAAATGTGGGAGATAGGGGCACCACAAGCCTCAATGCTGGGTGGTACCCCCACTCCTCTCGGGCTCGTGAGCTGGGTCCAGCTGGGTTCTCTGGCCCCAAGGACACACTTGGCCCTCAGTGCCCCTCCTGGGCATGACCTCACGGCTCTGGGCCTGGGTCAGGGCGGGATACTTTCCTCCCTGGACATCTGACAAGTCAGCGTTGTTAGAGCCACAAGGGTTGTGTTTCATGGTTGGAAGCAGGAGCCCAAGGTTTCCAGAATGAATGTTGCCCTGGAAAGTATTTCCAAATAACATTTAAGATCGGTCAGGTCTGATGCCTGATGAAAGTGTGCAGGATGTAACTTAAAAACTGTTTGTTCTTGGACCCTTTGATTTTGTGGCTCCGGTCCTGGCTTAGCTTGGTGCTCTGGGTTGGGCCTCTCTGGAGTAGGTGCCTTCCTCCATGTGATGTGGGGTTGGGCTGGAGGTTGTCCTAGGCTCTGAGGCACTGGGAATGGCCTGACTAAGGATGCTGAGGTGTCCCTGGGCATGGGTATGTCCTGTCTGTTAGTGTGGCCTCCCACCCCACCATGGGCACATCCTGCTGGGGCATTTCAGGAGCAATTTTGTCTTGTACCCCCAGCTCTGGTCACTGAAGGCCAGTCAGGAGCTCGGCAGTCTGGCCTGATAGCAGTCAGCAGGAGTCCAAAGGAAATCAAGGGCCAGTGGACCCAGCCTGGCACAAAGTCTGGCTTTCCTGAAAAGCCTGGGATGTGCTTGCTTTTGTCTTTTGTCTTTCTTTTATTTTGTTCTTCATTAATTTAATCCCAACATCAACCCCATGAGATAGGACCGTTATACAGATGAGGAGCCCAAGGCTTGGGGAGACCTGCACCTTCCAAGTGCTGGAGGAGTGATTTGAACCCAGGCTTCTGTGTTTCCTGCTCTTACCACCATGTTTCCTTGCCTCTTAGACAAACATACCTATCCACTCCTTCTTAGGGGGAAAAAAAAAAAAAAACGGGTTTTATAGCCCTAGCTGGGTCCCCTTGGCTCCCTCTACCCCCTCCCTCTGCACTCCTCACCCCCCCCCCCCAGGAGTTTGGTATTTCCCCCTCTCCCATGTATTTTTACACTGTTACACCTTGGTGAGTATCTGTAAGAGCTGTCTGGTGTGGTTTTCGGAACCCCCTAACTCAGCCTCATTGGGGGCTCTGTCTTCCGAGGGCCCCTGTGGCAGCCCTGCCCTGCTCCGTCTGTGGACGCTGGGCCTGAAGGGCTTGCTGAGAGCCGAGAAGCCTGCAGCAGCTCCTTTCGGCTCCGTGCCTTGTTTCCCTTGGCATGAACCGCCGGGCTCCGTCCAGGCAGGGCCCCAAGGGTGGCAGGAGCTACAAGGATGAGACCCAGGGGAGCTTCCTGACCACGGCCCCAGGCAGGGCTGTCCTCCTGGGTCCGGTGCAGACAGCTGACCAGAAACCCCCGTCAGACTTTGCTCCTCAGGAGCTGGCTCACATTAGTCGGGGCAGAAACGCAGTGCTGAGATCTCCGGGTCACCTCCCTGGAGGTGCCATTAGCCCCCCGCCTTTCAAGGCGCTGCCTGGGCTCTCCGGGCTCTCCCTCGTGGGCAGCATGCTTGCCCTTCTAGACGCGCCCGGTGAGAGCTGCTGCTGTTCCAGCAGCAGCCTTAGTCCTCGTCCCATGTGGAGGGGTGAGCACAGGCCAGACCCTGTGGGAGGGATGACCTCCCGGGCTTCCTTTAGTCACTGATGACTGAGAAACTGAGTCAGTCCCTGTGAGGACAGGGTGAAGGCACCCTTCACGTAGGGCTAGGTGGGGGTCCGAGGCCTCGTCAGTGAGTGCCCGAAAGCTTCTCCGCACGGGGTTAGCAGCGGCGTCCAAGATCCCGGGTCCCCGGTGGGCGGGAGGTCTGGGTGGGGAGACGCCGAGGGAGGGAAGGGGAACCTGGGAACCCCTGGCTTCCCATGTGTGGTCTCCATGCTGGCCCCGCTCCCAGCTGGTCTGTGAGGTCTGCCCCTGAGTGGTGACGATCTCTGGCCAGGAGCCCCACAGGGCTGGCTTCCAACCCGCATCTGTCGCTACTTGCCGTGAGACCTTGGGTAAGTTGTTGAGCCTCTCTGGGCTTCGCCGTCCCTGTCCGCACGCGTCGTAAAGTGACGAGGGAAGACTGGTCGGATGCTGGCGGGGGTGGAGCTCTGCTGGGCGCTGGCTGTGGGCGCTGGCTGGTCCTAGCTGGGGCTGCCGTCTCTGACTCTGCATCCCTGCTCTTTCCTTCCTGCCTTTCCTACAGAGCCTGTTGGCTTTACTCCCAGGGGAACAAGATCTCTGAACTTCCCCAGGTCCCCCTCTGCAGAGCCGTGCTCTCCCTCCTGCCAAAGGTGGGCTGCGCTCCGAGGTTGGGCCGGCCTGCTCGCCCCGTGGCGGGCTCCCGAACGGCCAGGCACGGGAGAGGAGCAGGCCGAGGGGCTGCCTGGGCGGGAGGGCGGGGCCGCTGCACAGTCCCTGCGCCGGGTGTCGGTAACGTCAATCACGAGCAGCTCAGCTGCAGCGGCTCCCGGAAGCTTCTATTTTCCTCTGAAAACATCCTGTCCCGAGGGGCGTTCACCTCAAAGAGGAGGAAGGAAAACACAAGTAAACGAATGCACAGAAACCACTGGAGGCTGTGGGCCAGGCCACTCGGCTCAGTGAGGTTCAGCTAGCTCGGAGGGTGCCTCGGGGCCAGGCTGGGTCTAGAGCAGGCCTGTGGTTTGCCAAGGCCTCATGCACGGACTCTGGTCCTCACCTCTGCCGTGGCAGGGCCCTGTTATCTGATGTTGAGGCCAGGCAGCTGGTAGACTGGCCACACGCACCTGGCAGGGCTCTGCGCAAACCACGGCAACAGTACCCTGCTGGCAGGTGGGACCAAAGCCTCCCGGTCCCCAAGGGTGTGGCCCAGCCATCCCCCAGTCCTCCAGCTCAGCCAGCCACATAGCCACGGCTCTGTGCTCTGCGGTGGGTGTCTGGCACAAGGCGTCCGGCATGCTGTGGGCGGGGAGCTTTCGGGCTGTCCTCCAGAGAGCACCATGTCCTGGGCAGCAGGGCCCCGAGTGGGGGCTGGGGATAAAATGGCATGAGCCCTGCCAGGGTCCGTCTGCAGAGGTAGGGTCTGCCGGGACCCACAAATCAAGGCCCAGCTGGTATGCAGGCAAGTCCCATTTGGAAGGTCTGGCGGGCTTGCTTGCTTCTCGGAAACTGACCCTCAGTGTCCCAGGCCTTGGGGGAGCTTCCCACTCGGCAACTGGCCAGATCCCTTGGCACTCAAGCAACCACTGGTGACAGTGGGTCCCAGCTCCAGACACGGGTCTGGGGGAGCTGTGGGACTACCTGGTGGGCCCTAGAGGTGAGAGAGGAGCCAGGAGGAACTGATCAAGGCCAGAGTGGATGCTCGGGGCCAGGCCCTGGCTGGAGCATGGCTCTTGGCAGGGCGGGGAAGAGAAGAGAGAAGTGGAGGGGACTTCTGAGCATGGCCAATGTGTGGGGTCTTGCAGGGGAGCTGGGCCAAGGAGCTGAGGCCCACCCTATACTCATGCACCCCGAGCCATGTGCCCTCACGTGGGCCCAGGTATCTGTCCACAGGAAGATGCACTTCTTCTAATGAGCACAAAGGCTCCATATGAACTAGCAGCAGCCCTGGCTTCAACTCTCTGGTTATCCTGATTGCCGAAGTATTGCAGGCAGGAAGAGATGGGGGGGCGGGCAGGAGGAGGCATGGGGTCTCAGATGTCAGGCAGGAGATCCCTGACTCCAAGCAGTGGCCCCAACTCTTTCTGGCCTCCCGAGTACTGCTGTGACCTTGTGCCCAGCTCCAGCCTGGGTGCTCTGTCCAGTGCTGCCACATCCTCCCTAAACACTGGCTCGTGCTGGGACCCTCCCCACCCCCCTACCCCCCGCTAGAGACCCAGCCTTGAGGGCCCAGCTTTAACTGAGGTAACAAACAGTGCAGGGTACAATCTCCGATCTCGGGGAAGCAGTGAAGACAGACCAGTGAACAGACACCTTGGCACAGTAGGGTCAGTGCTGCGGTTGGGGGACCATAGCAGGGGACCCCTGCTCACACGGGGAGGGGAGGAAGGGCTTCCACGGGGAAGTCTCATTTATGATGAGGCCTGCGAGATGGATGGACACTGGCCGAGCCGAGTCGGGGGAGAGTTCTCCTGGCAGGGCCGAGCAGCCCCCTGTGACTGGAGAGGAGAGGAGGGGAGACAGTGTGGCCGTCTGGCATCACCAAAGACCCCGAGAGCCCATCAAGGGGCCCCAGCATGGACCTGAGAGAGGACTTGGCTGCATGGCTAACAGGAGATCTTCTCAACCTCAGCCTCACACGTCTCACCTGTAAAATGGGAAGAATGCCTTTCTTGAATGGGTAGTCACATGTGGCACCCACATACTCACTGCCCCTCTGTGCACCCCCATAAGAGAACGGTAACTGCACCAGCGGCGCCCCCTGCCCGGGAAGGAACATGAGGCTCGAGGTGGGGATCCGCCACTCCTGTGGGCTCATCCCCACGGGCGTCTCTCCAGCTCCGGCCCAGGAGCATAGGGAAGAAGGGGGGCTGAAGTCCGCTCCACGGCGGAGCGGATGAGGGGGTGGGGCGTGCAGAGGTTTTGGGGCACCAGGGATTCTGGAGGCCTTTCCTTCCGCAGTCTTAGTGGACGTGCCAAGGACAGAACCCGGACAGGCGGAGATGACTAACAAGCCGGCTCTGCCCTCCGGAGCCCCAGGCCGACCTCTGCACCCGCTGGGCACTTCTGCCTGCGAGGCTGGGGGACTGCAGCCAGGTCACGGTGCTTTCCAAGGAAGTGACCCTTAGACTGAGGTCTGAATGAGAAGGGGCGAGGTGTGCAGAGAGCAGGAGGAAACGTGGGAAATGATGAGGGGATGGAGGAGGGGGTGGGCAGAGGCACCGAGGCAGAGAAGAGCTAGACACCTGGGCGGGCGAGGGGCAGGCCTGCGTGGCCGTGCCAGGATGAGTGGGGTGCCCATGCGCCGAGGCCTTGGCAGGTCCAGCTCCCGCCATCAGGGGGGCTCTCGGTGCCCCCTGGCAGGCAGGCCGGCAGGCAGGTGGTGTGGCCTGAACCCCAATCCCCGCGGCACTGGAGCCCACCGAAGCATTGTTGGGGTCGGGGAAGCAGTGGCTCAGACAACTGAACCAGCATCTGGAGAAGGAGACCGGGTGGGCTGCGGCCCCCTCCCCTGCGCCCCCGCATCCGTGCGCGACAACCGCAGGCCTCTGCCACCTCCTGTGGGATCTCGGGCCTGCTGCACAGCCTCTGTGTGCCTCAGTTTCCTCTTCTGTCGGAGGGAGAGAATATTTATGCATGTTGTTGGGGAGCACAGGAGTTACCCTCCGGAGGGCACTCAGAACCCTGCCTCACGCATGGTAGCCGCCCGCTGACTGTTAGGAAATGCTTTTCTCTCAGCCTGAAACATTTGTTTGGCCTGGCACCCAGGCGCTCAGTGATATGAGCTGACGGACGGGGTCCGCCGCTGGTGATCAACGGAGGAGCTGGGGGGGAGCGGGGGGGCACGTCTCCTGGCACAGCTCCCCCCCCCAGCCACAGGGAGGCGGGCCTGGGTAGGCCTCACGCACTCCCCACCCCCACGCGTGGGGCCAGAGGAAGCGGCAACTTTCTTCGCTGGGAAAGTGTTGTGGGGCTCAAGCGTGTGGGGGTTTTCAGAGTCAACCGTCAGAGGCGAGGGAGTTTTCTCTGCCGGCGCGGCAAGGGCTCTCAGGGTGCACACGGCCTGTGAGCAGACCGCTGCGGTCTGCAGGGAAAATGCCGACGGTGTTCAGTTTTCACCTGAGCCTGCAGGAAGTAGGGGGCGAGGGGGTGCGGGAGGGCAGCCCAGCCAGGCCCCAGCTCAACCTCCGAGCAGAGGAGACCTGCCCCCGGAGTCCCTGATCTCCACCTCCTCCCGCCCCGCCCTGCCTTTGGATCCCCCTCCTGGCTCGGGCTCCTCAGCGAGAGGAGCGATGCGGGGGGCGCAGCACAGCGAGGAATTTCCAGCCATGGGCTAGTGAAAGTGTCCCAGAAAAGTGGGGACCACCTTCGGGACAGTGGATTTTGAGTCGAGCAGTAAAAGCCACGCACCAGCAGGAAGGATGACTTCTGTCGAGACTGTGGCGGACCCGGCCTGCCAGCCCCAGGGTCTCCGAGTCCTGGACCTGTCGTGTAGTGCTGCGTTCTGGTGTGTGTGTGCATGTGTGCGTGCGTGCAAGTGTGAGATGGGGGCATGCAGGCAGAAGCAGATAATGGGCCGGGGAGCGTCCTGACCAAGGAGTGTGGACTGCTGTTGAGTCTTTTGTGTAGTCATTCCACCCTGTTGTGAACACTTACTGGGAGCGCAGCTCTGTGCTTGGCACTCTGCCTTCAGGTAAGACAGGTGAGGTTGTGCGTCGAGATACTCAGGGCCTGGTGGGGATGGCCGGCCCAGGCCTGCCCCCTTCCCGTGGAGGCTGGGCGGTCAGTTTCAGAAGGAGGAGGGGGGGGCTCCGGTCACGGGGCTCCCCGTACACATGCCAGGCCCCAGGCAACCCCACCTTGTTGTCTGGGCGGCCTGGCCCTGGGACAGCCTTGTGCTGAGGCCGTGGAGCGGGACGTTCCACTGGCTGAGGGGGGCGTGGGGCACTGGGCCCTATGCCAGACGGTTCCCCCTGGCTACCAGCGCAGACACGGAGGGGGCTGGGGAATGAGGCTGAGGGGCAGCCTGCATCACCGTGGGAAGGACTGGCCAGGCCCTCAGTGCCCTGCCCCGGAGCCCTGGCCACCCCAAGGCCTCCAGCGAATGGCAGGCTCTTTGCTCCACCCTTGCCCACCTGGCACCTCTCCTGTGGTTTTGCTGCAGACTCCTGTTTAATTAGAGGCTTTTCCCGAGTTCCCAGGGAAGGCTGGTGGACAGGAAGGGCCCTCTGACCCATCGGGCAACACCTCCTACCTCCCACCCCCTCAATACCCGTTCCACACATGCATCCCAGGCCACAGGCTGTAGGCTGAGCTGGATTCGGGGTTTTCCTAGGCCTGGCTGTACCGCACCGTGAGGCTTAGCCAGCCTGGCCTAGGACAGTCAGCTCTGGTCCTCCATCAGGTGAGCGGCCTCTCTGTGGTTTCCTGGCCAAAGCTAGCCCTCCCCAGGCACGGGGGTTTGCTGAGAAATGTGCCGTGGGGCCACCCTCTCCCTCCCTCCCTCCGAGCAGACCCGCCCTACCCCCTTCCAGGGCAGAGTGGAACTCTGAGACTGTCTTCCTGAAGCTGGCACCTTGGACCCCAGGCTCTGGTCCTAAGGCTTTCTTCCAGGGGTCCCACTCCACCGGCCAGGCTTACAGTTCTGGGGCCCAAGAGCCAGAGTCAGGGCCTAGATGGCAAGGCCTTGTCGGAAGCAGGAGCTTACACTCAAAAGCCCCCAGGCCGGAGGGACCTGTGGAGGGTTTCCATTCTGGGCCAGGGCTCCAGGCGTTTGTGCCCTTAGGTGGCGAATGGTGGAATGCCTTCCACCAGAGTCCCAGGTTCTTGAGGGAATGGGCCCTGTCTGTCACAAGGCCTGGGCAGGGCTGATGATGTCTGGCTACCACTCTCTTGGGGACCTGTCAGGGTAAGAAGCTTCCCAGGCCCTCGGCTGCTGCTCCCCCAAATTCTGAGATAAGGCAGAATTTTTGTATCTGATCAGTGAGGTAATCAGGGCTGCTTTTCTCATCGTCATTATTCAAGGGGCAAACTGGCCCAGGATCCTGTACCGAAAAGGTTAATATAAATGCCAGAGAGCCTAAGCACCCTTGCCCACTTTAGCTCGTGGCACACCTGAAAGTGATCACTAGAGCAGCTGGAGGAGGAAGCTGGAGGCTGAAGCATACGTGGAAATGCTGGGCGTGAGCAGGGAAGAGCGGGAGGGAGTGCGGCCTGACCACACAGTGCTTTGGAGGTTTTCTCAGGGCGCGGGCGGCTCTGGGCAGGAGAGCTGTGATCTGATTTACATGGTTGCTGGATGGAGGACTGGTGGGGGGACAGGAGGCCACTGGAGTCGTCCGGGTGACAGGTGCCTGACAGACCGGAGGCGGGATGTGGAGAGTCAAGGACTACTCCAGGGTATCTGAGCAACTGGAAGGAGGGAGTGGCCATTAACTGAGGAAGACGGAGAACAGCATGTGGGGCAGAAAACCAGAGGCTCTGCTTTGGACGTACTGAGTTTGGGGAGCGTTTCAGACTTCTGAGTAGACGTGGTGAGTAGGCGTTTGGGGAGTGGAGTTCCCTCGAGCAAGTAGGGGCTGAGATGGGAATGTCAGTCATCAGATGAAGACATGGAAAGCTGTGACCCTGGATGAGAGCACTCTGGGAATGAGGGGAGATGGAAAGCCGAGGGCCCATCTTGGGTCAGGTCAGGAAGGTGGGCAGGCAGGAAGCAGGCCGACAGAGAGCGGCCCGTGAGCTTGGAGGCAAATCAGGTTTGTGTGGCATTCTGGAAGCCAAGCCAAGAAACTGTTTCAGGGAGGAGGGAGAAATGAGTTGTGTCCAGTCCTGCCGAGAGGTCAGGTAAAAGGAAGGCTGAGCATTGAGTTCAGCAGTGTGGCAGTCGCTGGGGACCTTGACAGGAGCCATCTGGTGAAGCGATGGCGCAAGGGACGGCTAGGCTGAAAGGCGGCACGGGGACTAAGAACAGGAGCCCAGGATGGGGATGGCGCAGGTGCGTTTCGCAACGGAGGGGAACCAGACGCGAGCTGGTGGCTGAGGGAGGATTCACAGCGGGGAGGACTGGCAGCCCGTGGGCACCCTAGCGGGAACGCTGCTGGCCTTGCAGCCTGCCTGGCACAGTGCCTGGCGTGCGGCAGGCGCGCAGTCATGAAGGGGTCCACAGGTGTCCTCACCCCGTAGCTGCCCCAGCCCCTTCCTGTCCCGCCAGCGCTTGCCGGCAAGCCTGAGGAGCCTCCGTTCTGCCCCCGTGCCCACACGCGCTCCGGCTCTGTCACCGTCGTGTCCGGGTCCTGAGTGTGGCACGGACCCCCCAGCTGGCTCAGAGAGCCTTGCCTTAGAACAGCAACGGGAGAGTCACCGCACCCACGGCCTGGAGACGCCATGGCCCCGTCCTCAGCCTGCAGGGCTGAGGTTGCCAGTGGGCTGCCACATGGGTCTTCCATCCTCAGGCAGATGGCCTCTGGCAAATTCAGACCAAAACCGGCCCGTGTGAGGCCAGCACCTCAGGGCCAGGGAAGGACTGTGAGCAGCATCTCCTTTGTGCACGCGAGGGGCTCCCTGCGTGTCCCTTCGTCATGGCGCAACACCCGAGCAATCGAGCTCTCGGGTACTGTGTGCCTTTGCCCGTAAGGGCAACCCTGTGACCCTCTCCGTTGGACAAGATACTGTAGTCCGTTCTTGGAAGGCCACACACGTTCGAACCAGGGTCTGCACGGGGCCAGCCGACGACTCCTCAAGTTCACAGGGGAGAGCCCTCCGTGGGCTGCCCCAGGACGCCGAGAGGGGGCTCCTCTAGTTAGAGGTGCTCACGAGGGGGCTGTGGCGCTGCTGGGACACCACCCCGTCTGCCTGAGGACAGGAGGATGTGAGGCTCCGCCCAGTGGGCCGATGAACGGCCAGGGGACTGCAGAGGTGGCGCCCCGAGGCAAGGGTGCCGCGGCCAGGAGCCCCGCCTCAAGCTCCCCTGGAGGCAGGAGTGGGGGACAGCGCAGCCAGGGCTGCTGCCGGGGGGCGGGGGGTGAGCCTGTGCCCACCTGGAAGCCTCCCACCTTGGCTGAGTTGCAGCGCATACCTGGCCTTCCGTCTCGCCTCACTGGACCCCAAAGAGCCAGTCCCAAGGGGACCTGTGCCAGGCCTCCTCACTGAGCTCCTGAGCTTCCCCGGACCTGGTGATGAAGGGATCACGAACTCCATTACACAAGAGCGGGAACTGAAGCCCAGAGGTGTTAGGGAGTCTGGCTGAATTCACCCAGGGGGAAACTGCACCCTGGGAAGGAGCCCAGGCCAAAACCTCTCACTACTGTCCCGCTCCAAAGATGACCTGCTGCTTCTGTGCCGTGAGTCGGAAGTCACTCATCTGTGCTGAACTTTCCAAGTGAAGCTGAGCCTCAGTGGTAGATGATGTTTCCAGGATCCCGGCTTGTGCAGGGGTGCGCTGGGGATATGCAGAGCTGTGCCTTGGCCCCGAGCAGCACCTCCCTGTGGCTGGGTCGCATGGGGAGCCCCCTTCCCAGCAGGAGTCATCTCATGACAGATCCATGTGACTAGTGTGAAAAGTAAGAGTCCTGTGTTGCTGAGGAAACGGGAAGTGTGGGGGCTGGGTGGCTGGCCCTGGAGGGAGCCTGGCCCCACCTAGCCCACCTGCTCTGCGTCAAAGGGCGGATGGGAGCCTTCCCTGTCCCCACAAATCCTGTGAAGCCTGAGGTGGAACAGTGGGTCAGACTCCAAACCCTGAGTCTGGGGGCTGGAGGAAGAGGAAAGAAAACTCCAGGCTGTCCTGGGGTAAGCCAGGTCTTGAGACCATTACCTGATGTCTGGGGCTGGAGGCCGTGAGCAGCCCCCCAGACAGGCCACAGGGCCTCAGAGAAACCAGGGGACGAGGGGTGGGGCGAGGGGGGAGTGTCTCAGACCCAGAGGCAGAAAGAATTTCCTGGACAGGGGAGATGTGCCTCTGGGATTGAGTGTGTCGAAACCAAGAGGCTCTCTAGGTGGTAGGGCTGCCTGAGCAAAGCGTGGGAGGCTGCGGGCAGGGCCACTGGACATAGGATGGCTTGAGTGGTGCCCCCTCCCTGAGGCCTGTGGTTTTAACCACCCCCACTTTCCTTTGACATTTGGGCTACCCGCACAGCTAAAAGAGGCTCTGTCTGTCTGTATGCCCCCAGCCCTGGGCCTTCCTCTTTTGGGTCTCCCCACATTCACACCACCCCCCTCATTTTTCAGCACAACAAGGCCAGTCAGCCAGCCCACAGCGTCCCACAACTCTCTCCTCTCTATGAACATTTCAGCAGCCCCCACCCTACACCTGCACCAGCCGACATCAGCCAGAAACAAGGTACGGATCTGGGAAGGGGAGGGGCCTGGCAGCCCCAGAGTCTGGGGGCCAAGTCCCTAGCTTCTGAGTCCAGGGGCTAGGCCCTTTTTACAACTGAAAAACCTGGGGCTGGGCAAACTCAAAGCCCAAAGAAAACACCAGAAAGGTGGATGGGGAGCCTGAGGGCAGGTGGTGCCAGATCAGACTTGGAAGGCTTCAGGTTGAGGTAGGAGCCTAATCCCGAGGGGCCTCCCAATGCCAGGATGTGGGAGCAGGCATCTGTGTAAAGCTGAGGACAATAAAACTTGTATCCTTTCCCTCCCCCCAGTGAGAAAATGGAAAGTGGTGGTTGTGATGGCTGATTCACCTCAGCCTCAGGGAAAGTCATTCTGAAATCAGCCATTGTCGGCTGTGGGAAACGTGCTGACTCAACCCTGGGGAGGCAGAGGGGTGGGTGGAACCCAGGCTGCCCAGGCCAGGGGGCCTGCGTCCTGCACACAAAGCCAGGCCAGAGCCCCCAGCCGAGAGGCCCCAGGTGAAGACCGGCAGTGGACCAGGGCACGGCGAGGCCTGGCCTGCCCACCCCTCAGTGGCTCCACCTCTCCCTGGCCAGCCAGTGTCCTTAAGGCTGGTCACCCAGCCTCTCTGCCCTGGAAATGGGGCCCTGTCATCACACTGGCATAGTCCTGAACAAACCAGTATGTCTGGTCCTCCAGCAGACGGAGGGAGGGTCTTAGAGGCCCCACAGGAGGCTCTAGGGTGCAGTCCCAGGTCAGGCTAGCTCACTCACTCGGCCCCTCTCCCCTGTAGGAGTTCACAGGCCTCTGCAGACCCCTGACCTCTCTGGCTTCTACTCTCTGACCTCAGGCAGCATGGGACAACTCCCCCACACTGTGAGCTGGTGAGTGTGGGCCCGGTGGGAAGGGGGTGCCTTGCGCTGGTGGGACCCGTACTTGCCGTGTCCTTTTCCTCCTCCACCCTGCTCTGCCAGCACTCTGCTGCCAGCCCTGTGTCAGAACTGGGGGCCGTCCAGCAGCTCTGTCCATTCCCCAGGTGGCCCACTGCACTCCCCTTGACTCCTGGTCTCAGTCCTGCCACACGTGAACTCGGCCTCCATGTCTGGGAGCCTCGAGTGGTGTGGGGGTAGGGGGCACGGCGAGCTGCCCAGGTTATAAGAGTAGGTAAGGAAGGAAAGGGAGACCTGCCTGGACAGGGAGGGGACAACGTGAATGGCCACGAGACAGGCTTTTGCCTCTCAGCCACGTGGTGGGCAAGGGGCTACTTCCTACTCCCGTCAGTGCCTCCTGCCGACTGGTCCGTTGGCTGAGCCTGTGCCCCTTCTGGCGCCAAGCCCAAGCCCCTGGCCAGCTGCTGAGAGAGCCTTAGAGTCTGTGAAGACTGCGCCAGCCCAAGCCAGCCTGAACCTTAAGTCAGCAGGCCCGACTGTGGGCCACAGGGCCCGTCTTCCGCCGGAGCCGGGCCTTGGCAGGCTGGTTGGCCCTCTGCTCGTGACCCACAGTGTGATGTGGACAGGTCTGCAGCGTCTCTGGGCTGGGGCAGTCGCCCAACAGCAGGAAAGCATGGTTTCCCAGGAAGAAAGGGAAGGCCAGAGGCCCACCCTGAGACCTGCCTGCCCTTTTCCACGTGCTCTTTATCGGTGTTCAGCTCACTCCGTTTCCTGATGCTCCTCGGACACTGCCCCACTCTGAATACCAATCAGGACTCCGCCTAGGAACGCCCCCAGGACTGGAGCTGGCCAGGCGGGGTTCTGGACACCAGAGCGGCACTGCTGACGCGGGCCGACCCTCAGGTCCCTGCCCTCTCTGGGCCCGATCTGCCAGAGGCCCGACAGTGACAGGGCCGTGTTAGTGCTTTCAGTGGGGATTGTAAGAGCCCAGAGGGCTGCCGCATCCAGCTTGGGATTTCGAGGGCTTTCAGGAGAAAAGGTCATTTAGCCAAGCAGGGCCTGAAGGCAGGCCAGGAATCGAAAGGGGGCAAAATAATCCAGGCGTTTTAACAGTGGATGCAGAAGCCCTAAGGCAGATAGATGTCAACCCCATATTGACCAAGAAATAAGGCTGGAGATGAGCTGGGGGGGGGGGGGGCTTCCTAAGCTGGGTCCTAGGAGGATGCTACCATTTCTGCCCCTTAAGCGCCAGGACCAGTCTGTGGCGCAAAGAGCAGCACGGCGTGCCCCCTGGTGGCAGATGCCAAGTACACATGCTGGAGAGTCCTACAGAGGCTGATCCCCTGCACCTGGTGGGGAGGTCCTGCCCCACATCTGGCCAGTAGCCAGACTGCTAACAGCTGTCTCTCCCAACCACAGGCCCAGCCCTCCTCTCTACCCCTTGTCCCCTTCCTGCGGATATAGACAGCACTTCCCTGCCCCCACTGCAGCCCCTGGCGCCCCCTACCCCAGGTGAGTCCCGAACCCTGCAGCCAGGCTCCTGCTTCCTGTTGCCCAGGCTTCAGTGCCCACACGAGGCCATGCCCAGGCCAGTGCTTGCCCTGTGCTAGTTGTCTGTCCAGCCGTCCGTCCGTCCTTCTGCAGCCCCCTGCTGCGCTGTGCCTGAGAATGAAGCCAGGGGGAGAGCAAGAGGCCTGAGGCCGGGCCATACCGTGCAGCCAAGCGCCCTGGGGCAGTCAGGGACAGTGCACGCACGTGTGTGCTCGTGCTCCTGCCTCTGTGCGTGCATGAGCCCGCCCAAGTGCACGTGTGCGTGCACTCACCCCTTTGTGCCTCCCTGCTGAAGGGCGGGTCACACCTTTTCCATGTGTCTCCAACCTCGGGCCCTTACGGTGGTTTCCCCAGAAGAGCAGAAAAGCGAAGTGACAGGTGTGTGTGTGTCCCTCCACTTCACTCACCCTCTCAGTGACGGAGCCAAGCCAGGGATGGAACAAGAACTCAGCAGACATGTCCAGCCCTGCTGGAGTTCACAGCCCAGGGCGGGAGGTACGGACAGAGCACGAACAGAGCCATGGGCAGGGAGAACTTCACAGAGAGTCACATGTCCTGAGTAAAGCGGCCAAGGGGAACAGCACTGGTCGGAGATGGCTGGAGGTGTGAAGTGATGGAAAACGGGAAAGGATGGGGCGGATAGTGTCAGCGGGGCAGGTCCCATGGAGGATCCTGGGTTTTATTTGGGGGGCTGTGAGAGAATTTCAGCAGGGGTGGCCAAGAGCACTCGGGCACCTACAAAGGTCACTCTGGGTGTTGTGTGGAGAGAGGCCTGGAGGGTTCAAGCAGGAGAGGAAGGAGACTCACAGGGCAGCCACAGGCTCAGGAGGCTGAGCTGGTTTAGCATAAGGTAAGGGGACAGGTTGCAAAGCTATTTAGGACTCACTTCAAAGCCACCTGAATGACACGTATGTGGGTTTATGCAGTGTGTCTGTGTGATGTGTTGGGAGCAGGTGTTTGTGTGTAGCTGTGTGCTTGTGTGCAAGCCCGTGGGGGTGGCGTGTGCCCCTGTCCTCGTGTACTGTGCAGGGGCCGCCAGGTGTCCAAGGTCTGGCCCATACATTCCTGGCTCAGTGTTAACTCTCCTTCTGCCTTTAGGTTCACCCACCCGCCCCTGATGCTAGGCTCTGGTGTGCCTGGTCACCCCGCGGCCATCCCGCACCCGGCCATCGTACCTCCCTCAGCGAAGCAGGAGCTGCAGCCGTATGACCGCAGCCTGTGAGTGAGAAGGCACCCAGTGTGGAGGGGGCAGACCTCAGGGTCCCATCTGTTCATCAGCCAGACACAATCCTCCCACCAGGCTCTACACCTGCCACCTAGAAGCTCCAGGGGCTGCCAGGGGCGACCTCTGGCTGAGCCATCCTGTGGTTCTCGCCACTGACTGACCAGTGTTTTGTTCGGGGTTTTTTTGTTAGTTTTTGTTTTGTTTTGTTTTGTTTTTTACGTAAGCAATCTCTTCACCCAATGTGGGGCTCGAACTCACGATCCCGACATCAAGAGTCATAGATTCCTCCAAGTGAGCCAGCCAGCACTCCGCCCCCACCTCCCCCAACCAGTGTTTTTTGATCCTTAGAAGGAGGAGGGGTGGGGTGGGGAACAGAGATTTGGTTTGAGCCAACAGGGAAGGGGCTGAGAAGTCCTTAAACATGTTTCTCTTAGCTGTATTCCTGCAAGGAAGAGTTACGTAGCTCTGATCATCCATTTTGGAGGAGCTGGGAAAGATACCATTTACAAAACCTTCGTTTCCATGCATTTACACACACACTGGACACACACGAGAAAAAGGCAGTCGCGTTAGGTGGACACTGGGGGGCTCCTGAGTGATCTGGACATATACCCCTCAGGAAGACGCAGGTAGAATCCAAGGTGGAGAAGGAGGCCAAGAAGCCAACCATCAAGAAGCCCCTCAACGCCTTCATGCTATACATGAAGGAGATGAGAGCCAAGGTCATCGCAGAGTGCACACTCAAGGAGAGCGCTGCCATCAACCAGATCCTAGGCCGAAGGGTGAGGCCACGGGCAGGGGGGCTGGCGGGAGTGGGCCCTGACCACCTTCACCCTGGTGCTGCCTTGTTGATTCCGTAGTGCACCCCACCTACCCCTTCTTCCCCACTGCAGTGGCACGCGCTGTCTCGGGAAGAGCAAGCCAAATATTATGAGCTGGCCCGAAAGGAGAGGCAGCTGCACATGCAGCTCTATCCAGGCTGGTCAGCGCGGGACAATTATGTGAGTGGCCAGTGACACACAGTAGGGACGGGGAGGGGAACCTTCAAGATGCCATGCCCCAGGCCACAGTCGCCACAGGGAAAGCCAGACCACTGTCCTGAAGGCAGAGACAAGGAGGGCAGGTGGTGGAGTGCAAGGGCCCAAGGCCTCACATGGCTAGTCTGACGAGAGCTAAGCAAGGGAAGCTGCCCCTTGAAGGCAGGTCCATGTCCTCTTTTCCACCTGGGATGCACTCCCCTGACAGGGCTGTTGCCTGGTATTTGGCCATATAGGCAGAAGGGGAGTAAGGGGCCTTGTAAGTCATCGCCTCCATTCAGAAGGGAGACCCGCATGGGAAAGGGAGGAGCCGCCTCTAACTGCCCCGCCTCTAACTGCCCCATGGTATCCTGGCAAAAACTGCCATTAAGAAACGCCAGGCCTCCTGGGGAGGAGGGAACTGTGTACCCAGAATCTCAGCAACAGCCAGACTAGGCTGCAGGTCTCCCAACCACACACTCACTGGAATGATCAAGGGACCACTTCTCAGATCTGAGCAGAATCCCTCCCTCTGTTCCCTGCAGGGGAAGAAGAAAAGGCGGTCACGGGAAAAGCACCAGGAATCCAACACAGGTGAGGCCTCCTCTCAGCAGCGGAGACTGCTCTCCAAGCCTGCATTTCATGAGCACCCTGCTCTGGCCCAGAGGGAGAGGCAGAATTCTCAGCCACAGACCTTCAGGCCTTGGGCCCTCTGAAAACAAGGCCCACTTTCACAAGTCAAATCCCCACGTGAGGAACAACTACACGAAGTCCCTTTAACAGTGTAACACTGGTGTGTTGACCCACTGCACCCTCCCACCTCTGCCAGCCCTGCTCCCAGCTAGCCTCTGCCAGAGAAACCGAGTCTGGGGTTCTGCTGAGATGGGCATGCGGGCTGTGGGGACGGAGGTGCAGCTGTGCCTAGGCCCTGAAGTCACACAGCCGGCTGGTTGGTGCCCGGCCATTTCTCGGTCACCCCCCCCCCCAATCCTTGTTTATTTAGGCAGTGCAAAGGAGGACCCAAGGAAGCCATACTCTGCTTCAAGTCTCCCTCCTGTGGGTGAATTCTTGCCCCAAGTCTGATAATTCAGACTCCACATCCATGACTAGCTCAACTCTGCTGCCCCCACACAGGGGAGCTCGAGGCTAGGACTGAGGCGGGGTAGAATCCTCACCCTTTTCTGAAGCTGAAGTGTGGGCTTTGCTGTGCATCTGGTTTAAGCTACAGCAAGAGGGGGTTATGGGTTAGGTAGAATGAGCATTGGCAAAAAGGAAGAAAAACTGGATGACGTGGGCAGGGAGATGTGGGGGGTGGGCAGCCCTGAGGCAGTAGAGGCTGGATCCCTGTGAGTCTCCCCTGGGCTCCTCTCCCGCAGCTCCCATGCTGCAGCCAGAGAGAGGAGCTAACCTGCCAGGATCCCCTCCCTCCCTCCACCATTCTTCCCACTGCGTCTCCTGCCTAGCTAGGTGCCCACCTTTCCTGATAACTTGGCTCTGGGTCCTGGGGCTCCCACTGGGGCTGGCTGTGCCATGGAGAGGCCCGCTGCCTATGGGGCCTATGGGGTATCTGTGACTGGCTGACACTGATGTTACCTCTTCTTTCTGGGCCCTGCTCTGCCCTGCTGCCTGCCTGCTCGCCCTCTGCCCTGCTCTGCCCCTCTGGCATGGCTGTGAGCAGACCCTGGCTCGCCTAAGAAATGCCGTGCTCGCTTTGGCCTCAACCAGCAGACGGATTGGTGTGGTCCGTGCAGGTGGGTTTGTCCCCACCACCATCCTCCCTTTGCTTCAAGCTGCTTCCCTGACTCTGCACACGTTCTGCTGGGCCTGTAGCCCTCCTTTGGTCCCCCAGTCCCATAGCATACCCACAGATTGGGGAACCCATGTCTCCTAAGAAGAGAATGTTCTAGAAAAGAAAGGCAGACTCAAGAAGGTAGTTCTGGCCCCTGGTGCCTAGGGTCCTCTGTTAATGAGGACCTGATGCTGACTAAGGTTAGCAGATCCTCAGCAGGCCAATCTCATGTACCCCATTCAGTGGCCTGAGCCCCTGGCTACCAGGCCTAGAACTCACCATGGTCCACCAATTCCCTCACTTCAAGTTAGGATCCCGGCCTGTGTTATCCTGAACGCTTAAAAACCCAAAGTGACTGTAGTAGAGGACCGCCTGGATGCCAAGTGGTCACGTACCTCATCTTCTACCTGAGACCAGGGACTGCAGAGGTAGGGAGAGAGGAAGAGGGGGTATCCCTGGGCCATCCTAGCAAAAGGGCTGTACTTGGGCTCTGTGGCACTAAACCCATGTGTTTCCCCATACAACAGAGAAGTGTGTATGTGAAAAGAAGATATACCTACCAGGTGGCTAAAGTTTGCCTGGTTGCGGTTGAGGCTAGGTCTGGTAAGGCTGAGTCCACCTCAGGCAGTGAGTTCACAGACTCTAAGGAATACCGTCCAGTCCCTCAGAGTGTCCACCATGCTCCCTCTCCAAGGGCAAAGAGGAACTTGGGCAGTACGTAAGTGTGTGTATATATACACGTTGGGCGCATTTGTATTATTCTGCCCGAGCACCCCCCAGGAATCCACAAGCAGTGCAGCCCTTTGCCTTACTGCAGATCTGAGCCCCACAAACACGTGAAGCAGAGGCTCCATGGCCCAAACCGGGAGATGGCTCCCCTGGAAAACAGGAGGCAGCCCCCACGGCTAGCCTGCAAGAGGTTCCTGTGCCACCCTGTGGCTGTGCTGGGAACTACACCTGCTCCAGGTCTGGGCCAGGCCCAGCAGAAGTGCAGTGCTAGGTTTGAAGGCACAGGCACATCACCCAAGTCCTGGGGACAGGGGACAAGAGGTCAGCAGGCCTGTGCAAGGACAGCATTTTCTGGTTGTGGTGTATGACTGTGAATTCACCCTCTGTTTACAGATAACTCTCTTCACTATTCCTAGGAGGAAAAAGAAATGCATTCGGTACTTACCCGGAGAAGGCCGCTGCCCCAGCCCCGTTCCTTCCGATGACAGTGCTCTAGGCTGCCCCGGGTCCCCAGCCCCCCAGGACTCGCCCTCATACCTCCTGTTGCCCCACCTCCCCACAGAACTGCTTGCTAGTCCTGCGGAGCCGGCGCCTACATCACCAGGGCTCTCAGCCGCTCTCAGCCTCCCAGCCCCCTGGACCCCCCCAGGCCCCCCCCGGCGCCCTGCAGAGTACACAGGTGCAACGACAGGAATCTCAGAGACAGGCAGCCTAGCATGCACAGGACACCTGGCCGCCTCCAGGGACCCATCCTCTGAGAGGAAGCGACAGAGCCCCAAATCACATGGAACCTGGCCAGGGGCCCTGTTACCTCCCTCTCAGGGACCAGGCCCAGGAGACTTCCGAGGCTGCACAACTTCTGCCTGAACCTGGGGCCATCAATTCCAACTGCTCCAAGTGGTGGGAATCCGATTGGTGGTGTGTCGTCTGATTAAGGGCCTCCCTTGTGCCTACAGCAGCCTGCATCTATTCTTTTTACCACCTGTCTTGCTGGCCAGATGCCCCCTGCCTCCTCCTTTGCTTTTCTGCTATAGGTCACAGATGGGCGGGATTGAGCCCAGCTACTTTCCGAACCCTACACCTCCCCAGTCCCACCACTGCCACACCCTCCCCATACCAGACACTTCATGGACCAAGAATGAGCTGGTTTATGAAACAACACCTCAGCATGGTCACAACCACATGCTCAAGAGGACAATGCTTCTCTCAGAAAGGCCCGGAGAAGCCCTGTTGACAGAAAAGGAGTAATTATTCATAAGCTGGACCAGAAGGAAGCCTCTTGCCATGTTCTCAAGAGCTTGCAAGACGAGGAGGGGATAACGGGTTAAATCTAGGCCTATCACCCTAGGCAACAGGAATGACCAGACACTATCTTATCAGGCAAGTATGGGCAGTGAGACGTACCTGGCTCTGGTTCAAATTACTTGGAAATGTTTCCAAGAGAAACTCAACCTCCCCAGAAGCTCTGATGACCAAGGTCCCAAGCCTGTCTCTAATGGCTGAACTCGACAGCCAAAAGAAATGGCCCCAAACCCGGTGTGCATCCCTCCCTACCCCAAGAGCCTCTGTCACAGCTCCATTTTCTGCTTACCCGGGTCAGTCTAGGCGGCTCGTGAGCAGTTGAGGGCAAACCTCATGACAGCCAGTGCCTACCTTTCAGCACGAAACAGGCCAGCTTCAGTTTCCCGATGGGGCTGCAGGAAGGACCATCACCATCAAAGCAAGGAGCCCAGAGAACCTCTAGTGGTAGTCAGTGGGTTTTCACCACAGCCTACTTTAACCCATTTCTGAGCCAAGCTTCAACCCTGAGCCTTAAAAAAAAAAAAACTTTTAATTTAATTTTTTTTTTGCCCTCTTCCTCACTGTACATAGCCTGAATCCAAAGAAAAAGGGCTGTTCCTATACCCGTACATCCCTCAACAAAAGCCTTTAGTTCCGACTTTAGCCACTGGCTTCTCAGAATCCAAAGAACATATATTCTAGTGTAGTGTTGCAAGAAGTCTTGAAAGAAAAGGACTATTGTAGTGTTCAAAATATTTTTGTATTGTTAATGCATCATCAAACAAAAACTTTTTTAACGTGAGAATAAAGATACTTTTTCAAAGCTTGACCCTAAGGAATAAGCTGTTTCAGTAATAGAGCTTGACACTCTCCTTTTCTTACCCACAGCCATAAAACTTGGGGTTTATTCTGTCATGGGACACATGTTCTCAAGACTTTCAATCAACAGAAGCCAAAGATTACTTTCCTCACCTTCCCTATTGGGGCTTAGGCCCTGCCCGGCCTTCCAACCACAAGAGCTAATCTCCCTCTAAGTGTAAACTCCCCAATCCTCGGACCTCACAAGTGATGCAGGGACAGGCCAGCCTGCATATGGGAATGGGCCGTAAACTGCCACCACAGACCCACATAACCACTAGGCTCCATCTTCCTCCCGCAGAGAGAAAAGACCCAATACTCCACAAGCACACATCCTATTTTGAAGCAAACCGGAGTCTCTCATAAGCTGGTATCAGAAAACTTGAAAGAGCATTTTAATAGCACCCTTTCCTCCCAAAAGCTAATTGGGTGCTTAAAGTATCTTCCTATTTTTACACAAAACCTCTCCAGTTTGATAAATCTACAGCCTCCCTTTTAATAGCAGTTTCCATCATGTTTAAGAATACCATTAACTCCTCAAACTCCTCATGAATGTAGAAGGTGCAAAACCACTTCAGTAGGTCAAGCAAATAAAAATGCTGGGCAAGAAGATCCCAAGTCACCATGCATTGTAATTTTCACAGAGTTCTATTTTGGGGATTTTATGTTTAAAAATATTTATAAATAAAGTCATCTTCCAGAGTAGTGTCTATCTAAAGTAGGCCACTGGAAGTTGTAATCCCAGATTTGCTTTTTTTCCGGAAGGGTACGAGAGGAGACCATTCTCTCGACATCTGTCCCATTTAAAGAATTCCACTCTGGCCTAGTTGTTTCAAAAACTACATTTTAAGGCTTATGCAAGACTGGATTGCTGCATCTGATTTGGTGTCTTATTTAGAGCACATTGGGTACAGGAACAATGCACCCTTTGTGTATGGGAGGGTACAGAGGGGAGCTCTGGCAACTTTGTTAAAATCAAACCAGCCTCAAAAAAAAGTGACTTCAAAGAGGAAACTCAAATCCTCCTAGATCACACCAGCACATTCCTGAGGCCACAGGTGACTTGAGAGTGAGGTCCTAAATACAATTTCAAATAGTACACCAGTCCCACCTCCCTGCAAGCCAAGAACTAGCCCTGTTTCTAAGACCTCACAAGACAAGATGCCCCAACCTCCCTTACACATTCCCAGAAGAGAACAGGCAAACCGGCTTGGCATCTGTGCTGCAGTGAGTTCTCTTGCACTCACGGGGAAGGCCCAGCTCAGCAAGCTGCACGGCCTGCCCAAGTCTCTCAATTTGAACACATCCCCCCCGCCCTTTTTTTTATATATAGGAAGCCCTGTGGCCACTCTTCTAGCTGTATCTTTTTTGTTTTTTTAAGATTTTATTTGACAGAGAGACAGCGAGAGAGAGAACACAAGCAGGGGTGGGAGAGGGAGAAGCAGGCTTCCTGCTGAGCGGAGAGCCCGATGCAGGGCTCGATCCCAGGACCCTGGGATCATGACCTGAGCCGAAGGCAGACGCTCAACGACTGAGCCACCCAGGCGCCCCACTATCTTTTGAACGTCCCTAAAGCACTGCTGCCCACTCTACTGAGTGTACAGTAAGTCTGGCTAGAAAGGCCACAAGTGCCGGGAAACAGACTGATTCTTTACATTGTTCCAAAGAAGAAATGAAATAGGTTCCTGCATGCATTTCTAGAAAAACAGCCTAGAAAGGGCAAGGGTAACAAAGACTTGTCAGGCCTATATATCAAAGTAGAAGATTTGAGACCAAGAACAATTCCTTATACAAAAAAGCTGATTGGCTTTTCTTTGAAGTTAGAAAGGCTGCTTTATAATGACTTTCTCAGGTCTACCCAGAGCTTTAAGAGTTCACCAAGGGTCCCTGAAAGAGAGCTGACCACCCAAACAGACCCTGGTTCCTAGGCTCCATCAATGCCGACTATTCTAATCACCTCTGTCCCAGAACTCTAATTCAGGCTCCTGGGCTTTCTACTGGCCTGGAGCAACTAATGGACCTTTGTTGGTCTATTTGTCCACAATGGGCCAAAGGGGTCTGAGAAGAGCCCTAACTTTACTACTTAAACAGCAGAAGACATAGGTGAGGATATTCCTATAGTCGGTTGGCTAGAATAAAAGCCAGCTCAGGTCAGGAGAGATTTTTTCGAAATAATAATAATAATAATATGGGATTAGGCAGAGAAGTTTAACCGGAAAAAGCAAATTCTGTCCTAGGGGTAGGAACTGTGCTAGCTCTTAGCATTTCTCAGGAGTTCAGTCACGCAGAGTAAGGAGTATTTCATCAGCTATAAATTATATAGAAAACAGTAGTTCAAAGCTGGTACTTCTTTTCAAGTTCACCTGGGGCTTTGGACCAGATCCTCCTTTTCCATTCAGGTATTCTCTCCTTTATCTGAAAGCTTATTCTTTTAAGCATGTGCAGTCAATTTTGGGGCAGGGGAGGGGAGGAGGAATGGGTAGGGGAAGGGGAGAAATATGGAGGAATTAGGTCGAAGGAACAAAGGAAACCAAGCCAGCAAACAGGCCACTCTGGAAACTCCTCTTGAATGTAGTTTTCTGACAGTGTAGCTCTCTCTACTCCCACCCATCCTATAAGCCTCCAGTCTCTGCAGAGCATTTGAAGCAGGTAAGAGAAGCTGTAAAAGAGCACACTCAGCACAGCAAGGACAAATATGCATTTGCACAATACAGGAGCGAAGTATTGAAACTGAGAGCACTTTGATGGACTAGGTGGATTCTCAGACTGAAAGAAGAGGCAGGCTGGCATACAGATCAGGTTTCAAGTTAAGCACTGTCAGAAGGTCATGAGAACAGATACTGTAAGCAACTCTATTCTATATTCCTCCCACAAAATGCCTCTCGGTATTGGCACACACACCAGATGTAGCCAACAGTGTGAAGATGCCACAAGGCAGCAAGTATATCATCTGTGAGTTAAACTATCACTCAAGTCCCACACTGGAAATCCATCAAACGAGAGCTCCCTGACCAACATCTTTATGCCACCAATAAGGTTCATATCCACTGACCGCTCAACAGTAAGGACAGCACTCAGTCTATCCTGCTAAGGTGTCCAAAAGGCTCAATGTTGGGCCACGGGATATATTCTCAACTTCTCACATCATTCGTCTTGGTATGCACATCCAGTTCCCTTACTCATTCTGCCTTTTAGAGAGAGGTTTTTAACAGTAAACAAAGGCATCAATTAGGACTCCAAATGCAAAATCCCCCATCACATCCTTTAGTACAATACTAAAAGAAAGTTTTAGTTCAACCACCCAAGAACTGCACTGCCTGACATGGGTCTGATCAACACTCTCCTGGTCACCAAAATTCTATCACTAATCCAGCACAATGTGTCTTTCCAGCCTATACTCTCCAGCAGACCTGACACCCAACCCTCTGCTGGTAGTTCCAGACTGAGCACTGCTTCCCCCCTCACCATGGCATCCCTCCATCCCCAACCAAAACCACCAATTCGTTTCTTCTCACAGAAACTTTCTTAGGCCCTTCCAGCCCTAGAACCCCCATTTACTCATTAATCTTGTTTTGTCCAGGAACATTTTTATTACGGTTCCTCATCCCCTCCTGGCAGTATTTATGCTTTGCCTCATTAGCTACACCAAAAGCTCCCAAGAGAGAAACCATGGCTTACACTTCCCACAAAGGAGAAGCTAGGAGCTACTTTAGAGATTCAGCCATTTCACAGGCTTTCCCTTTACTAGCAATCTTTCCCCTAATTCTCTTCTGTACTAGCCAGAAATCAGTTTTCATACAAACTAAATAACTGAAGATTATCATCTTTTTAAAGCTCAAGCAACTTCACAGGAAGAACATTTGATTCTTTCCCATTTAAATATATAGGGAGCTTTAGAAAAAAGAAAGCTCTGAAACATCTTCAAATGGGAAGGGGTGGCAGAAGTTAAGCTTCAAAAGATAAAAGCGTCTTTGGCCATGGATAGAGTGAACAATGCTCAGATCAAGAGGTCTGCTGCTCTCTCAGTTAACTTGTGGAAGTACTTCCTATGCATGTATAAATCGCCCTATAAGAGTCTAGGCGACCTATCTAATTTCTTAATTTCCCTTGGATCGGCAAACAAACTATAGAATTGGCCAATTTTTAAATAAACTAAGAGATTGGGGTGCCTGGGTGGCTCAGTCAGTTAAGTGTCTGCCTTCGGCTCAGAGCCCTGGGATCAAGCCCCATGTTGGGCTCCCTACTTGGCAGGGAGTCTGCTGCTTCTCCCTCTGCCCCTCACCCTGTTCTCATGCTCTCTCTCTCCCTCAAATAAATGGGTAAGATCTTAAAAACACACACACACACACACAACAACAACAAAAGTAAACTAAGAGATCATGTGGTTTGGAATATCTGCCTGCCCTGATTCACATGCTCATAGTGACTTACTCTCCTTCTTCTCCAGCTAGTTCCAGTCTAAGCTCCTCATTACCGTTAATTCATGTTACTGGGGCACAGTCCTAATAGTCGACCAAATTATGGTAAAGATCTTGTTTAATTCTAGCAGCTGATATGTTCCAACAGGTGCAGAATCAACAGATCACAGCTGCAATGCTGCTCAGGAATTTTTACCTTACTGGGATGTTTGTGGATCTTTGGAAAAATATAAAAATTGCAAAGCAATACGTACCTTGTGTATTAAAGGTAGATTTATGAAGGCAAGCTAATAAAATACAAAATATAATAGCACTTCAAATGACATAACTTGCTTCTACAATGTAAGAATTACCAGAATCTGTTTGAGGGGGGGCACATCCTTAATCCATGACAATGTCAGAGAAAAAGGAATGAGCTAATATTGAGAAGGAATATGGTTTACTCTCATTCATAAGTGGCACAGTCAATGAAAAGCTGAGAAGCCAAAGAACTATCACACGGGGGTCTTCATCACCAACAGCACCACTCTGCACATAGCTACCATTTCCAACTTACCCGAGGCCAGGTAGGCACCAAGAGGCAGAAACAGGAATCCAGCCTCACAGTATGACTTGGTGCCACAGTATTAGTTTAGAACAGCTGGGAAGTGAGAGGGTAGGAGAGAGTGTATCTCTGGAGACAGATTTGGCTACTATGGATAATGGGAAAGAGCCACTCACTTTCCCTGGGTAAGGTGAGGGCCCAGAAAACTCTTGGAAGACTTATTAAAGAAATAGCAACTAGCAGGCAAGAGCGAATAGGGCAGGCAGCACGCAGCAGCCAGTCTGCAGTGCCTCTGAGCACCCTACCCGTGACTGATGTGGGCACACAATGTCTAAAAATGGCCTATTTTCTCTTATAGGAGCTGTCAGATCTTTATGAAACCTGAGAGTTTAAGATTATCAGGACGTTTTATTTAAAGCCTAGGGCCACAGTCTACAGAAAATCAGGAAGAGAACAAAAATCTTAACTACTATATTGTCTGTCCACTCAGTCTCACCTATTCAAAAAGATCCCAGTGTCCTTTAAATATGGGTAGTGCCATTATTTAGACCTGTAATCCCAACAATCCTTGGGGGTTATAGAGATTCAGAACTAACAGAGAAGAGTAATAGGTTTTGTCCCCTGGAAGCCGTTATTTCCTTTCCAAACTACACAAGGCATGTGCTAACAATCCTGAACTTTCATTTAAGAGTTCTATTTTTTTTTTTTTTTTTTTAAGATTTTATTTATTTGACAGCGAGAGAGGGAACACAAGCAGGGGGAGTGGAAGAAGGAGAAGCAGGCTTTCCACGGAGCAGGGAGCCCAATGCGGGGCTCGATCCCAGGACCCTGGGATCATGACCTGAGCCGAAGGCAAACACCCAACGACTGAGCCATCCAGGTGTCCAAGAGTTCTATTTTTCACAATCATGCTAGAGATCTTGCTGGGGGTGGTTAAACTTTTCGCAAGAACTGTTATGGTGGGAATTAAAGGTGAGACACTCCAGCTAGGACTGATTTCTGCTACCTTCCCAAGTGAACCCAGGACAGATGGAAAACAAGCTAATTCCTGAGAATAAAGGGAATCAGGGATCCAGAAGCAGTCATAAGGGTCGCAAACTTTTTCTCTCAAGGGCCAGAGAATAAACATTTTAGGCTTTTCAAGTCAAATACAGTCTCCTGTATTGATTTTTTAATAATCCTTTAAAGACATAAAACCATTGTTAACTCAAAGACTGCAAAAATAGGCTGTGGGCTGGATTTCACCCACACACGGGCTGTAGTTTGCAATCTCTGGTACAGACGACAAATAGGAATTCATGTGAGATAGTATATGGGACTTTATTAAACAAGATACAGATTCAGGGCAAATGAGAAGTGAAGTATAAAGGCAAACTACTACCAGCGAATAATCTGAGCCAAAACAGCTCACAGTAAACATGGAGAGAATGCAGTAGGACTACATGTGAATAGAGATGATGCTAAATGGGAAAGCAAGAGAAAAGGGAGCACAAGGAGGAAAGAAAAAGATAACAATTTGTGAGCCATCTCAAGCACCAAGAAAACTTCATTCTACTGTAGGGCAGAAGCTAGGAACAGTGAGTGCAGTCCTGTGCAGCCACGTGCACCAGTAAGAACTGAAGCACTGGCTCCAGGGAACCAGATCATGACAATCAGAAGAGACACAAGTCTATCAGAACCCAATGGTTAGGTCAGCAGCCTCCAGCGAGCTAGGACATCAACTTCCTGCAAGCAGTCTCCAGCTACAGAACCATACATATACTTAACTCATTTAATAGTAAGTGAAGAGACACAGTTAAGTACACAAAAGCAAACCATTTACCACCTACTACGTAACTTATTTTTTATTGAAAGTATCTTGCATTCATGGATGCTTTCTAGGTTTGCCAGACATTTTAACGTTAAAGGTTAAATTATTTTTTACATGCAAGTAGTGTGAAGTTTCCCCCACATGGGATCAATGATTATAAGAAGATGACATAACCATATGGGTGGGTTGTCTTTTTTAATCGAAAAGCTAACAGACTGGCTATATTCCCCCCAAAACCACAAACTGAGTAGTAACTGAGTCTCTAGCCAACATATTCAAAGCTGAGGATTAAAAATGCAAAAACAAGTCCTTAGATCCAATTAAGGGAGCCCTGCTACATACAGGCTAATCAATACCAGGGGTACTCCTTGACTCCAGGAAGCTGG
The DNA here is from genome assembly GCF_011800145.1 of Mirounga leonina. NCBI lineage: Eukaryota > Metazoa > Chordata > Mammalia > Carnivora > Phocidae > Mirounga > Mirounga leonina. Next base: position 18,736,694 of record NW_023270426.1, read on the forward strand.
AAGACATCCTAATAACCCCACTCAAAACATTTACCTCAGGTAGCCTTTTTCCAGTTTCCAACTCATGAATAAAAAGAATATGTTGTTAATTCTATTTCAGAAAACTTTTTTCAACTTGTTTTATTTACAATGCCAACTTTTAAAAGGTCATTAAACTAAAGTTAACTAGACAATAAACTAGGCAGAAATCGCTTTACAAAGAGAGTTTCGGAAAGCCCAAGATGCCACCTTCTACAGAGAACCCACAGTTCAGGTTTATTTAGAGCAAAGAAAAAAGAAACTTTTGATCCATACTAGAAGAAACTCAGCCATAAGTTTGGAATCTGTACTCAAACTACACATGCAAGGAGGACAATATTCTGCTTAAACAACTGATTTGCTGCTGCCATTTGTCTACTGTTTGTCTAATATTAACAATTATAAACAGAGCAGTGCAACTAGTATTTGGAACAATCCTTACAGTGTTACAGTGTCAGGCATAACATTTCACTTCTCTTCACACCACTGGTTCTCTTTGCGTACCTAGAAGAGACAGATAGAAGGAAGTACCTTAAGTAGTCTTTCTTAAGACTACCACCTAATGATTCATTAACAGCCTGTGAGGAGGGTCACAAAGGGACAGACGGAAAACTAGAAAAATACCCAGTTATGAGTACACTTCCTTACCCTTCCTCGCCTCCCCAGGTTTTTATTCTGCCCTGCTGAAATGATCAAAAAAGCAAAAGCAATGGGGCAATTAAAGCTTCAGTCACCAGAACTGACAGCAAATTCAGATACTTCATTCACATTATTTTAGTCTGTAGCTGTGTCAGCACTGATCTATTCATTCATTTCTTCCCCCATTCACTAAGTTGCTTTCAAGTATCCTGGCAGAACACCCACAGGGGTTGCTGTTCTGAAGTCAAATAGTTATGGCTTACATTTAAGGCCCCAGGTGCCCAAATCAGTAACTGTGAAGGAGGAAATATCAAAGAGCACCTTTTGTTGAAAACTAATTGTTCTTATGCTTATACAAGAGCGGTAGCATGTAAATGTTTAGACTCACAGACCAATCTCTCGACAAGAGTATTTTTTATGACACAGAAAGTACCTATTATCATCTTTCAGAAAGTCAAGTCTCCTTGACAGAGACCCATCTCCAGGCATGTTTTGAGTTTTACTTTTTTTTTAAAAAAGCATGTGATCAGGAACAAGCTGTGAGCAACTTACCTGGGCTTCCTCTTCTTCAGTAAAGTCATTTTTGATATTGAAGGTCTTGCGGATCTCCTCAGGAGTTTTCCCCTTGATCATATTGGCAACAGTCTTGCATGTAACATCAAGCAAACCTTTGATATCTAAGTAGTTCGCAGCCTGGAAAGTGTTGTTTTCATTTAAGTATATGTGATGTTTTAAACTAAATCCAAAGTTAGTGACTGTAAATCCATACTAATTAAGCTTAAAATGCTAATTTCATGAAATTAAAGGGAAAATCAGATTCTTTGGTGAAATATTTTCATACATCCCCTTCGTTACACCTTCTGTAATAGCAAACCACACCACCTCAAATGCTAAAGAATGGTCACTACTTGTGGGTGTGGGTGTGTGCTCACAGGCACATACGCACCACATGGCAAATCTTGACAGAAGTATTTACAGAGGCAGAAGCAATAACAGCGTTGCATTTTACTGATCTTCTCAAAAAGTAAGCTTTTAGATTCTTTGGTTTTCTCTCCTGTTTTCTGTTACATAAATTTATGCTCCTACCTTTAACATTTCCTTTCTTTGGGTTTAATTTCATCTTGGACTAGTTTAAGGTAAAAGCTTAGATCACTGATTTGAGACTTTTTTCTTTTCCAGTACAGGTGCTTTAGTGCTACCAACTTCCCTCTGAATACTACTTCAGCTACAACTCATACATTCTCGTATGTTGGCTCTTATTTCCATTCAGATCAAAACACTTTCTGGCATAAAATTTCTAATTCTCTTTTCCAATTTTTCTTTTGATTTCTTCTTTGACTCATGGGTTACTGAGAAGTTACTTAAGTTTTTCCAGATAGCTTTCACTCATTGACTTCTAATTTAATTTCACTGTGATCAGAAAACAGTGTGCCTTGAATCCTTTCAAATTTGAGACTTGTGTTTTACCTTGAACATGTCGATCTTAATAGTACACACTTGAAAATGCATTCATTGCATGTCATGAGATTTAATGGTCTATAAATGTCTATCAGAACAAGTCTGTCAATAGTGTTATTTGAATCTTCTACAACCTTACTCGTTCTACTTGTTTTATCAATTAAGGGGAGACAGCAGACAGTGGATTTGTCTATTTATCCTTTGAGTTCTATTGGTTTTTGTTTCACTTTTTGGAAATCTTTTAGATAGATAAACATGTAGAACTGTCATGTCCTCTTAATATTGGACTGATTCCTTTACCATTATGCAATGACCCTCTTTAATCCTGCTGATATTCTTTGCTCTGAAATCTACTTTAAAATAGTCACTGTAGTTTTCTTTTGATTACTGTTAGCACAATTTAATCTTTAATCATAATTTAATCAAGTGTGTCTTTAAAGTGGGTGTTTTGGAGACACCATAGCTGAACCTTTTTTTCTTAATCCGATGTGACAACCTGTACCCTTTAATTGTTTTGTTTAGACCATTTGCATTTAACGTGATTGTTAATATGTGAATTTAAATATACCACCATACTTGAGTTGAGAGAGAATTAAAATTCAGTAACAGTGAATTTAACAAACTCTCTTACAAGTGCTAAAGGCTCTGAACTAGAGATATCTTAAAGAATGCATTAAGAAACATACCAGAGAGCGCCTGGGTGGCTCAGTTGGTTAAGCGACTGCCTTCGGCTCAGGTCATGATCCTGAAGTCCCTGGATCGAGTCCCGCATCGGGCTCCCAGCTCGGCAGGGAGTCTGCTTCTCCCTCTGACCCCCCTCCCTCTCATGCTCTCTGTCTCTCATTCTCTCTGTCTCAAATAAATAAATAAAATCTTTAAAAAAAAAAAAAAAGAAAAAGAAAAAAAGAAACATACCAGAATAAGTTCAAAAAGTGTTCCTTGGTCAACTTTCAGGAATTCTTGGTCCCAAACAGGGATATCATCTGTCCGCTTTTCTTTGTTCTCATCATCCTCGGGAGGAGGGGGGTCATCCTTGTGGTGGGTGCACCACTGAATGACCTGTAACAAAGAAAGTTCATTCCTTTGTGGCATTATGTCACAAGGTACTCATGCCACTACTGGGGCAAGGTTATTCCTAACAATGGGCTAAGAACTAGCTAGAAGCTGACTTGAGTAAGCAAATTACTGGCCGAGCTTGAAAAGCAAAACTGAAGCTTGAGGAATCTTCACAACCCTAGAGGCTGGAAGATCTTAGAGAAGAGCAAACCTTGCAGATAGATTGCTATTTTGACCGCATTAAAAAGCTCCTCGCAAAAAAAATACACAACGTCAGACAGGATAATGAGTGGAAAATATGTGCAACATGAACAAGTAATTGATTACCCTCTAGAATATAAATTTTGAAAATCACTACAAAGTGGGGCACCCGGCTGACTCAGGCAGTAGAACATGTGATTCAATCTCAGGATTGTGAGTTTGAACCCCACATTGGGCATAGAGCTTACTTTAAAAAGAAAAAAAATCACTACAAAGAAACGGGCTATAGATATGAACAGGCTATTCACAAAGGAAATCTGAATACTCAAACAGGAGAAAATGCGCAGTTTCATTAGATACAAAAATCAATACTCCAGTCAGGTCCTACTCTAGAATGACCAAAAAAAAAAAAAAAAGATTTTGATGCTCATCACTGGCAACATTGTGAGGATAACATGAACTCTTATAATGGAGAGTGTAAATTGGTATAATCCCTTTGAAAAGTAATCTAGCAACTACCTATACCTAGTGAAGATGAGGATATGCATACATTATCACCAAGCAATTCTAAATACCACGAGACTACGGAGTGTAAGAACAAAGTAAGAAAAGCAGAAATGTCCCCTTCATAGGGGAATAAACATATATCAAGTTTCAGGAAGCAGGTTAGGCCACATGTACTATCATAAAGGCCTAAATCAACACTGAAAGTGTTACAAGCTGTAGAATCTAGGTGGCAGGTAAAGGGGGTTTTGCTGTGTAATATCACTTTTCTGTATGATCAAATTTTGTTCATAGTATATAATGCTGGAGAAATAAAAAATGCTGAAAAAAAAAAAAGGCAGAGCTAAGAAATTATACTGTCAGAGGTAAAAAAGGAAAGATCTATTCTAGAAGGAAAAGCCAAGCTAGGAGTTTTCATGAAATATTATCTTTTTAAGAAGTATTCCAGTTGTGGGCGCCTGGGTGGCTCAGTTGGTTAAGCGACTGCCTTCGGCTCAGGTCATGATCCTGGAGTCCCGGGATCGAGTCCCGCATCGGGCTCCCTGCTCGGCGGGGAGTCTGCTTCTCCCTCTAATCCTCCTCCCTCTCATGCTCTCTGTCTCTCATTCTCTCTCTCTCAAATAAATAAATAAAAATCTTAAAAAAAAAAAAAAGAAGTATTCCAGTTGTATTAAAAAAAACAGCAATTAGTATTTGTTTATGTAGGCATTAAAAAAAAACTCTTAAGAGAGCATGTAAGAGGGGCGCCTGGGTGGCTCAGTCGTTAAGCGCCTGCCTTCGGCTCAGGTCATGATCCCAGCGTTCTGGGATCAAGTCCCGAATCGGGCTCCCCGCTCGGCAGGAAGCCTGCCTCTCCCCCCTCCACTCCCTCTGCTTGTGTTCCTCTCTCACTGTGTCTCTCTCTGTCAAATAAATAAATAAAATCTTAAAAAAAAAAAAAAAAAAGAGAGCATGTAAGAAATTAACGTTGAGGGGCGCGGCGCCTAGGTGGCTCATTCGTTAAGTGTCTGCCTTCTGCTCAGGTCATCGTCCCAGGGTCCTGGGATCGAGCCCCGCATCGGGCTCCCTGCTCAGCGGGAAGCCTCCTTCTCCCTCTCCCTCTCCCTCTCCCCCTACTTGTGTTCCCTTTCTCACGGTCTTCTCTCTCTCAGTCAAATAAATAAATAAAATCTTTAAAAAAATAATAATAAAAAAATTAATGTTGATTATTATTACTTGAGGGAGTTTCAGGTCAGATTGAGACAAGGATGGGAGATTTTACTGTGTACTTTTACAGTTTTTGGATCATGCAATTATTCAGCATGTAAGTTTAAATATGCCTAAGACTTAATAATGCAAATAAAAAAAAAAAAAACTTACTCTCAGAAGTGGCCCTGTATCACCCAGCCCATCAACTCTGACCTTCTGTACTAACTCCTTGCTTGTTCACTATGCTCTAGTCACCACACTTGCCTCTCCACCTTTCCTCAAAAGGTAGAGCATGCTCTTGTCTTAGGGTCACTGCACTTGATCCCAATGCCCACAATTCTCTTCCCCCACATATTCATGTCTTTGTTCAAAGATAACTTCTCAGTAAGGCATTTCCTGACCACCTTTATTTTAAAAATAGCTAACTCTCCACCAATCAACCCACTTACACTCCATAGCTTTCCCATCTGAAATATTTCTTACATTATACATTTCCCCCACACTTTTAGAATGTTAATTCCCTAAGGGCAGAGCCTCTCTGGTTCACTGCTATACCTCCAGCACCTAAAAAATACCTGGCATTTGAATGAGTGCAAACTAAGTCCTTTTAGATGCACTTTACATTAGTATATAATATTAATTGCAAGACAATACCCAGAAGATCTAACTAGATAAAATATAAAGCTTCTAAACCATAAAATATAAATGGACATAAGACAATGCAAAGTGATAGAAATGCTATATAAACAACTCCTATAAAAAGCCCACTAGACTACAAAATGGATGAACCTTGAAAACATTATGCAAAGCGAAGTAAGCCAGAAACAAAAAGACAAATATTGTATAATCCCACTTACAGGAGATACCCACAACAGTCCAATTCATAGAGACAGAAAGTAGAATAGTGGTTACAAGGGGCTGGAGGCAGGGAGTATTGATGAGTTATTGTTTAAAGGGTACAGAGTTTCAGTTTGCAATGATGAAAAATTTCTGGAGATGGTAAGTCATGGTGACTGCACAGCAATGCAAATGTACTTAATGCCACTGAACTGTCTACATAAAAAAGTTAAAAATGGTAATTTTGATGTTATGTATATTTATAACAATTTTTTTTTAAAGCCCATTAGAAAGACCTGCAAAGGAAAACAAAGCAGGAAACATAAATGGCCAGTAATACATGTAAAAAATGTTCAGGCTTAGAGAATCACTTTTTACCCAGTCTAGAGCAATTAAAAGAACTGATAATAGCCAATTATGGTAAGACATGGAAAAATATGCAGCACAGCTGCATCTTACACCAGGGTCAAGAGAAAGCAGGAGATGAAATTGCATATGGCTAATGACTTTTGAAAATCTCTGAGAAAGGGGCCAAATGGAACCAACCATTCCCATCTCTAAGCCTTGCTTATTTCCTCTGCCCTGTAAAAACTAGGTGCTGTTTCTCCAAATGAGCATGCAAGTAAATAGCTGGCTCTGTTAAGGAGCCATGTGCCCTGAAACACTAAAATTCTATTCAATGTCAAGAGCCTTTTATGCTTAAACACAAGGTAAGGTGATCAACAGTGGCGGTACATTTGTTCTCAAGCTCCCTTTGAGGCACAGCTATTCAGTGGACAAACAAAAAATTTTTTCCTTTTTGCTAAGCACATACTGTTATATTTCAGTAATTTAAATGTTTTTATCAAAAAGACTACACAACTTGGGGTGACTGGGTGGCTCAGTCGGCTTAAGTGTCCGACTCTTGATCTCAGCTCAGGTCTTGATGTCAGGGTGGTGAGTTCAAGCCCCACGCTGCGCTCTGCACTGGGCATGGAGTCTACCAAAAAAAAAAAAGACTACACAACTCAAATATTCACAGGGCCTGGTTAAATAAATACAACAGACACCTAGAGTCATAATCTGTCTGGGTAAGGAAGCTACCTATGTAGCAGTATAGGAAGATCACCAAGATGTTAAATGACAAAAAAAAGTACATATTCAGGTACATAGTTTGTTACCTTACCTTTTTTAATATTGCTGCGTTAACATTTGGGAGAGGAACTGGGTCATCATCTCCCTCATCATCCATTCCCAAATCTAAGAAAACCAGGAAAGAGCTATCATTATTTCCTAATTCTATTATAACATTTACACCAACCAGACATCTCAAGTACCTTGTAAGATGTTGTCTAAAAGACCATGAAAAATCCTCTACTTGAAACAGTTCTCTTATGAGCATTTAAAATAAGCAGTTTCTAACAAGAGGTCCATAAACCACCCAAAACTATATTAAATTGTATGAGTAGACAAATACAGGAATATTACATAAACAGAATCCTTAATGAGGAAGAAAAGTAACTTAATAACAAGGGGGATTGAGATGACTGGAAAGCCATGTGTGTGGGGGGGAGGGAATTGAAGCCAGACCCTTATCCTTACTTTTTATACCAAACTCTTTAGATGGGCAGCATTTAGAAAAATAGAATAAAAAGTATTTCAAGTAACAGAATCTCAATCTATTAAAATCCAAAGCCCAAAGATGTATATATACACACACACAACAAATCATGCAGCCACTGACAAAAATAAGGCAGGCAGCTCCATACATACTGGGTATGATTTCAGGATTAAGGTTTTGTTTGTTGTTTTTTGTTTTTGTTTTTTTAAGATTTTATTTATTTGACAGAGAGAGATAGCAAGAGCAGGAACACAAGCAAGGGGAGAGGCAGAGGGAGAAGCAGACTTCCCACAGAGCAGGGAGTCCAATGCGGGGCCCAATCCCAGGACCCTGGGATCATGACCTGAGCCGAAGGCAGACGCTTAACTGACTGAGCCACCCAGGCACCCCTACACTTATGTATTTAAATTTTAAAATATCTCCAGAAGGATACATAAGAAATTGTTAACAATATTTTCTGTAGGGAAGTTAACAACAATGTGGGCTGAGGGACTCAATTTCAGAGTATACCCGTTATTCATCACATACATATTATCTATAATTTTGAATCTACAGGTTGTCCTAGTAAAAAGACTAACTTCCAAATTCTCAAAGTGATCGGTTAAGTCCAAAGAAAAAACTTAAAATTAAAATCCCTGTTACTTAGGGACGCCTGGGTGGCTCAGTCGGTTAAGCGTCTGCCTTTGGCTCAGGTCATGAGCCCAGGGTCCTGGGATCAAGTCCCACATCGGGCTCCTTGCTCAGAGGGGAGACTGCTTCTCCCTCTGCCTACCGCTCTCCCTGTGTGCTTGCTCGCTCGCTCTCTCTGGCAAATAAATAAAATCTTTAAAACAAATAAAAATTAAAGATTCTAAATAAGAGTATTTTTCATGCTAACGGGTCTGTCCTTCAGTTTCTACATGACTTAAAAAAGAGGTGCCCAAAGTTATTTAATAGTTAGCAAGTACCAGTATTAGAGGCCGCAAGTTACTTCTGCTCTATATTGGTTATAGCTGAGTATTAGTTATGCTGACATGGCCAGTGTTGAGTCAAACCATTTGAGCTCCAATGTGTAACAGGTGTCCCAGGCAATGGAGAGTCAGCAATGAATACCGGAGGACAGAAAAGAATTGTTGCAATTTTAGATAGAACTGCTCAAGATGTCTCACTGACAAGATGACACTGTAGTAAAATTCTAAAGGAGAGAGAACACCTAAGCAGTGGAAATGACAAATGCAAAGGCCTTCTGATAGGACAGCCTGGAATGTCCTAATAACACTAAAGCAATCTAGTGTTACTAGAGCATGGTTAGCAAGGGTGAAAGAAGTAGATGAGACCAGTGACAGGGGACCTGACGGTAACAGGGTCTCAAATATTTTAACTACTGTATTGGGAAGAGATGGTAGAGAGCAGCAGAGAAAAGAAGGAAATCAACTATGGGGCTGGCAATAATCCAAGCACAAGACGGTGAGTGGCTTATACAGGTTTACAGCCATGGAAGAAGAAATGATCCAATTCTGGACGCATTTCGATGGCAGAGGCAAAAAGATTTGCCAACAGATGGCAAGCACAATGTGAGTCAGGGAAGACTAAGGTTTATGACATGAACAACTAGATGGATGAAACTGCCATTGCAGTTACCATTAACTGATATGGGGAAGGCTGTCAGAGAACTGTTACTGTGAAGGGCTGGGAATTAAGAACTCTAGTTTCCTAAGTCTGAGGTACCTATTAGAGATGCAAGGGTAGACCAAGCAGTTAAATTATGCCAAGTCTAAACACCAAAAGAGATCAGAATTGTGGATAGTTTGGGGAATTGGTGTATAGATGGCTTATAACACTATCAGACTAGGTGAGATGACCAAGGGAATGAAGGAGTATAAATATGATGAAGAGGTTCAATGATTAACCCAGCCCTTGGGAATTACAAGCATTAAAGATGAGAAGACAAAAAGCTGTGAGTGAGTAAGTAGTAACTAAAGTATCCTGGAAGTGGAATGTAGAAGGGGATGATCAAATGGTGTCAACTGGTCTAGATGAGAAATCAAACATAAAACGACGCACATGACAACACGGCAGTCACGGAGCTTAACGAGCAGTTTCACTGGAGTGGTAAAGATTAGATTCAAGAAGTATCTTATTTTCCTGTAGAGATGGATCACTCATTTCCCCTCCTCCTTTCTACTAATGTTGCTCCTTGATCCCATCTTAATCTAGAGTAAAACTTTAAAAATGACTGTGTCAATTTGGACTAAGCCACTTTTGCTTTTCCTGTACAAGTATGAAGTATTCTTAATCAGAGGGGAGAAAACAAAGTTACACTATATAAAATACTTGTGTTTGGGGAATCAAGATAGTACAGAAAACATAATACAGAAGACCAACTAGTTTAGATCCAAACATTATTTGGAAGAAGACTTAAGTCGTATTAAAAATAAGGGCCTTACAGTTGTAAAAGATCACTTCTCTAGCGTTTAAACTAAGGATGTACAATGTCTTTTCTACTTTTAGACTGAATGCACAAGTATCAACAGTCATTCCTTTAAGCTATTTAGTTTCAAGGACTTCTGAAAGACAACTGTATCCTGATACCACAACCTGGACTTGAACAAATCAGTCAATCCACATGTACACCTGCCAAGATTTTCACTTCTGATTATCCTGTGATTAGGTTTTATTTTTGTTTTCTAAGTCACAAAAAAACCATTATCAGAGATACCGCAGATGCAAAACAAGAAAAGCAGTAAGTTGCCAAATTCAATAGACTCCAATCCTGAACCAGTCAGAATTCTATATAAACCAGTGGTACTTAAAACCATTCACCCTCTGATACCAAAAGGCTATGGAAGAAGAGAATCATTTAACTGTTGCTGTCTATCGCTCCCCTTGCTTCGGTGATCAGAGGCGAGGAAAACCTTCACGGAGCCCTATGTTCTCACGCTGGCAAATGCTTCTTTGAAGCAGCACAGGACAGATTAGTGTGCCAGACACCAACTAAGATGAAATAAAGAACATTGCCATTGTCAAAGCAAGTATTCAGGCAGCAAATTTGGGAATCAGTTTCTACATCTTCTAGATAAAGCCTTACTCACCTGCCTTTAGGGACACTTGGATTGCTTTCACTCTTTATTAGTGACCATACCATAGTTCTTCATTCAACAGGTACTTGGTGAACAGTGACTGTGGGATGTACCAAGGAGTTTACAACTTAATAGAAGTGATCTCTTTATTTAAGTTACCAGGATACAAGACTGTAAGTGCCACATGATTGGTACTAATTACCAAAAAAGAGTTACATGTTCAGCTTTTATCAGCAAACAGAAGTCACCAGCTTAGAAAAGACACACCCTCTGCAATTTAGCTTTTGCCTCTACCACACCTAATAAACGCCATTAAGAAATCCTCTAACTTACTATGAAATTCCAAATGACAACTGTGCAGTATATGAACGTGATAATCATTCTGGTCACCTCAAAATGCCTCCCTCTTCCCTTGGCTTCCATAAATCTTACTCCACCGATTCTCCACTTCTGACTTTTACTCGAGAAACACCACCTGCCTGCCATTCCAATATAGCTGACTGCCAACCTCATTTACTCCCATAGATAAATACTCCTATAATCCACCACACAAAGTCTATGTATCTCCAGCAGTCCACAGCTCAGAGGCCAAGATCCACATATTCAACTGCCTAGCAGACTGTTACAAAAATCTTCTGGGCAGGGGGATCAAACATACCTAACATGGTCACCTCAAAGTCATTTTTTTCCCATTTCTCTCAAACCCATTCTTCAGTTCTACCAACTACAGTAACACAATCTCATTCCATATCAATAAACCCCAACCAAAAACCTCGACTCTACTTTTCTCTAACACATCTTGTCTACTTTACCTCAGAATAATCTCCCAAAACACCCTAATTTTACTAGATTTGAAATTATCACCTCATTAGTACTACCCACTGTAGTCTCTCCACAAGCTTGAAAAATAACATCAGCCAAGACGTTCCCCCAGCACCACTCAGCACACTATACTAACACACTAATTACACCATGTGACAGTCTGTCTTCTTTTTAAATTCTGTAAGAGCAAAGACTATTTCTCACTTATCTTCCTTTCACCCCCATAGCTAGTGCTTGGCACATAACTTTTCACTTAAGCATAAGCTACATAAAAACCTTTTATATTTGAATACTAAAGAACAGTCTTATTACTGTTAATTTTTTTTCACCAATGCTAGAAACTGAATTGTAATGTCTCCACATACTATTAATGTCCGTCAGCCCACTGGTTAATATTAAGATTGATTTTAACTAGTTAAAGTTTCAAAATGTTTCCGGACCTGTTTTCTAACCTTATTTCTTCAATGTGCTGTGTATATGCTTTGCAGCAATTTCAGAGGAATGACAAAATGGACAAAATGGAAAACTTGGTTAAAAAAAAAAAAAAAAAGACGTCTCAGTTTACCACCTACTCAGCTTACTTCTCTGTTGAAACAAAGCACTGTATTTAGATACATATAGGAAGGTATCTCTTTTTCAGAGCCTTTTATTTTTCTCATTAGAAACTGAATCCATACTCACTTGAAACAGAATTGGGTCATTGTCTGATGCTTAGAAATCACTTCAGTATTAGCTTATGGTCTTATCTATATGAAAAAAGTCCATTAATTCAAACAATGCAGAAAGGATGTCCTCTATCAGAAAGATGCAGTTAATTCTTTAATTTAAAAAATGTAAACATGACCCTTTCATACTCCTGAGCATTTAGTGACAAATTGTGATGACTTGTATAAATTCAATGTTCACAGGTTATCTCCAACTAATTACTTCCTCTCTCCCCTGACCCAGGTTTTCTAATAAACTTACCTTCCAACATGGTCTTGATAGTCACAGACTGTTTGGCAATTTCAACATCAACCTCAAATATCTCTCCATCGGAACTCTGCAACTTAATTGAAGGCATCTAAAAAAAGGTATTATATTGAATTTGAAATTTAAGAGAGATTAGTTTTATACATTTCATAAACTATAGTCTGTTCTTAGAAGACCTCTAACTTATTACCTATAAAATCCTAAGGCCATGTAGTATCTATATAACCCTGTAAAACTCTGCAAATGGTTATTCACAGGCTAGCATAGAAATGTTGCTGTCCATTTTTTCAAAGTATAACTCCTAGGAACACAAGTTTTTAGGGCTTGCCCTACTGAACTCACTACTGGTATAAATTTAAGAGTTATATCCTATATTTTGAATGCAAAATATATTTAAAATAAACTCATTTAGTCTGTGCCTGCATTTTTTTTAAAGATATATTTATTTTAAAGAGAGCAGGAAAGAGAGACCACGTGTGCGCACACACTGGGGAGGGGCAGAGGGAGAGAGAATCTTAAGCAGACTCTGTGCGGAGCATAGAGCCCCATGTGGGTCTTTATCCCATGACCTTGAGATCATGGCTGGAGCCAAAACCAAGAGTCGGAGGCTTAACGGGCTGCATCACCGAGGCACCCCTTTGCCTGCCTTTCTGCTTTCACTAAATACTGACTACTCTCATCTGAATAGTTAGCTGCCACAGTAAACCTCCTGCAAACCAGAGAGTAGTCAGTCCAAAATAAAGCTACAAAGTAAGATATAAATTTTCCAATACTGAGATTTACCAGTGAAAAATGAGTTGTGATCCAAAGAGTATATGAGAATATTCTTATTTTATGTTTGCATCAATGTAAAATATATAAGATAATAATATCTTTAAGGATAAACAAATGTCCATCCAATCTGCTAAACCAAATAAGGTACTTAAATTTAACAGTCCTTTTTATCTTTCATTACTGAGTTTGAGTTCTGCTAAAATTCTCATAGAAATTACATGTTACTTGCTTCAAAAATGTATTTATTAACTCAGATTAATTCTGAGTCATTGGGGAAAAGGCACCTCTTAGATAAAAATTAGTTAAGCAATTAACTACAAAGGACTTGAGTTCTAGCAAAAAACAAAAAAAACTTATTTAGAATGAAAAGTTCTAAGCCATCAATTTATCTTCAGAGTCTTGAGGGAAGGAGGAAGGGCAGCAACACCTGACTCTACGATTACTTCATGATCCCTTCAAATATCAAATATAGATTTTAAAGGCCCATGCTTCTCAGGTATTCATAATCCTGCAATGTCACTATTAACTCGAGAGTGTAGAATTTGGCTTTTAAAGCATTCACTGCACCTATTTTAGGATCAAAGCCTCCATTAAATCAGTTAATATATTCATTCTGCTTTTCTTAGGCAATTATCTCCATTCCCCAAATAAGCTGTCAGAGAAAGAAAGCAAAAAGGTAAAGCTATATTTTAAAATCAGCCACTGAAATATCCTGCTCTCACTCATCCATGGTTGGAAAGATTCAGATTTCACTTTTCAGTTCACAAATATGTCTGTTCCTCCATGTTGCTTAGTGCTTGCCAATAATGCAGTTATCCTATTCAATGGAGAAGGGCCAGAGCAGAGGACCTTCCCTGTGACAAGGCAGTAACAAAAGGTATCCCCCAAAGAAATATTTTAACAGGAATCCAATTTTTAATTACAAAACATTCTATGTTCTTTTTATATTCCATAGTACTGGAATGAATACTACAGAAAGACAAGTCTGGCAATATAATTGATAAAATTACTTTTAAGCACGATGATCATTTCATACTTCTTTCAAATAACTCATGGTAAATAACCACATCTGCTTAGTCATAGTCAAATTCCTGTATTAAGTTACTCTTTAGGGAGTTGAGATCTTATTAAATAAGCAGGGAGGCAATGGGTTAATCTGTAACTGAATGCACTTTGTGATCCCAAATTTAATACTCAAAGAGAAGTTTTTTTTTAATGTCATAGAGCTAGAATTCAGTGCAAAAGTGTAATGATGATAATGGACGAGATTCTGACATGCTCTCAAGACAATTCCTTAAGTTCCTTATCTTGAAAATCAATCACCCTCCATGACTGGCATGAAGTAGTTTCTATCAACAACGTAAAGAAAAACCTGTGTTTTCAGTGACCCGAATTCTGACACCTTTTTGAAAGCAGAATGGACAAGTCTGCATTGCTCTACGACACAGATACATTCTATTGTGAGGCTCTGATGAAAAATTCATGACCCCAAAAGCCAGACCTGAGATCTTTATCCAGGTAAACCTCCAATTCCTGTAAAACTTGAAGTGTCTGGCTTTGAAAGAGTTGGGCCTCCTAAAAGTCACGCCACTGCCATAAGAACATCTGCTATTTCAACAGTTGTTTCACCAACTCCAAGCTATGGCAAAATAATGGAGAGAGAAATTCTGAAGGCGCAGGCAGCCTGCTGGGCAAACATGCGGCCCAAGCACAGTTAGCCAGGACCGGTGACTAGTGACGCCGGATAAAAGGAAGAGAAAGGGTGGGAGCGAAAAATCCAGCGCTCCCAGAGTCCCACCGCCACGCTCCTTCCGGACACCGAAACAACAAACACGCACACACGCCCACGCTCACGACAGCCTGGGGACCTCCACTGAAAGCCCCGCCGCCATCCCCGCCCTGGGTCCCCGAGGCCGGCAGGCTCAGGGCCAAGGGAGGCTCCGGGCCGCAGCCTGGGCCTTGCAACCGAGCTCCGCGCAGGCGGACACTCGCCCCGTGCGAGGAAGGGCCAATTCCCGGCCCTGCTCGCATCTTCTCCCGCCCCGGCGCCCACGAGGCGCCGTGAGGACGCGCGGCCAGGAGAGGGGCCCGCCGGCACCTCCCGAGAACAGGTCCGCGACGGGTTCCACTGGGCCTGAGGGAGGCCAGGCCCGGGTGCCTCCCGCCTCCGGCAGGCCAAAGCCGCAACCGTGCGGCCACCCAGCTGGCAATCCACGGCGCCACCGCCCCTTCCCGCTCGGTCGGCGGCCACTCACGGTGCTCGGTCTCAGGCAGACTGCGGGCCGTAGGCTGACAAGAACAGGGCGGCCTCAGCTACGAGAAGAGAAAGGCGGAGAACAAGGCCACTACGGCGGCGCGGCGCGGCGGCGGCCTTTATAGGAGCGGGCGCAGGCGCCGAGGACCCCGGGCCCCGTGGCGTCACAGAGCCGGCGGGGCTGGCCGCCGAGATCGCCTGACGCAGGCGGAGGACGGGGCGGGGGCGCGGACCGGCGGCGGGCGCGACGGCGCGGGGCAGGGCTTCGTTCTTACCCCCCCGCCACCCGCGCCCCACCCGGCCCCACCCCCGCAAGCGCGGCTCGCTGTCCTTTAAAGCAGGAACGCGGGACTGGCTGGGGTACTCCGCAGCCTGCAAGGGTCCTTCAGGCAGGGGCTGGCCGAAGCCGAGTTAAAGACCCCAGCCCTGAAGAGCCTAGAAAGTGCGAGTGGGTGTGTGGCGCGGAGGGCTTCGTGTGGGGGAGGGGCTGTGGCTCTCCTTTCATGACGCGGAAAGGGAGCCTGGAGGAAGAGTGACAGATGGGCAGTGGCGGTTACCGCTCTGAGACTCCTCTCGGGCCCTCGGCGACATCCCCTGAGCCCAGCATGCGTTAGTTCACTGTCCACAATAACCCGTGAGGTGAAGTGTTGTTGCCCTTTCCCAGCTTTATACCTCAGAACAGATTCACAACAACACAGTGTAGTGCTCTTCAGCCTTGTTTCCTACCGTTGTTTTCTGCAGAGGCCTCCAGGCCACAAGAACCATTGTTGCAGCAAAACCCCAAGTCTGGAAGGGAGGTCTCACTGGCAGCGAAAATCCATTCACTCAGCAGTCGTGTACTGAGTACCGAGTACTGAGCAAACGTGTGTGTGAGGCAGTGCTGCGGGATTCTGGGGGGGAACCAGGCAGCCAGGGTGCAGCACGCACAGAACTCTTGCATGGGATGCTCCCTGAAGTCGGCTGGGTCCGTGGGATAAAGCCAACGCTAAAGGAGAGGCGTTAGACTTCGTGGCAGAACACTGCCCCCCCAGCCCCATGCCATCCAGTCAGGGGCTCTGTGGGACTCCACCCTATTGCTGCTGGGTGAACACTGCCACCCCTCCCTAGGAGACTGAGGCGCCTGTCTCACCTAACCACCAGGCATGTGATGGGATTCCTGACGCCAGGGAGACAAAAGACACTTGCACACAGGGCCCCCTAAGGAAACCAGAGGCCAGCAGCTCTTCTGGGATGGGACTGGGCAGGGAGGCCAAGCAGCTTCTTGGGTTACCAGGTCTTTGTCTGCAAGCTGTGGTATCCAGTGTCTGCCAGGTGCAACAGCTAATGGCAGAGAGATGAAAGGACCTACAGCTCTCATACTTTTTTCCCCACAACACAGCCCTGCCCTCTGCGGCTCGACTCAGGTCCCTAGGCAAGGCCCACTGCAACCCCTTTGCTCCCTTGCCCGTGGCATACAAGGTAGCACCTTGCAAACTCTTGTTAAACATCCTGAGCAGGAAGGACTGAGCAATGCCCGGTCACACACCCAGCCTGAGGACCCAGCATGAAGAAGGGTATTTTTCCAAATATGTCTGGGGACCTCCCCAATGTTAGAATCACCAAGAGATGCTTGTTTTTAAAATGCAGATTTCAGGGCGCCTGGGTGGCTCAGTTGGTTAAGCGACTGCCTTCAGCTCAGGTCATGATCCTGGAGTCCCGGGATCGAGTCCCACGTCGGACTCCCTGCTCAGCGGGGGGTCTGCTTCTCCCTCTGGTCCCCTTCCCTCTTGTGCTCTCATTCTCTCTCAAATAAATAAATAAAATCTTAAAAAAAAATGCAGATTTCATTTATTCACATATACTCTTATATTCATTGATTATCTCAGGAAAGATACACAAGAAATTGTTTACCTCATGGGGAAAGGAACTAGATGATTGGGGTACAGCGGTTGGGGTGATTTGTTCACTTTATGCTCTTTTCTACCTTTTGGATTTCGAGCCATATGAATATATTACATATTCAAAAATGTTTTACTTTGGGGCATCTGGGTGGCTCGGTTAAGTGTCTGCCTTTGGCTCAGGTCATGATTCCAGGGTCCTGGGATTGAGTCCCACATGGGGCTCCCTGCTCAGTGGGGAGCCTGCTTCTCCCTCTTCCTCTGCTGCTCCCCGTGCTTGTGTTCTGTCACTATCTCTGTCAAATGAATAAAAAAATCTTTTTTAAAAAAATGTTTTACTTCAAAAAATAATTGGCATCGAGTCAAGAAAAATGCAGATTCCTGGGTCCACTCTTGATCTAATGAATCTGATTCCCTGGCGGCAGATTTTTCTGCCTTTTAAACAAGCTCTCCAAGTGATTCTTCAGCCCAGGGTAATTGAGAAACCTCTGTAGTAGGGTCTCAGTGATGAATTACTGCTAAGAGGGGGCCAGCAGTGTCTGTCAAAGGTGACTCATTTAGCCCCACACTTTCCGAATCAGCCCTCCGTCCTTCAAACTCTCCTCAGGATGGACAAGACTGTTACAGGACTGTCAGGTGCAGGCTGGTGACCACTCATCCCCACTCATTTATCCATAATCATCAGCCCAGGTCAGGAAGGACCGGCCCCCATAGAGTCCCCTTGGTGAGTAAGAGTGCGAGGAAAGGGGGGGTTCCTCTGGCTTCAAAGCTGGCCGTGTAATCAAAGCTCTTTGTTCTATAGAGAAAGGAAATAAAATCAAAGAGAAGAGACATTCCCACTGTCACACAGCCACTGTGGAACAAGGTTGAGGCTCCAGCCCCAGCTATATTACTGCCACCACAGCCCAGATACTGAATTTTAGCTGCATCCCTCAAATGCCAGGAATATTTTCTGATTTACTACTGTTTGCAGCATACGAAGCTAAAGGGCTCGCATTCAAGTCCAGGTGGGAAAATCTGCTTTTTATGGTGAATTCATTTCCAGAGATTACCTCCCTTTGTAAATTGAGTTTCACTGTTGTTTAAGTGTTCCCTGGAGAACTCCTATGAGCACCAGCTCTCTCAGTGCATCTAAAATGGGACTTTGCTGCCCAGAAGTCAGTTCACACTCCCTTTGTCAGGCACCTACCCACGGGACAGACTGAACTCTGGAGGTGTGTTCCAGCCCATAGGACAGCATGTAAGCTAAGAAGTAATCCAGTCCCCACAAGATCTCTGACCTTCCTTCTTCTTTTTCCAAACTCTACGCCTTCCATCTAAAAATCAGATCACCTTATTACTCCAGAGCGCTGAATGCAGAAAAAGTCAAATTCTTGGATCTTGATTTGCAAAATGAACTCTTAGAATAAATCGACTCTTCAGAGCAAGAAGGTTTTTTTGGAGCACTGAAAGCCCAGGAGCTGAAGGACTCAAATCTTGAATTGTATGCCAGCAACAGCAGAGTTAGAGAAAAGAAGGTATGATGACACCAGCACCAATTTTCCAAAAGGAGAGGGGTGGGGGGAAAATTGCAGCAGAGAGAGCATTGCCCTCCCCCCATCCTCTCTGCTCAGGAATAGGGAGAGCTTAGGAACCCCAGAAAGTTTTGCGGGCTCTGAGAGCAGAGAGAATCTATGCCTTGGTCTTTGAGGAATATCTAAGGTCTTCCATGATGAGAAAATACGGGATCAGTTAAGTAGAAATAGCAGCTGGGTGTGCCTAGGCAGGTAGGCCTGGAAGTGTCTCAGGCTCATGCTTAATGTGCGGGGATCCCAGAGACCCTCTAAATGTGTTCTGAAGCCCTAAAACAGCATGGAAGTTGCTCAAAGGGGGGATAGATGACCAGGAAGGGGCTTGTGAGATGTAATCAAAGGAACTTAGGTGAACCTAGGTGAACCTACACTATCCAAGCCAGAAGGCATGCCACAGCAGAGCAGAAACCAAGGATGACAACTCACAACCAGCCAGGGTGGGGTGTGCCTGCCTCCCTGAGCAGTACAGGTGATGGATGATGACCAATGACCAAACAACCTCCAACCCTCATCACCCACTCCATGCCATGACCACATAAGCTCTGCAGGATGGAGCTCTGACCCTAGACAGAAGAGGGACAAGAACCCTCAATGCGACTCAGTGTACCCCTGAAATGCCTGAATGATCATACACTCACTTCACTGGGCCAGGAAGTAAGCACATTGCATTTCTGCTATCAAATGGAATAGATGGACAGAAATAAGAAAATAAAAGACCTATCGTTTTGGCATACCCACGTTTTCTGACTTTAAAATTACATATGGCCACAGGTGCACAAGGATCCCGCAGACCCGCTGCTGCCCACTTGTCACCCACATCCTGTGTTGTCGGGGTGGGGTCTTTGGCTTCCTCTTTGTAGCCTCAGTCTTCTTATCTGTAGGATGGGGCTTATAGCAGTACCTGCCTCACAGGATTGTTGTGAAAATTAATTATTTTAGTCACCAGGAGGGCCAAACTTAATAGCTTGGCCATACCAACTGTTGGCAAGGACGAACAATTGCGAGTCTCCCACGTAGCTGGTGGGAGTGCAGGTCGGCACACCAGAACACTGGCAGTATCTACTAAAGCTAAACATACATATACCCAATGGCTCAGTAATGCCAATTACGGACAAATGCCCAACGGGAATACGTTCTAACGTCCACCAAAATGTATGTTTAAGAATGTTCACAGCAAATCCACCAACTGTAAATGAAAAAATAACCTCGTATATTCCCCCAGTGGAAGAGTAAACAGCGCAGAAAAAGAAACTACTGACCTCCACAACGGCATGGACGAATCTCACAGACATAATGT
Source organism: Mirounga leonina (assembly GCF_011800145.1). Classification (NCBI taxonomy): domain Eukaryota; kingdom Metazoa; phylum Chordata; class Mammalia; order Carnivora; family Phocidae; genus Mirounga; species Mirounga leonina. The sequence continues at coordinate 18,756,821 of NW_023270426.1, forward strand.
TGAACAAAAGAAACTGCAGGAGTACTTACTGCCTGAGTCCGCTGAAATGAAGACTGAAAACAGGCAAAAACTAATTTAGAGAAGATAGCAGAGTAGTTACCTTTAGCAGATGAGGGAAGCTTCTGCGATGCTAGAAATTCTCTGACCTTGATCCAGGTGATAGTTGCATGAGTGTGTGCATATATAAAAATTCACCAAGCAGTACTCATATTTGTGTACTGCACATGAGCACTAGACCAAGTTTTTAAAAATGGGGGAGGGGCATACAATGTGACGATGTATGTTGCATGCTTAGCATGGTGCCAGTATCAATTCCTCAAGGAACTCTGAGCCCCTGTAGCCTCTCCTTTCACATGGGTGCCCAACCGTTCACAGCCAAGGCTGGAGGAGTAATGCAAGATGTTGGGAAGGAAGGTGGGAGATGGTTGCCAGGCTCCTCTGCCAAGGGAGGACTTACCTCCACAGGGCTCAAGAGTCCAACCGAGGCCTTGGACAAAGCTGCAGAGAGGGCCACTCATCAGCTTCCTCGCTTCTACCTCAGCCAGCCAGTGCAGGGCCCTCCCCTGGTAGGCTATGGACCCATCCTCCGGAAGCTGCTATGGAAGCTCTACACAGAAGTGGCATCCACACCTAAATGGAAGAGGAGAAAACTTCCCGACCCATATCTGTGCCTGACACCATCAGAGACTCATGGGTCCAGGCTGCACTGAAGGGTTATCAAACCAGAGTGAGCTTGCCCATGAAGCTGAGATGGCTTCTTATGTACGTAACCTGTCCCAAGCCACACAGCAGGGGAGGTGGGACTGAACCACGGATGAGTCAAAGCTTCCCAGAAGAGCATGGGCTACCCTCTGTTCCAGCTCCCCCCAGAGGGAAAGCCCATGGGGATACATGGGTACTCAGAGTGGCTTCGCAGCAAAGGCAGGGACAGGGAGAGGGTTACCCTACAGTCTGGTCCTGGCCAGTCCCCAAGCACTGATTGGCTCTGGCCAGCAGATGGTGCCAGAGGGCCAGCAGTCATTCACGGAGCCTGCCCCCTCCCTGAGATGCCTCCCGAAGCTGCCCTCTCTCCTCTCCAGGACCAAGAGTCCTGTCCAGATCCCTGGTGTGACCATCAGAGGCTGAAGGCCAGTGCAACTTGACTACACACCTGCAGTGTGACCCTGGAAGTAGCCTCCAGCCCTGTAACAGCGTCCCTCTGTGAAATCAAGTTCACGCACACAAGTCCTAGCAACAGGGGCCAGGCATGCTCAGTCTTTAAAAGCAGGGCAGTGTAGGCCGTCAAGGGCTGTTCTGTAGATGACAAAATCATGACAGGCATGACCTACTATCTCCCACTATATCCTCCCTAGGGAACCAGAGGACACCATGGCCAGTGTGGCATCTGGAGCCCAGCACACTGGGGCAAAAACCACAAGAGAGGGGCAATCTGTCTGAGAGGTCCACAGCCCAGCCTGCCAGCTGGCTATCCATGGAGCTCCAGGCCGGACCCTGAGATGCTGAACATTCCGGAAGCCAGACTTGGGGAGACATCAATGAGGGGAAGGCAAGTATAACTTAATTTTTTTATTTTTTATTTTTATTTTTTGAAAGAGAGAGGAGCGGCAAAGGGAGAAAGAGAATCTTACGCAGAGTCCACCCCCAGCGCAGAACCCGACACTGGGCTCGATCTCACAACCCTGAGATCATGACCTGGGCTAAAATCAAGAGTCAGACGTTTATGAGTCACCCAGGCGCTCCAGCAAGTACGACTTTAGTATCTCTTACAAACCAAGGGCTAGTTTGTGAATGCTGAAGGCCTAGTTAGGAAGGCCTGTTTGCCCAGGGGCCACTGAGTGGCAAGGACATCCTCTGGAGAATCTCTTGTGTACAGGCTCAACCCAGGACACCCTCACTGGCCCAGAAAGCTGCTAGTGTGTCCTGTGCCAACCAGTCAATGAGTATTTCCCTAGTAAGAGGCAGTGGTAAACAAGACAGAAAAAGGACTTCAGTCTTAGGGGGTCTGTCTTCTAGTGGTTAAGATATGATAAGCACACACAAATAAGGGAATGTTAAATAGGTAAGTATTGTGAGGAAAATAAATGCTGATCCAGATAGTGAAGTTGGGGGAGGCAGGGGCAGCAACACATGTAAGCAGAAACCTGCCAAAGAAGGCACCAGCCATGGAAAGAAGTGGAACAGCTATTCAAGGAGATCAAGTGTAAAGGCTCTGAGTTAAGAATGACCTTGGTATGTTCCAGCAACAGCAAGGCCAGCATCGTCAGAGCTTAATGGGGGGGAGAGTGAAATGCAATGAAGGCAAAGGAGCAGGCAAGGACCAAAGCATGAAGCTTGGCAGGGAAGACATAAAGTTGGATTTTATTCTGTTTGCATTTAGCAACCTCAGGGGATGGAGGGTAAGCAGCAAGTGGCCTGATGGGATCGACAGTTGAGAAAGATCATTCTGTGACTGTGTGAAGGGAAGTAGTAAGATCTTTCAGGAGGCTTCACCCAGCGCAGTGGCAGTGGAGATGAGGAGAAAGACGCATGTGGAGGTATAGCTAATGCATTACACGTGGAGGATAACTGCGTGAATGGTGGTACCATTTACCAAGATAGGGAACCCCAGGAGTTTGGGTGGGAGGAGATCAGGAATTCAGCGTGAGCTACATGTTAAACTTTGGGGTCATGACAAGAAGGCAGTCAGAGATACAACTCCGGAGCTCAAGGGAGAACAGGGGCTAAGAATATACGCTTGCAACTCTTCGGCATATAGATGGGACGAAATGAGATCACCTAGGTAGAAGAGAGACAGAGACCTAAGCATTGTGTGACACTAACATTTAGCAAAAGACTTGGGCAGTCAAAAGGGAGGAAAACAAGTGCAGCAAGTGTCATGGTAGACAAGGAAAGAAATTATTTCCAGGAAGTTGTTTTGGTCAATTGCCTCCAATGCTAAAAACTGGAATTTTTTTTTTTTTTAAGTAGGCTTTACACCCACTATGGGTTGAATTCTTGACCTAAGAGCCACATGCTTGGGGCACCTAGATGGTAAAGCATCCAACTCCTGGTTCCGGCTCAGGTCGTGATCTCAGGGTTGTGAGATGGAGCCCAGCATCAGGCTCCGTGCTCAGCGTGGAGCCTGCTTAGGATACTCTTTCTCCCTCTGTCCCCACCCCTCCCACCCCACTTTCTGTCTCTTTCTCAAAAATAAATAAATCTTAAAAAAACAAAAAAAAAGAGAGCCATATACTCTATCAACTGAGCCAGCCAAGCACCCCTAAAAACTGGAATTTTTTTTAAAAAGATTGTATTTCAGGGGAGACAGAACGATCAAGGGGGAGGGGCAGTGAGGACAGGCAGAGGGAGAGGGAGAAGCAGACTCCCCACTGTGCATGGAGCCCGACTGGGGCTTGATCCCAGGACCCTGAGATCACGACCTGAGCTGAAGGCAGATGCTTAACCAACTGAGCCACCCAGATGCCCCAAAACTATAATTTAATACACGACCTGAGCCGGAACCAGGAGTTGGATGCTTAGCCATCCAGGTGCCCCAAGCATGTGGCTCTTAGGTCAGGAATTCAACCCACAGTGGGTGTAAAGCCTACTTAAAAAAAAAAAAAAAAAAAGTCTACTCTGCTTGGCAGTGTAAAAATAACCTTGATAAAGTTGATTATTTAAGTGGAGCAATGGGCTGAGAAGAAAATGCAAGAGGAGATGGACAAAGGATAACAGTTCTTCCAAGTTTTGCCAAGAAGAGAAGGCACAGATGCTTATGGGGGCTGTGAGGTCAACAGAGTTTGTTTTCAGGATTGAAGATACTGAAGCCATGTTTGTATGCTGTTGGGAATAATCCAGTTGAGGTCAGCGTTACAGATTCGGCTGCAGAAAGGCTGGTGGAGGTGGGGGCAGGGAGAAGAAAGTATAAATCGGCAAGGTCATTGGAGTCCTGGAGTTCGGGAAAGGAGAGTGCTGGCAATCTGAGAAGAGACTGTGAATCAGGAAGCAGAGGGGATTGTCTGGCAGTAACTGTGGTCACTTCGACGTTTGGATAAATGAGCCCCTAGCAGTACAGTTGGGTCCATTTCTCTGTCCACGTCCTGCTGCTCGGGTGCAGGCATCAGACTCTGGACAGAAAATCCTAGCCCGGGCTGCAATAGGTTCCCATCCCGCAGCTTCCCTCCTGCTGCCCCTGACCTCCTGCCGTCAGCAGGTAAAAGCAGAAATCTCTGGATATGTCATCATGTGACGGTCGGTGTTGCTCTACAAACTACACTCTAGTTTTCTCTTTTAGAAGAAGGGTGATCTTGTGATCGTGTCTAATAAAGACTGGTGAAAAGGAGTAGCTCCTTTTCATCCTTTGGGCCTCAGCTCGGTGTCACTTCCTCAGAAAGCACCAGCCTCATTACCAGCCCAATCAGTGCAGTGTTAAATTCAAATAAAATTTATATAAACTGAAACATTTAAAAGCCACTACATCAATATGTATTATGCCATCAGGCAGAAAATCGTCATGATTCACAAACTTGGTGAGCTGCGGACAGCCTGTGCAAACAGCATGTATGTGTAGGGTGTGGTAAAAGGGTACCTCTTGGGGCGCCTGGGTGGCTCAGTCGTTAAGCGTCTGCCTTCGGTTCAGGTCATGATCCCAGGGTCCTGGGATCGAGCCCCGCATCGGGCTCCCTGCTCAGCGGGAAGCCTGCTTCTCCCTCTCCCACTCCCCCTGCTGGTGTTTCTTCTCTCGCTGTGTGTCTCTCTGTCAAATAAATAAAATCTTAAAAAAAAAAAAAAAAAGGGTACCTCTTATATGAGACTCTTTGATCACAGGAAACAAACTGAGGGTTGCTGTAGGGGAGAAGGGTAGGGGGATGGGGGAACTGGGTGATGGGCATTAAGGAGGGCACGTGATGTAATGAGCACTGGGTGTTATATAAGACTGATGAATCACTGATCTCTACCTCAGAAACCAATAATACATTATATGTTAGTTGAATTTAAATTTTAAAAAATAGGGTACCTCTTTTTACCTCCTTGCCTCGTGCCCTGCTTTGCTTCTCTTCATAGCACATTGTTCCTATCTGACTTTTGTATTTGTCTCCCAGAAATGTAACCTCCACAAGGGCAGACACTTGGTGTTGGACCGCACTGTATTTATTCCCAGTCCCTACTAACACCCGGCATATAACAACTACTCAGTAAGTAGTTGTTGAGCGTGTGTTTAAATCTATTTTCTCCTGTTTGCCCTTTTAAAGGTTGTGATATTTGAAAAGGCTCCTGGCTAACATGAAGAAGTGCTCATGATGAAAAACAGGACAACACACTTGGGATCAGGAGCCTCACTCTTCGCTTCCCCTTCCCCACACCATGCTGTTCTGTCTTATAAAGACAGGACACAGCTGCAGTGAAAGTCAAAAATGGCTCCTAAGCCCATGGAGGCCATCCAGTCACTTGTCTTACTTGAGGGACCTGTGATATACCACCAGCCACTACCCGCCCTCTCACCAACCATTTAATTCAGCTGGTGCCTGGCAGTGGCTGACTTACCCATGGACATTACTCAGACACCATGGCAACATGTTTTCTGGCGCTCATTTGTTCTGCTCCCTCAGATGGAAGCAGCCCCTTACTGCACTCTGGCTCAGAGAACTAAGCCCTCTTGCTAGAATCATATACTCCACCCCCAACCCCAAACCCACACATTCTCGCTATCCCCCTTTCTTCCTATTCTTTTCGTCGATTTATTCCTTCTTCTCATCTCCCCCTTCAACAAATATTTCTGTCCTTTGCTTCAAGACTTGGAAAGCCTTGAAATTCTCTCACAAACAAGAGCCATCGATATGGCACAGGCTTCGAATGCCAGGAGTCAGCATGTCCTGGAGTCCTAAGTTTTTTAAATGCAAAGACTGGGGCGCCTGGGTGGCTCAGTTGGTTGGGCAGCTGCCTTCGGCTCAGGTCATGATCCTGGAGTCCCGGGATCGAGTCCCACATCGGGCTCCCTGCTCGGCAAGGAGTCTGCTTCTCCCTCTGACCCTCCCCTCCTCATGCTCTCTCTCAATAAATAAAATCTTAAAAAAAAAAAAAAAAAAATTTTAAATGCAAAGACTGGTTCCGGCTAACCCAAGACACCAGGCCACGCAACTAATGGACTTGGGACTCAGGTCTGAGTCACTTCATCCAGCTACCACCTCCCCCATTCTCCTACCAGGAACTCAGAGGAGAGCCAAAGAAGAGCCTGGATCCTACAAAGCTGGTGAGGGTGGGAAAGGCTTCCTGTGCCTACAAGATGTAGGCACGGAACATAGTGGGGTGACCACCTGTCCCAGTTTGAGGACTGAAAGCTCCGCATCCTGGGAAATGCTTAAGTCCCAGACACACCAAGACAACTGGTCACCCTGTATTGGAGCTGTGCCCAACTAGGACCACACATGCACAACGTGGTGAGTTACCTTAGTTTTGCCTCCGTTTTAACATTAAACTACTTCAGGGACCCAGCATACTTTTCACCAACTCACTACTAGTTACTTGTAAAATAATGGTTGTCACATAGATGTTAAACTAAAAAAGAAATGTGCAAGAGCGTCTGCTACCATGTTTTAAAAAGGTAAGGAGTAACGCGTGCATGCACGCACACCCACACACAAAGCTAACCTAAGTTGCTCCCAAAGGAGGCAATTTAATATTTACATTATGAGGTATGACCATTCTACAAACAGGTAGGCTTGTTTGTGCTAGTATGTATGCCTGTGAAGGCATCCATAAATAATTTTTTTTTTTAAGATTTTATTTGACAGAGAAAGCGCACGAGTAGGGGGAGCAGCAGACAGAGGGAGAGGGAGAAGCAGGCCACCCACTGAGCAGGGAACCCGACGTGGGGCTGGATTCCAGGACCCTGGGATCATGACCTGAGCCGAAGGCAGACACTGAACTGACTGGGCCACCCAGATGCACCCCCCACCACCAATTTTTTAAGTTTATTTTTAAGTAACCTCTACACCCAACATGAGGCTCAAACCCACAACCCTGAGATCAAGTCACATGCTCCTCCAACTGAGCCAGCCAGGTGCCCCAGGTTCATCAATTTTAACAAGTCTATCATTGTGGTAGAGTATGTTGATAATAGGGGAGGCTATGCTTATGTGGGGACAGGATGGGAAATCTTTGCCTTCTCAATTTTGTTGTGAATCCAAAACTTCTCTTAAAGACTTAGAAGTTGGGGGTGGGGTGTCCTATTCCATATATACCTCCTTAAAAGAAACCATGGGTTCTCCTTTCCATTTTTAATACATCTGTCAACCCAAGGCCAATGTGAAAGTTCCTTTACTCTCAGAAATAACAGGCTGTGGTGTGTGGTGCTAAGTTGAAAATTATTTTCTCAATCAGTCTCAGCTCTTTCGAAATCTGGTTCATATAAATGTCCTTGAGATACACAAGTCAAGTCATTCCATTAACTCCAGGAATGCAGTGACCAGGATATGACTTGGGCCAACCTCAACAGGGCCAAAGTGCAAACCTCCCTCGCCATGCTTCCCAAAGGGCCTGGCACACACTCAGCTTCTAGAAGCAGGGGTCAGACACAGACACAGGTCATTTTCTCTGGAACCAAAAGCTGTGGAGGGTTTTGCCCACCCTTCAAAGACCACTAAATACTAATCTCAGCAAAGGAAAGAGAACTCTAATGCTTTCTCTAAGTTTGGGACTCTGGTGGCAGACGCCTGAACAGTTTTACCTTCTCTGCCCTTTTAAACTGTTGAGACAATAAAATAATCCATGTAAAAATGTCTGGCACATGGGAAATGCTACGTTAGACATTATTCACCATTAGCAACTTCTGCCATCTCATTCTGAATGTCCAGTACCTACTGTTCTTCCAAGTCATTCTGGATTTAACTACGGTCTTTACATTAAGTAATGGTCATTCCAGCACTCTCCTCATTCACAGATGCTGAGAACACCAGAACCCTAACCTAGTTCAGAATGTCAGCTGTCACTATTCGGATTTTTATACTGAGATTATGTATTTCAGAAGCCACAAATCACTTACCCTGCGCATTCTTCTAACAGACCTAATGATGTAGGCCATCTACCATTCAGGTAGCAGAAATGTCCAAGTACTTCCAAGAGGTGCCTTCAACAAATACTCCCATGAAGTATGTCATCTATCCACATTTCTGGCCCTATTTTTAAAATCCTGGCTCCTGGGGCACCTGGCCTGCTCAGTCAGAAGAGCATGTGACTCATGATCTTGGGGTTGTGAGTTTGAGCCCTATGTCGGGTGTAAAGCTTAAATAAACTTAAAAAAAATAAAACCCTGGCTTCTGATTTCTAGAGTAGGGTTATTTTTCCTAGTATGTTCAGTGAAGTTGCAAACACCCAAAGGCCTGTAACACAATCAAGATTGTTTTTTTAAAGTAATCTCTGCACTCAACATTGGGCTCAAACTTACAACCCCCAAGATCACAAGTCACATGCTCTACCCACTAAGCCAGCCAGGTGCCCCACCCAACGTGGGCCTTAAACTCCTGCCCTGAAATCAGGAATTGCAAGCTTACAGACTGAGCCAGCCAAAAGCCCCTCAATCTTGTTTTAAAGATATCCAGGGGCGCCTGGGTGGCTCAGTCAGTTAAGCATCTGCCTTCGGCTCAGGTCATGATCCCAGGGTCCTGGGATCGAGTCCTGCATCGGGCTCCCTGCGCAGCCCGGAGTGTGCTTCTCCCTCTCCCTCTGCTATTCCCCCTGCTTGTGCTCTCTCTCCCTCTGACAAATGAAATCTTAAAAACATAAAGATATCCAAAGCTAAGGGCAAAATATTCTGTAGTAACACCAAAGAGGGTATAATCAGATCTATCACCTTGACCTCTTCCAAGTCATGAGAGGTATCGCACTGCCACCCCAAAGATCTTAATTCATGTTTGAATGTGCCAGCCCTTTACAACCAACTCCAGTGTGGTCATGGGGAGGTAGTAGTGTGCTGGGGTTTGTCTTTGTGGTCTACTTTTAGTCACAGATCATTGAAAGGATTAAAATAAAAATGGTAGTTTTATGTGTAACAAAGTAGAGATTAATCACCCTTTTTTTGCATGATTCTGGGAAACAAAGTATGCTTAAGACCAAACATTATATAGCTTCTCCCCCAACTCCTCTGGCCTGCTGCATTCAACACACCTCCCAGACTCTCACTACTGCTGGCAAGGTACTTGAAAGGAAAGCTGGACCCAACACAGGAAAGGCTTTTTCTACACATTTTACATCTGGTATATTTCACTGTACCTCATAACCTGGCTTTTTTCCTGAGACATATCTGGACACTCCTGACCTTGGAGTCAGGAGGCCTCCCCTTGACAAGGCTGACAAAACCTAACTACCAGCCATTGCCCCTGCCCCCTAGTACTATGCCATGCTAAAGCAGTTCTGGATCTACTGCAAAAGCTTAAACCAAATTAGACCACTGAATCTCCTTACAGCTCAGAAGGTATGCTAAGCCTTGAGGTAGAGGCACTCCATGGTGTTTGCCATTTCCAATAGCTTTCATTGAACCTTTCACTTCGGTCTTCGTTGTTGACTCCACAGCAAGCACTCTTTCCCTTTTCTCTAACAATTCTGGTCTTTGACTTCCACCAATGGGCCCTGGACTTGCTGGCAGCTACAGCTTACTGTTACACTAGGAAATGTCTGCTAATCATCACTGAAGAACATAACTGGTACTGTCCACGGAAGCCTAAATGGACTTTCCCAATGACAATACTCTGGATGGTTAAGGCTATCTCCAGAGAGATTGCCAAGGGGCAATCTAAGTAGCAGTATGAGCCACATGTTGCATTATTGTAGCCTTTTAGGGAAAGAAAACTCAACAGCCCATCTACTTATCCCAAACCTGTTGAGGACACAAACTACTTAAACAATTAAACTTCAGCCACGAGATCTAGAGAACTGATGGGTACCAGAGGGGAGCTGGGTGGGGGGATGGGTGAAATAGGTGAAGGGGATTGAGAGTACACTTATTGTGAGGAGCACTGAATAATGTACAGAATTGTTGAATCACTGAATTGTACATCTGAAACTAAAACAACACTGTATGTTAACTATACTGGAATTAAAACAAAACCTTCAGCCGTGAGAATTTGTGTTTTGCCTTTAAGAAAAAGAAGACCTGGCCTTTTCCGAAGCATTTACTATCTATCTCTTTTACCCTCTGGGAGAGGGATTCTGGTCCAGGTTTGACAGGAATCACACATCTAGGGTTTTCTGCTCAGTCCACTTACTCTTAGTTATCACTGATCTTTGCAAGTTCAACTTTTAAACAAATTTGTATGAATATCCATAATCCATATTTTCTTTCCCTCAAATTTATACACCAGCTGATAAACACTAACATATTTACAGGATAGCACTAGGACTGCAACAGTGCCATTTCAGCAACATCCCATTTTTGTCTAGATGGCCGTACCTGTATAAATATGCAGAATAAAAAGGAGAAATAAAATGTACTTATAGTCCCTGGACATAGGCTTAAACTAAAATTGAAACAAGTATGGAGACCATCAGGAATGCCCGAAATAATAAATCCACAGCCTTCATAAAATAAACGTACAACTGTGAAGGGAAAAAACCCAAGTTAAAAAGAAAAGTTTACAAAAACCAGAAATATGTCAAAGAATGTGAGAACAGATGAAGGCTTAAAAAAAAAAGTTGCAGCTCATGGGAAGAGAATCCACTACAAAGCGAACATGCCCATCACTAATGCCCATTTCTAGGAACACATTATGGCTTTTTGAAAAGTAAGGGACTGCATATTATACAGGATAAAACTGTTGAAACAAAGAGTCACATGGTATATTTTAATTATTCACCAAAACCTACAACCACCACCAATCACCACAAAAGCCAATTTTCCTAAATTTGTAGCTGGGATACTGAGCAGTGATTCTTAAATCTAAATGTAAATTAAAATCACTTGGGAAACTTAAAAATACCTATGCCTGGATATGCCTCCAATTTAAATCAGAATCTCTGTGGGCATCAAGGCTAAGAACCACAGAAATAACCAGCCTTATCGTACTAATCTAAAGCTAAGTCTTTCTGAAAAATAATACTAACTATACTTGCATTTAAAACGTATCTACTGCAACCAAGAAAAGGAAAAAAGTCACCTGTTTGCTAAAAATATTCCATCTAAGGGGCGCCTGGGTGGCTCAGTCAGTTAAGCGTCTGCCTTCAGCTCAGGTCATGATCTCAGGGTCCTGGGACCGAGCCCCGCATCGGGCTCCCCGCTCACCGGGGAGTCTGCTTCTCCCTCTCCCTCTGTGTGCTTGCTCACTCTCTCTCTCTGTGTCAAATAGATAAAGAAAATCTTAAAAAAAAAAAAAATTCCACCTAAGAAATAAGCACACCATTTTACCATTTCATTTTACCCTTCAAAGTTCCAAAGCAAATTTCTACAAGTCATCGGTATAGAAATCTCAAAGCACTCATTTTTAGTTGACAAGTCTTTGATTTTTTAAAAAAAGTTTATTATAAAAATTCTTTTAATCTGTTACTAATTGAGAAATCAGCAACAGCAATTATATATTTTTAAAGTGAAATTACTATACTTACCAAAGCATTTTTTAAACCCACTTCATAATCAGGTAGGTTACTAACACTTTGTAGTTTAGAATACTAAAACCCATTCTGTACAATTAGAAACTTAGTTAAATTCTGGAAACCATTCTAAACCCAAGCCATTTTGGCCACAAGCCCTTTTCTGCTAACCACTAGAATTAGAGAATCTGTACACCTGGAAGATAGTTCCACATGTTGATTAGAAAACGGGCATTCTTTCGAAGTCAGTTCTGTTACCACAGGACCTGAAAACAACTGCTTGGTATCTAGGTCACTTGGACCCTGGGTTAAAGCTACTGCACACCAGATATATTATTTGTTCAAAGAGGAAGGGCATTTAAGTGAGAAAGCAAAAACACAGATAGATGTATTTCTTGTGAAAGCATAAAATAAAATGGAATGGAGACGTAGAAAAACAGGGCTTTTTGCTTTGGACCACCAACTCCACAAGCCACCAAAAATACTGTCAATTAGGTCAGAGGAGAGATAAAAAGAAACTAGACCTTTTTTTTTTTTAACATAGAGTGTGTGTACGTATTTTCCTAAAGCATCTTAGATGAGAAAACTTCCTTATCAGTTCCAAATTCAACACAATACAAAGCAAAGGAACTTTTATTACTACATTCACACAAGTAATGATTAAGTGCCCTGAAGTTTACCCTGATAGCTGAAGATTACCATTAGTTTCCACAGAAGACCTAATCCTATTCAAAGGAGAAAAGGGTGGGGAAAACTCATTAAGTGCTTAGCACTGCCACTTCATTTCAAATGCCATTTTTGTCCTTGGGTGAACGTATGTAACACCAAACCGTGATCTAGCAATAGTTTACTATTTGGTTTAACTAGTAGCACTTAAAGAGCTTAATACAGGATAATACTTTAACAGCTTTTTTATCTGACACGAAGTTAACTTTAAAATAACATGACAAGCAATGTACAAAATCTGTCCATATTTTTTTGTCCATCTTACATAGCAATATGATATTTATAACCAGAAACTGCACTGAGAAGTAGACACATTAGTTTGTCAAGCTCTACCTGAAAACATGATGTTTTATTAAAACAAAAACCAAAACACTTAAATCTCAAGTTCTATGGTTTTACAGTCCAGTCTTACTGAAGTTGCACAGATTTCCTTTCTTGCAGACAAGGTAATATGCAGGAAGAACCCACGAAGAGCACGCTGGCTATCTGACAAATTGTACTATCTGGATTACAAATAAGTCTTGAAAATCTTCTGAAGAATGTCAAGGAGTTACCAGAGAGATTATATAGTGACCTTGATTTTTATTTTTCTTTACCTAGAATTCTACAAATTCTAAAATTTATCAATTGATGTATATCTTTTAAATAAACAGCACCAGTCTTGCCCATTGATACAATTAAAATTTGACTTTCTCAGTTCTTAGTTCACAAGTTTATTATGAAAACACTGCAGGGCTCTTGTGCAGTAACATCGTCTTATAGGAGGGGAAAAAAACAGTTCTGTTCAAAACAACTCACCAGGTTCTGACAATAACAAAGAACAACATGAGGCTGAGATTTGAGAAGGGAAATAAACTGAGTGCAGACAAATCATACAATTAAATTAAACGGTATCCCTGAAAATAAACAAAACGATTTCAAAAGTCACAAGTAGAGGGGAGGCCTTGGTACTTATTTTTAAAAATGTTCATTAAGCTCCAATGATTGTTTGCTGCTATCCTTATCTACAGTCATGCTGAGTAAAGCTATAGCTAAATGGAAGTTAAATTGTATTCACGAGGTGTTAATGTTTACATCTTATTATCTGCAGTCTCTCTGAGAAAGCAAAAGTAACTACAAATAGCGCTATGCCAGAAACTGGTTTCTTGACCAACAATGTCGCTTCAGCATGCAATGAACTGGTTCATTCTAAAGTGGTCACGGCTGTTGATGACAAGAGGCTTTGTATTTTTATATGGCACATCTTTTGGTCCGTGTGAAAACAAGTTTTTTGAATGTTAACTATTCTCTGACACTTTGGAGTTACTGTTGCTCTTCCCATTTCCAATATATGGTTCATGGCAATACTGTACAAGTTTAAAATTTCATTACAGAAAGTAGTCTGGAGTACGACGAGTAACGTGTGGCTCGCCTCTGCGAGGTGCTGGGTCAAACTGCAAGCTGAAAAACAAAACATATTTGTTGTTTATACTGATGTATCAATGTACTGACAATCAAGAACATTATTCTTCCTATACAATTTCAGTTTGCCTTTAATGGAACAGAATCCTAATTGTAGCCTACTCATCCATTTAATGAGAGTCTTCTAGCTGCGTGTCTCCTCAAAGAGCCAAGGCAAACTTCAGAGAATTTTTTTTTTTAAGACAATTTTTATACATCAGGATTCCTTCTAAGATTTTTTGAAAGAAGGGTTCTACTAAATAAAACTTAAAGAGCCTAATGTACTTGTATTTGTAATCTCAACCTCAGGATATATTTTATTAACCCCACAATAAAAACATGTGTTTAAAAGTTAAAATCCTAATAATTCACATTGGGGCCTATATAGGAAAAGTTTCTATTGATGAGTTTCAACATATCCTAAGTCTGTTCAAAAGGAACCACAGGGGCGCCTGGGTGGTTCAGTCCGTTAAGCGTCCAACTCTTGGTTTCAGCTCAGGTCATGATCTCAGGGTCCTGAAACAGCTCCACACTGGGCTCTGTGCTCAGTGCGGAGTCTGCGTGAGATTCTCTCCCTCTCCCCCTCCCTGTACTCGCGCACTCTCTCTCAAAATAAATCAAATCTAAAAAAAAAAAAAAGGGGGGAACATAAAAATCAAACTGGAATCTGGATTTAGCATGAGCCCTTCAAAACTCTTAAACTTCCCATTCCAACTATACAGTGTAACTCAACTGTAATGGCAGCCAACTACTTAGGTGTAAATACTTACAAAGAATATTTTAGAGTATCATCAAGTTCCATGATCGCAGCTTGATTACCACAACGATAACAATAGTTTGGAGCACTGAAAATCGTTACTACATTCCGGTCATGGCACCAGTTATATCCCTACAAGGAAAAGAAAAGTGATAAAAACCTATTTTACTCCCTTATTTACACAACTAAATGTGACTCAAAAAGAAAAAAGCCCCTTCCAAAAGGCTTAAAAGCTATAATGTTTTGTTTCTGGATATTTTAATAATTTTCTGTACTCTGTGCAACTTAAAAAAAAATACATGAATTAATTTTTCCTGAATTACAAAACTAGATTATAAATAGAAAAGACACTAAAAAACAGCACCAATCACCAGAGAATAAAGTGCTTCTTCTACATCTGGCTTTCTGTGAATAGCAGTATCTCATCAGCTTCCCACCACAGTGGCCCTAAACATGATCCAAGAATGAGTATATGGCCATTCCTTGTAGAGACAGATAACATACTCCTCAAGACCAAACCATATTAATTCTCTTCAGTCAGAGGTGAAGGTCCCTGCCCAGGTACAAAGAAAATAGGCCTCTAGGATCTCCAGCCTCATTTTGTCAAAATCCATGTAAATACATGAGTTACTTTTTAAGTATTGTACACAAATATTGTTCCCTGTCTTTAGCAAAGTCATACTTTTATAATAATCAGTTGTTATTAATATTAATGTAAACAGGACCCTAATTTTAAGTATGCTTATCAATGTCCCATTTCCCTTTTAGTTTCTTCTTTAAAATTACCTATAATCCTACCATCCAAAGGACCACTGAAACATTTTGGTATTTCACCTCAATCTCTTCTCCATACATACACATGTTAAACACATGAAATAAACAAAACTGAGATAAATATGTATATATTGCCTCCTCCCCTGTTCCCTGCACCTTACTTTCCCAGGCTTAAATCCCAAGCACTATCCAGTCATTAAGAGTTCTCTGAAAATATGTCAACTATGAAACTCATTATGAGATCAAAAGGTTGAGATTTTAATTCTAGTGTGCATCTACTGTAAAGGCTCAGACTACAACAGCAAATTCATTGGAAGGGATACATGGAGTATCCTCATTAATATCATTAATTAGCACCCCACCACCACCAAAAAACCCCTCCCTAGTATCTTCCTTCATTACGTTTACTTAAAAAGCAAATCAGATTTCAGAGAAGAGGACATACCTCCATCACCAGCTGGTGAGCTCTGGACACCAATGTGAGGCCATTGGCATGATTAAATGTTTCGGAAATGTCTTGCCCAAAGGTATAACCAGCTCCTCGAGGAGATATACCCCAACCACCACGATCATCTGGATCTGACCACAGCAAGTCACACATTGGACCCTAAAAAGCAAAGTAAGTTTTAAATTGCCTCTTGCAAAAAATGATTTGAGTAATTCATCAGAGGGAACACCCTATGAAGTCACACTTTGAATGGTATTTGCTGAACAGTTTAAGGTTTTGCTTTAAAGTATCTCTGTCAAATAAACAAACTATTTCCCAACGTTTTTAAGAGGCATATCCTACATCAATGAGCCCCAAGAGCAAAAAGCCCTATAGTATGCAAATTTCAATGTCAGACAGTATTGACAAGTAATTAAGGCAACAACCGAGATTCTAAGGCCCAGTCCCAAAGGTGTTGTGATCTTGACAGGTTTCTTACTACTAGCTTCTGAAGAAAGAGGTTGTTGACAAGAGTGTTCATACCACATGGGGTCATTTTTGAACATTAAAGGAGAGAACACACATAAGAAAGTTAAGTAAAATTTTTCCTCTCTAAAAGGTTTTCTGAAAAGATTTTATTACCAAATAAAAGTCAATAACTCATTAGGAAAAAAAAAAAACGGCAATACCTCATGAGGAACTTCTTGTAGGCGATCAAGTGCTCTGATGTGATCCAGTGTATCTATGGATGGTGAGAGGCCACCATGTAGACAGAATATCTGGAAAGAATGGTTTATAATGTTAACATCACATAGAAGAAACTTTAAACATTCTGGACTAAGCTGTAAGTAGCAACCCATATCACTTGGTGTGACTAGTGTTTCTGTATTCTGCCAGAACCAGGCTTGTCTCTGCAGAGGCTTTCTTCTAGCCCACTCTAACCTAGTGAATATACTCCCTTTCTTCCAGATAAATCATTGCTACTGCACCCAGAAAACGTTTCTCTGACCTTAACCTCAGCACAGACTATCCATTCTTCTCATAGAACTTTTTGCTGTATCTTCTGTGCACTCCTCTATGTGGACCAATAAACAGCTAATTACATCTCCAAGACTTGTCCAGAAACAACCTGAGAGGATGGATGGGCTACATCTTCCATCCCTGTGGTCCCAACATACAGTTCAGTGCTTGATAGAAAGAAGGCATTTCAGAAGTCTAGAAGGGATGTGTGGGTGGAAAAGTGACTGGACCTAAACATTAAGAAAGCAGATTCATGAAAATAACCAGCAATGTAAGTTTTAGGAAGACCTACATACCTGCCCATCCACCAAGGCAGTGAGAGGAAGATAGTCAAAAAGATCTGTAAAATATTTCCAAACATTTGCATTTCCATATTTCCTTAAACATTCATCATAGAAACCATATACTTGTGTGATCTGTCTGCTCTCATGATTTCCTCGAAGAATGGTGATACGTTCACGGTAACGAACCTGAAACAACAAAACAGAAAACAATATGAATACCTGGCTTCTTCAAAAACCAAATGACCATTCAGCAAACTTTCTACAGGAAAATTCAGAGTTCCAATTTTGGTGGGGAAAAAAAAAATCCCATCCCCCCACATCTACAGACATCTGTCCACGGAGTTATCGGCAAACCCTATCTCAACTACAATCAAACTCCTGCTACTACCAATTTCACAAAACATAATCATCAGCCATAGAACTCCGTGAAATTTTTTTCTACAGTTAGATGACTTTTGGTAAATTTATAGGTATGCAATAACCATCACAATTATTTTAGAACCTTTCCATCTTCAGTCCAAAAATATCCCCCCAGGCCGTCTCAACTCCTACTCCCAGCAACCACTGATTTGTCTTTTCTGTATTTCCTTAAATACTCACCATAGAAACTACGTACTTGTGTGATCTCTCTGCTCTCATGATTTCCCCTTTTGAGATCTTTTTGTAAAATTTCATATAAATGGAATAATACAAGATATAGTTTTTTTGTGTGTCTGGCTTTATTCATTTAGCAGAATATTTTTGAGGCTCATCTGTGTATGTATCAGTGGATTCTTATTATTGTGCTTTTTATTGCTGCACAGTATCCCATTGTATGGCTATACCATATCTTTTTTCTTTATTCCCCAGGAGGAGGAACATCTGAATGGTTTACAGTTTTTGAGTATTATGAGAATGTTGCTATGATCATCTTGCCTGTAAGTTTTTTGTACACACATACAATACACTTTCATTTCTCTTGAGTATATTCCTAGTCCAATATAATTGCTGGGTATTACTATGGGTATAAGGTTCTAATCTCTCCATAAACTAACACTTAGTATTATCAGCCTTATTGATGAGAGCCATTCTAATGGGTGTGACTCTGACTTTAATTTGTATTTCCCTGATGTATAATGATTTTGCACATCTTTAGTATTTTGTCCATTTTTAATCTGTCTATAATTATTGAATTATAAAAGGTTTTTATTATATGAACACAAATACTTTTTTCTTAGTGATATACTTTGAAGAACAAAAAATCTTAATTTTTTTAAAAAAGATTTTATTTATTTATTTGACAGACACACAGCGAGAGAGGGAACACAAGCAGGGGCAGTGGGAGAGGGAGAAGCAGGCTTCCCGCTGAGCAGGGAGCCCGATGTGGGGCTCAAACCCAGGACCCTGGGATCATGACCTGAGCCGAAGGCAGTCACTTAATGACTGAGCCACCCAGGTGTCCCCAAAATTCTTAATTTTGATGAAGTCCAATATAACAATCTTTTTAATGGATTATGCTTTTCATATCTTAGAAATCATTGCCTAACCCAGAGTTACAAATACTTTCTCCTATGCTTTATTCTAGAAGTTTCATAGTGTTAGCTCTTACATTGAGGCCCCTGATTGATTTTGACCCATTTGTATGGTATTAGGTACCTAAGCCCATTTTTTTGTATATGGATACCCAACTGTACTCGCTCAAGTTTCCTTCCCCCAGTGCCCCCGTACTAGTGTACAAGGGCTGCCATAACAAAATAGAACAAATGGGCAGCTCGAAGAGCAAAAATTAATTTCCTCACAGTTCTTGAGGCTGGAAGTCCAGAACAAAGTGTGAGCCGGGTTAGTTTCTTCTGAAGGCCGGTCTACGGGGCTAATAAAAGGTCATCTTCTCCACGTTTCTTATCATCTTCCCTCTATATCTGTGTCCTAATGTCTTCTTACAAGGACACCAGTCATACTGAATTAGGGCTCACCCATATGACCTTATTTTACCTCAATTACCTCTTAAAGGCCCTATCACCAAATACAGCCACATTCTGAGGTACCGGGGGTTAAGACTTCAATGTACGAATTGGGGGGGGGGGGGGGGGGAAGAGGTGTATGCGGCACAATTCAGCCCCAAAACCTTTAAATATAAATTCCTGAAGGCAGCATATTCATTCCTCTGCTAAGCACTGGGATTCATCCTGGGCTTTAAGTACAAATTAGCTTACAATGTGGTTTTCATAGTACCTAGAGAAACTTTCCATCACTTAATCCAACTGCTTTATTTTACAGATGCAGAGAACTTAGTATATCCTCCAAAAATGTTTTGTAGCATGTTACATGATTCAGATTACAGTAGCTTCATGAGCATATACATTATATATTGCCTAAAATCCAGCTCTTCCCAAAACCACATCTTACCACTTTTGCAGTATTAGAGGTTTCTGGCAGCCGGTTTTATCATTGTGAACGTTCTTTAGTAAAATCTCCCCTAAAGGTAAAATCACACTTTTTTTCCAAGGAAAGGCAGAAACCTGCCATTCCAAAAACTAGTGACCACTACATGTGTCTCATTTTCAGATCTTTGTACAATTCCCACAGCTCCAATTGGTATAAAGCAGCTTGCTTTATCATTCTTATTGTTCTAGATTGTCAAGTTTTAATGGCTGCCAACTATTCCACAGGGAGAAATCATAAATTAGAAATTCACTTTTGTTGGATATCTAGATCAATTCGTTTTCTAGTATTAAACATAATGCTGAAATTAATGTTTTCACACAAAGCTCTTTTCCTCTTGAATTTCTTCTTCAGTAAAGGTCTAATTATAGGATTACTGTGTCAAAAGATGTGAACATCCTGACATTTAGTATCTTTAATTTCAAAAGCACCTAGGAAAGGTAGTTATACTACCTCCCCACACCCTAATTAACTGAAGAAATATTTTTATTTGACTGGCTTTCTAACGTTTTTCAAATAACTTGAATGAGAATAACCTTTTTTACTTTTATTCTATACCATCCCCTTATTCAGAATGAAGACAGACGTATGATTTATAAGTCCCAAACCTGAATACCTGCATTCCTAAATATGGAACATTCAGAGAAAATCACAAATCACTGGGGAAGAAAAAGAACAAAACTGTCTCACCCAGTACAAAATACCCCCAAACAAAATTGAAATTACCTTGAGAGCTACAAGCAGAGTAACTGTTTCAACTGAATAATATCCTCTGTCAACATAATCTCCCATAAACAAGTAGTTTGTATCTGGTGATTTGCCACCAATTCTAAACAGTTCCATGAGATCATGAAATTGCCCATGTACATCTCCACAGACAGTGACTGGACATCGAACCTCCTGCACATTGGATTCTTTTGTCAGGATTTCTTTAGCCTACAGATGGAGATAAAATAAACCAATACATTTAGCATTAAACAACATTAACAAAAATAAACTTAATGCAGCTTAAAGAACAGACTTGGTGTAAGACGAAACTGTAGGCACTGATAATTCCATTAAAGAGGGCAAGATATGGCCAGATTCCATCTATTGGTTATCTCACTCCTGATACTTAGAAAAAGCATGTTATCAAGATGCATAGTTCCATTCCTCTCATCACTATCAGTTTTTAGGCCTATCAGTTACCATCTAACTAACTGCTAAATAGTTTATTACTAGCAGCCACATAAGATTAATGAAAATGGAACAAAACATTCAGATACCTAGTTCCTTAGCTTTAAAGTTCTAATATGCTTTATGGATTCCAGGATATGAAGAAAGATTTCTAATTCCCACTTAACTGTTTTTTTGGGGGGGGTTGGGGGGAACAATACATTAAAATTTCACCTGTATTTTTACACTCTTAATACTAAAAATACAAACTTCTGTTTTACAACTGTAACTATTCAATATACATGGTTTTTATAAAGTTGTTTGGCAGCATATGCATTCCCCCATGTAATCACAAATTCCAACATTACTTTTAAGGGCAGCATAACATTTCACTCACTCGAAACCCTATCATCATTCAACATACATTTACTGATCATTTACCTTACCCCAAAAACCAAAGTGCACTGGGGAAGACCATCATTCACTTCCTCAATCATCCGAGTGATACTATGTGCCAGGCCTTGTGCTAGCCATTGGGGGACCACAGCGTACAAGATCGGTCACAGGGGACAGGGGACCACAAACAAGTAACCAAGCAACAAAGTACAGGCTGTGTTAAGTGATGAAAGAAAGGGAAAAAGTAAACGGTGGAGACCCATTTACGTAAGATACCACAACGAATAAGACTGCCCATAAAAGCACACAGTGCAGCATGAGCAGCAGACAATAAAATGATCAGGCCAAGTGCTAAGACATGCTAGAGTAGGCTGCAGTGCTCCAGGATCACAAACTAGGACAGCTAGGAAACCTGCCTGAGGTCCAAGGAATGGGTGAAAGTCAGTTACAGGAAGGGGGTGGGAGTAGGAAATGGGAAGAGGTCTAACATAGGCAAGGTGCGATCATGTGTATAAATTCTCAGGAAGAGGAAAAGGTTTACGTGGCCGAAGCATACCACTTAAGAGAAAAGGGCAGACTGGGGTAGGCGCAGGGTGACCCAACTATCCTGGTTTTAGTGCTCAAAGTCTGGCATCCCAAGAAATGCCTCAGTTGTGCTCAAGTAAATCATGATAGTTGGTCATCCCAGGTAGGAAATGAGGGGGAGAATAGGGCATGGACATGGACTGAAGAACAAGTCTAATCAAAGCAGTACTACTAGAACAAAGATCCACTGGTGGAAAACTTGAGTGAATTTAGGATTTCAGAGGTAGGGCCATACATGTGGATATCTGAGACAGAGCAGAGCTTAAAGACCACTAGTATTCAGTGACCGACTGGTCACTAGCCTCCCTCCAAAACCGATCTCAAATCAATCTATTTTTATCTTTTTTGCCACTACCCTGGTCCAAGCCACCACTACCTCACCTGGATTACTGTGCTAGCCTCCATACTGAACTCCCTGCTTCCATTCTTCCTGACTCCAATCTATTTTCCACCCAACTGTCCCAAGTTAAGAGCTAAAAAAATGTTCACCAGGTTCCTTTAATTCACCACTGCATACACAGCACCTCGCTAGGGCAATGTCTGAGATGTAAAAGTCATTTAATATCTGTTTGCTTAATGAATCAAGAACTTATACTGGGATACTGGGTAAGTCATCTTCAGGGAAACCCATGGACATCTCTCAGGACAACATCAGAAGTACAGGCCTGGAAACTGGTACCAAGTTCTCTGGAGAATGAAGAAATAATAGGTAACAGTAGTAAGGAAAGGTGCCTGGGTATCCAGGTAGAGAAAAGAAGCCTGAAAAACAGGGAATTTTATCTTAGAGGAAGGCAGCATCCATCTATCTGGGAGGGCTATTAGAGAAAGTATAGGACTTCCTCCGGAAGGGTCAGATTTCAGTTCAGCCAAGAAGGTAAAAGAAATCTGTTCTGAAAATGGGTTAAAAGTATTTACTTCATACACTCAACATTTATTGAACATTTTCTTCTATGTGCAGCTAGCATTATGAAATGGTGTTCCAGAATGTACAGTGGGAGGCTGCATCAGGGGAAGGCAACACACTAGAACATGGAGGTGAAACTGCCATAGCGAACTGTTGCTAATGAGCCACTGCTCATTAGATTTTAAGCAACAACCAAAAGTAACAAGGACCGGTTTTAAGGCAGTAGTATGCAATCTTAGCCACATATTAAAAATCATTTGAGCTCTTACCGTATGATCCAGCAATTGCACTACTGGGTATTTACCCCAAAGATACAAAAGTAGGGATCCGAAAGGGTACGTGCACCCTGATGTTTATAGCAGCAATGTCCACAATAGCCAAACTATGGAAAGAGCCAAGATGTCCATCGGCAGATGAATGGATAAAGAAGATGTGGCATATATACACAATACAATATTATGCAGCCATCAAAAGGAATGAGATCTTGCCATTTGCAACGACGTGGATGGAACTGGAGGGTATTATGTTGAGTGAAATAAGTCAAACAGAGAAAGACATGTATCATATGATCTCACTGATATGAGGAATCCTTAATCGCAGGAAACAAACTGAGGGTTGCTGGAGTGGGGGGTGGGGTGGGAGGGATGGGGTGACTGGGTGATAGACACTGGGGAGGGTATGTGCTCTGGTAAGCGCTGTGAATTGTGCAAGACTGTTGAATCTCAGATCTGTACCTCTGAAACAAATAATGCAATATATGTTAAGAAAAAAAAAAAAAAGAAGAAGAAGAGGGTAGCAGGAGGGGAAGAATGAAGTGGGGGAAATCGGGAGGGGTAGACGAACCATGAGAGACGATGGACTCTGAAAAACAAACAGGGTTCTAGAGGGGACGGGGGTGGGAGGATGGGTTAGCCGGGTGGTGGGTATTGAGGAGGGCACATTCTGCATGGAGCACTGGGTGTTACGCACAAACAACGAATCATGGAACACTACATCTAAAACTAATGATGTAATGTAGGGGATTAACATAAGAATTAAAAAAAAAATCATTTGAGCTCTTTAAAAAAAAAAAATCTAGATGCTAAGGCTACTCCTCTCTCAAGCCAGAATCTTTGGTAGTGGGATCCAAGCATCAATAATTTTTTTTAGTCTCCCCTCCTTATTCCATACCAGTGCTTTCTTAGGTGCAGTGAAGCTTAAGAACCATTTTTTTAAAAAAGATTTTATTTATTTGAGAGAGAGGACGCAAGCACAAGCAGGGGGCAGGGGGGCAGAGGGAAAGGGAGAAGACTCCCTGTTGGGCAGGGAGCCCACTGTGGGGCTCCATCCCAGGACCCCGAGATCACCACCTGAGCTGAAGGCAAACACCCAACTGACTGAGCCACCCAGTCACCCCTAAGCACTATTATTTTCAAGTCTCCAAACATTTGGGGAGCCTAGTTCAAGACACTGATCATTGACATCCAAAAATTAATCATTAATTTGTTTTTTTTTTTTTAAGGTTCAAGCTATTATTTTATTTCATCCTCACCACAACAACCCCATTAAAAGGTATTATTGCCCCCACTTTACAGATGACAAAACTAAGACTCAGAAAGTGAAAGTCCCATGCTTTGAGGCTGAAGTAAGTGCTGAAACCAAGCTCTGAACCCAGATTGTTTGAATAGAAAGAATGCTTTCCGGCACGCCACAGCTACCAGGGGAGCAAGACCCCGAGGTCTTTGACTCCCCCATTGCAAACCAGAGATTTTTGGAGTCTGCGGGGTCTCAGGAAGCCCCCCTCAATCTCTACCTGTGGCCCGTCCTCCAACATGGAAAGGCAGCGGGGACGGTCTTCCCTGCTCATTCCTCCCAACCACACGGGGTGCCAAGTGCCGACAGTCTTTTTCAGAAGGCTCTCCGAGTACCCCCAGAGCCCCTCGTTTTTCCACTCACCCGCCCCAACCCACGGCCCCAACCAGCGCGCACCGCGCAAGCGTCCAATTTGTTCTATTTTTAAGTTTAGAAAAAATTTCCGCTGTGTCTCAAAAAGTGATAGTTCTTCAGAAATACATATAATCCATCTCACTAGGGTAATTCCAATCTCCCATGATTTATTATTACTAAAAAGCAGAATTTCACTAGGCATATTCCTTAAGACTGTTTGGCATTAATACCATGTCCAGTGTTTTTAGCACCTGGCCCATAGTAATGAAAACAGCCATGAATGAAATGATAGGTCCCACTTCAAAGAAATTTGCAAGTTACTCAGAAGTTTTAAAAGGACAATGACAAGAAAACATGGTCACAACCCTATAAATCTTGCAATTCTATGAGAAGTTAAATTCCAAAATACATCTCTTGACACTTGCTTACAGGTAAGGCTATTCTCTATATGAATGATAAAAAGCTGCCATTCACAATTGCCCGAATTTCCTTATTACTATCTACTCAAAATTTCTATTCAAATCACAAAAGGACAATTAAACCTAAATGCTAGCTGTTCCTTTTATTTCAATTTTGACATATCACAATGATAAACACTGTATCTTTAATTTATTTATTCAGGTGTTTTTTTTTTAAGTAGGCTCCACTCCCAATGTGGAGCCCAACACGGGGCTTGAACTCAGAACCCTGAGATCAAGATCTCAGCTGAGATCAAGAGTCAGATGCTCCACCTACAGAGCCTAGCAGCTAGGCACCCCGATCTTTAATTTTACTTTTAAAACTGTGCAAGTTATAGTGACACATCCTTTGAAAAAAAAATTTAGCAGCAGATAAAACCAAATGTCCCCTTTGACCACTCTCCACAATCCCACTCCTCTTGGGAAAAGTAACCACCAAGAGTATTCTGATGTACATCCTTTTGAAAGCCTGTTGACAAGTTTTACATACATATTATATGCCTACAAAAACATAATCATTTTCTTTTGCACTTTAAAACTAGGAGCTGTATTATTCAGCAGCCTGCTTTTCTCGCCAACAATCCATATTGGAGATCATAATGCATACATATAGGCTTGGTTAATTTCTCACACTGGAGGTAGAGTATTCCCTGAGAGATTATTATAATACAGTGAGGGGGAGGACAAAAAGGTAAACACGCTGCAATGTACATCCTAGTATTTGCTCCCTGGTATACACCTGGTATACATCTGGTATACATATACAGACACTTCCTGAAAGAAGATACCATGAAGTTGACATATTAGCAGATCGAACAGTTAGCTTCTTTTTATGTTGACATTATAAAATTGTCCTCCAAAAAAGAAAGGACACTGTATTTATAAAGTAAACCAAAGTAACTTCTACGTCTGGGAAAGCCAAAGCTCTTTTCTTCTCTTCCTACCAAATTTCAGACCAGAACAACTACAACTAAATTCGGGAGAAAACAGTATTTATTACATATCAGATGCCATCAAGCCAATTATTAAGTATATTTTAACAACAAAAACTCAAGCTTACAAAGAATTTAAGTATACCCTTTTTTTTGGTCTCAACTCAGCTTTCAGAGGATTACTACACCAATATACACTATCCCAGAACACCAGAACAATAATGGTTGCACATCTCCTCATTGAAGATTATTTTACAGTCAAGAAAAACTAATCACAGAAAAAGAAATGTCTGAGAAGCTGTGCTATCACAAGGAGTCAGGCCTTTCAAGTCTCAGAAGCACCTAACAGAACCCCTCTATGGGTCACCTAATGGGACCTCTAATGAGTCATCTTTACACTTGATCTTAGCCAAAAGGCTGAGAAGCAATCTAAGGAGTCACCTTTAGAACCTGCAGGCCTTCACCAACCATCAGTTTCTAAGGTAGATATACTTCAACTCTCTAGTTTAATATTCAAGGTAAATGGCAGAACCAGATTTTCAAAGCAACTTAATTAACATTAGAGAGGTTTATACTTCTAATAACTACCTTTTCACTTTCTGGTATTCTGATTCCTCTAATTTAAAGCCTCATGTCACCTGAATTATGCAAAGAAGCAAAAGCAAAAGATACACACCCCAAACTTCTGCTTCCCCTAAAACATTTTTTGAGGGCTTGGGTGGGAGGATGGGTTAGCCTGGTGATGGGTATTGAGGAGGGCACGTTCTGCATGGAGCACTGGGTGTTATGCACAAACAATGAATCATGGAACACTACATCTAAAACTAATGATGTAATGTATGGGGATTAACATAAGAATAATAAAAAAAAAGAAATTGTATTTAGCAAAAAAAAAAAACAAAACATTTTTTGAGGGCCTCAAAAAGTCTCCACTAATAAACATTTGGGGAAAAAATAATTAAAAATCAAGTTTTTAAAAATAGTGTAATCAGCATATTTATTTTTTCTTTCTTTATCGATTCTTCAGTAGGAGCCCTACTGAAATTCAAATGGCATAAACTGAAATCAGTGAATTCAAGGAAAAAAGATCTAATAAATATAAGTCTTCATAGGACAAGGCTGAAACTGAAATAAGCTAGTCCAATAATAAGAGCTTAACTAAAAGTTAAATTTTTCTACAGTCCTAAAATTCAAACAATTTGGAGATTCACTTGAAGAAAAGAAACCTTTAGGGACAGTAATTTATTATTAATGTCCTCTCTGCCTTCTGAGTTCAGATTCAGAAATCTTAAAATTTTATTTTCAACTAACATCAGGTTTCTTGGGTATGGGCCATTCCTAACCACCATAATAATATGAAATTACAAAAAAGCAAATTTAAATTAGACTCCTAAAACCATCCACGTCAAGATCTTTCAAGGAAGACAAGTAAAAGAGAAAAAAACAGGAACCAACAAAAGATTCACAAACCATTTATATATTAATTTCCTTAAGGACCCACAATAGCAGTATAACTTCTCCTTAACGTGTACCGTAGAAAAAGAAATGCATTTTTATATTAAAGTCACACAACATATTCATGCATTTTCATTATTAAACCAAGCAAACATTTTAAAATGGAAAATGATTACAATTATGTAAAAGTTCTTTGTATGAGAACACTAGAGAACATAAAATTTTGATAGATTATGGCTGTCTTAAACCTACCACACCAACAAAAACTACTCTCATTTCTTTGTATTCCCTTCCAGCTTTTACCCACATACTGACCTCGTGCTTAAAACTGGTAAACGTCTCAATTTCTGTCCTAAAGTTCATATTCATGGGGGCGCCTGGGTGGCACAGTCAGTTAAGCATCTGCCTTGGGCTCAGGTTGTGATCCCAGGGTCCTGGGATCAAGCCCCACGTCGGGCTCTCTGATCAGAGGGAATCCTCACCCTCTGCCCCTCCCCCTCATTTGCTGCATGCTCTCTCTCTCAAATTCTTTAGAGTTCATATTCATAAATCCAATGCCTTATAGCATTATAGTGATCATTTTAAACTGCTATATAGTATCTTCCCAAATTTATACATGTACTGTTTATTTGACTTACTTCCCTTCAGGAGATTTTTCAATTGTGGGACTAGAGAGCAAAATACGTGAACGTTTTTTGGTTACATAGGTAGTCTATAAAGCTCAATTATTCCCAACTTATATACACATTAATAAATGTTAGAATGCACCCATTCTCATCTATTTCAAATATAAAATGCTATTTTCTGATTTAACTGGTACTTTTCATTTTGGAGTTCAAATTTTTTATTCCATGTTTATTTACTATCAGTTATTTCTCCTCTTACACAGATTGTTCACACAAATTCTTTGAGTTATCTATCGATACAAGGCTAAATGATGCTCTCAGATACTTTTCTATTAAAAATCTGATTATTAATTCAAATGTTCACTGGAAACTCTATTTCACATAAATTAAACATTTCATATTTTAATCACAATTGAGTATATCTTCTACCAATATAGCCATAAAGACATGAGAGAAGCAAACTTAAAAAAATGCAATAATTAATTTTTGAATTTTACTTTACAGTTTCAGAATTATAAACATTTG
Source organism: Mirounga leonina (assembly GCF_011800145.1). Taxonomy (NCBI): domain Eukaryota; kingdom Metazoa; phylum Chordata; class Mammalia; order Carnivora; family Phocidae; genus Mirounga; species Mirounga leonina. The sequence continues at coordinate 18,785,188 of NW_023270426.1, forward strand.
AAAACATTTTTTTAAAAAAAGATTTTATTTATTTGACACAGAGAGACATAGCGAGAGAGGGAACACAAGCAGGGGGAGCAAGAGAAGAAGAAGCAGGCTTCCCGCGGAGCAGGGAGCCCGATGCGGGGCCCGATCCCAGAACCCTGGGATCACAACCCGAGCCGAAGGCAGACGCTTAACGACTGAGCCACCCAGGCGCCCCTTGAAAACATTTTTAAAAAGCAAGTTCATGGGGCGCCTGGGTGGCTCAGTCAGTGAAGCATCCAACTCTTGCTTTCAGCATCAGGCTCAGCGGGGAGTCTACATGAGATTGTCTCTCTCTCTCGCTCTCTAAAATAAATAAATCTTTAAAAAAGGGCAAATAAGCAAGCAATAATAAATTTTTCCAATACCATAAGAGAATTTCATTTTGCTTCATATTGCTTTTATGAAAGATAAAAGGTAGGTTTTCTTGATTTTCATAATTGGGCAAAAAAATTAAGGTTCATGACAAACTAGTATATATGGCTAGATTTTTACTTTGGTCTGATACATAATGTAGACATACTACTAGCCCTGAAAGCAAATAAATCTTGAGTTATTCATCTTCAACTGTCAAACCTTTCTTCATATTACTTGTCTTTCATTAATTACACTGAACAGATGCCTCAAACGTTTTATGAAACATTTTGGTTCTGTATGATTATACTGTATGTATACTATCTGTGTGATTATACTATAAAAGTACTATAATCCTCCATGTAATGTTCTACGAACTAGTAGTTACTATTTGGTTTTAAGGTTAGGATCTAACCAAAAGAAAAAGGTCAGGTATGAGGGTAATTCTAAAATTGTATTAAAGGAAAATACTTAAGGGACACCTGGGTGGCTCATTCAGTTAAGCGTCTGCCTTTGGCTCAGGTTTTGATCCCAGGGTCCTGGGATGGAGTACCTCATCAGGCTGTCTGCTCAGTGGGGAGCCTGCTTCTCCCTCTGCCTGCAGCTCCCCCTGCTTGTGTGTGATCATGCTCTCTCTCTGACAAATAAAATCTTTAAAAAAAATTACTTAAGTTGATGTTTTTCCACCTCTGTCAAATACACATGTGCAGGAATTAAAAATTCCCAATAATTCCTGCATAGGGGAAAAATATATATAATCTAAACAGAGAAATGTTGGTATATATGTAGTTGTTTAAAAATTCTCACCACAACAACCCATCATGAATCCATCAACCACTCTGGATGTCTTTTTCCTCCCTTATCTGTACCAGGTGACGGCCTAAATGGTTTTTAAGGTTCCTTCCATCACTGAAATTTTACCAAAGCAATTCTTAAGCCTTTTCACTAAGTCAGGCACCCAACAGGTAGTGGGCACTACTGCCAGTTGACAAACAATGGGTGGCAGACTAATGAAATGCACTTGATCACCACTAGCACAAATATTTTAAAACCTTTCCCATCTGTAGAGTTTACTACAAGTTCAACCTCCTGGCTAATGTGAAACCCTACTATTATAGAGCAAAAAACTCGCAAATCCCTAAAACAATGCTACTTAGACAAAGCTAAACAGTGAAAATGAGTAATGCACATAATAGGAGTTTAATAAATTTTGACTGATTTCCAGAACACTGTCACACCGTTAATAGCATCACTGACACTCCACAGTCTTTGTGAACTACACTTTGTATATAACTCTAGCTAGGTAAATAAACTGTCTTCCCAGGAGCACTCTGGAAAAAGGTTTTCGATCTTCTTGCAGCCCCCTCAACATCAGCCATACTCCCATCTGGAGTAGTAACTGAATGACTGAAGCAGAGGTGAGGGCATGGAGTACCAGAGTGACTGGCCGACTGGTCACACACAGTTTAGAAAATACCCAGATTCATATTATGCTGAGCGAAATAAGTCAAAAAGAGAAAGACATGTATCATATGACCTCACTGATATGAGGAATTCTTAATCTCAGGAAACAAACTGAGGGTTGCTGGCGTGGGGGGTGGGGTGGGAGGGATGGGGTGACTGGGTGATAGACACTGGGGAGGGTATGTGCTCTGGTAAGCGCTGTGAACTGTGCAAGACTGTTGAATCTCAGATCGTACCTCTGAAACAAATAATGCAATATATGTTAAGAAAAAAAAAAGAAGAAGAAGGTAGTGGGAGGGGAAGAATGAAGCGGGGGAAATCGGAGGGGTAGACGAACCATGAGAGACGATGGACTCTGAAAAACAAACTGAGGGTTCTAGAGGGGAGGGGGGTGGGAGGATGGGTTAGCCTGGTGGTGGGTATTGAGGAGGGCACATTCTGCATGGAGCACTGGGTGTTATGCACAAACAATGAATCATGGAACACTTCATCTAAAACTAATGATGTAATGTATGGTGATTAACATAACAATAAAAATTAAAAAAAAAAGAAAAGAAAATACCCAGATTCAGATATACATACCTGTCACTGCCTTGTTCATCCATCCTAAACCACACTACCAATATATAAGTAGGCAACAGCAACTCTGTATTAAGAAATTAAGCAGTTTTTTTTTTAAGATTTTATTTATTTATTTGACAGAGAGAGCAGGAGAGCACAAGCTGGGGCAACAGCAGGAGGGTGAGGGAGAAGCAGGCTCCCCGCCAAGCAGGGAGCCCAATGCAGGGCTCGATCCCACGACCCCTGGACCATGACCCGAGCCAAAGGCGAACGCCCAACCATCTGAGCCACCCAGGCGCCCCAAGAAATTAAGCAGTTAATCCCAGATTGCTCTTTACAATTTTTTTCAGAATCCCTCCCCAACCATTTACCAGCAGCCAGACCTCTATTTCAACTTCTTCTACCACTTCTGCACCAGAAGCTGAAAGGAAAGCTATTTAAAACAGCAAAAAAAACAAAACCTTTTCCCTTCATAGTTCTAGTCCAATTCCTATTTCACTTGGGTGGGAAAGCGCCGTTTGAAGGTTTATGAGAAATGAGTACAGAAAAAAAAAAAAAAAAGAAATGAGAGATGTGTCAAAAAAGTAAAAAAAAAAGGGGGGGGTTCTGCCACACCAAACTTTCCCTCTCTTCTGAGCACCTTCAAAAAAGACCCTTCCCTACCATTACCTCAACGCAAACCTAGTATCTCCTGGTTTTCCTAGCTCACCTCCTCCAACCTAACAAAGCCACAGGTAACTGACAAATGACTTAGAAGGCTACCAGCAATATCCTCTGCCATTAAAGAGGGCGTGGGAGAGAGACACCTGACAAGTGATAGAAATGTTACCCATACGGGCGCCTGGGTGGCTCAGTCGTTAAGCGTCTGCCTTCGGCTCAGGTCATGATCCAGGGTTCTGGGATCGAGTCCCGCATCGGGCTCCCTGCTCGGCGGGAAGCCCGCTTCTCCCTCTCCCACTCCCCCTGCTTGTGTTCCTGCTCTCGCTATCTCTCTCTCTGTCAAATAAATAAATAAAAATCTTAAAAAAAAAAAAAAAGAAATGTTACCCATACACTCCTCCAGTGTCCCTCATGCTTTCTACAGCATGAGTTTCACCTGCCAATATTTACAGGCAGAACTCTTGTCTTTGACAGAGAAAATAAAAGGAAAGTTGGGGGACCTGTGTTTCGGAACAGTACGACTGTTCACCTTTTCGACGCTTCCTCATTAAGTCAACCCAAAACCAAGGGCACTACTGCTTCATGACTAGATCATGAAACACACACAGGCACATATAGGTCTGACTGTGGGAGCCATGATAAGGCATTTTACAAACTGTACTGAACAATATAAATGTTAGTTATGCTTTCCTGGAATACTTTAAAGTTCAGTTTCTAGACCATGATTTGCACTAAGGATACACAGAAAATGAACTGGCATTTTCTTCTCATTAATGTTATTTGAGGGGCAAATGCTGCCAGCCACATTCAAAATTGAAGAATAACTACGGTTTCCTCCTCCAGGACAAAGTAAGACAACAGTGCGTGACATGAATGGGAAGCTTTCAAGCAATGAGAATAATAATAATGCTTTATTTTACAGAGCTGTTGATTCTACAGTTTGGCTTGCCCCCAATTCACCTCCATTTTTCATTATTAACACCACCTAAAAAGAGAGGAGAGGCTGTAAAGCAACACTAGAACACTGGGCTGAGAATCTGTAAGCCTGCACAATCTCACTTTAGCCCCTGAATCAAGTCACTTTACCTTCCTGTGCCTTTGGTTTCCGTCTATAACTGAGGATAATAACTGTCTCACAAATTTGTTAAAAGAACTGTGTATGTGAAAATATGATGCAAACATTCTGCATCATGCTTTCCCCATTTGTTCTCAATATTCAAATTACTTTTATGAAAATGAGCCAAACAACCTTTTAAATGTTTGGTTTTGTTTGTTTGTTTGTTTTTTAAGATTTATCCATTCCAGAGAGAGGGAGGGAGGGAGAGAGAGAGGGAGGGCGAGTGGCGGAGAGAGCGAGCACATGAGCAGGAGGGAGAAAGAATCTCAAGCAGACTCCAGGCTGAGTGCGGAGCTCAATGTAGGGCTTGATCTCACGACCCTGAGTTCAAGACCTGAGCCAAAAACAAGAGTCCAAATGTGCCACCCAGGTGCTCCCAAACAATCCTTTAAATTAAGCACACATACAGACTCACAAAAATTTATTACCCACTTCATATAGAAATTTAATCTTAGTCAAGCATTTTGCAGCTCATCCAGTGAGAAGGAGGGTTTGCTTTTTCCCATACTCATGTACAAATGTGAGGCCTTAATGACTGCATTTTATTTATAGTGTTTGCAGAGCAATGGAAAAGAGCATACCTAGGTAAAGAATTCCTTTGGGGAAAGAAAAAAAAAACTGGCTATCAAACAACATTCTCCACAAGTTTGGAAAGACCTGAAAGGACAAAGCCAAAAATCATACCTAAATTAAACTACTGGTGAAGTCACATAATAAAAGACTGTTTACTGTGGTTGATACTATTTACTTCATCCAATCTGTAAATGGAAACATACCATCCAGTTATACAAATGTAGTAATGTTACTGACTACAGAACTGTACCTGAGACAAAACTGCATTCACTCACCACAATTTTTCAACAATCAACTAAAATTATGATCCCCCAAATGACAAAGTATACTCCACACACAATCATCTTGGCTTTGATATAAACCTTAATCACACCTTGAAGGGAAAAAAGCTTAACTAGTCAATTGCATAAAAACCATAGTTACCTTTGTCTATAAATACACACCTGAATTCTCTGCATTTTGAACACCTACCACTGTTAATTGCTAATGGGAGACCATAATAATGGTCTCTGAATTTTTTAATCACCATGACCTCTCATGGTATACTTCTATCTTTACCATTTAAATATTTCATTCAGATCAGGCACCTTCAGGCAGATAAAAGGAGGGCTTTTGTATTACTTTTCCTTCTTAAAATTAAAGAAATGATCAACTACTACCAAGGACCTATCTCCAACAAGTATCTTTTCTTTAAAAGAAAAAACTATTATACAAATGAAAGATGGTTCCCTCAAGATTTTCAAAATATGTAGCTTTCACTAGATGTGCTATTGGCTATTCAATTAAGAGTGAAAAGAGAATTTTTGTTTTAGTTTCCTAGTACAAAAAATCATTTCAAGTCATGCATCCTAACTCATTTCACATACCTAAAAAGCTGCCTTAAAACTTAGTTTACAAAGTTAATGTAGTTCCAAAAGTTCAAAAACTTTCAAGTTAAAAAGAGTATGAAGAATGCATAATATTCTCCCTCAAATGATCCATTTCTTGGAAACCTACCTCCAAATATTATTTCCACCTTTTTGGCTCTAAGAACAAAAATCTGGACACACTGGATAAGCAATGAAGAGCTAAGTATAAATTGTTTAATCTCACTACATCTTAGTTTTACAAAGATGGGGAAAGCAATCACCTTTACCACATTCATCAATCTTGACACACCCAATCTAAGCACCCAGTATTATCTCCTGCAGTCTCCAACACAAACCCTCTACTTCCCTGGTTCATCTACTACTTACTTCCAATTAGATTCAGGCTCCTTGAGACTAAACGTGATTATACTTCATTGCTTTTCCTTTCATAAAAGTAAGCAATCGCAGATAGTCAGTAGGTGTTCGATATTTAAACACAATATACTAATTTAAATTGGATTATATAATCTCAGATTAGAAGGGACTCTGGAACATCTATTTTAACTCTTTAGTTTAAATAGCAAAATGTGGACTAAGTGTCCCAAGATCAGTCACAATTACTCTGCAGCAGAAAGAGGAATAGCGTCCAGGTCTAACTTGTAAGTCTAGTGGTCTTCCAATTACATCATTATCTCTCTTCCAATGTTTTCTACACAAATGACTAGTCATCTAACCAAATGCTGACTCAAAGTCTACATAAGGTATTGATCCCTAAAAGTCATTAAAATCATCACTTCCAGCACCTAGAAATTAATACTTGACAATATACGTTAAGTTTTAAAAATTAAAAGCCTCTTTCTAAACCCTTAATACAAACACCATCCTTATTTGACGAGGGTAAAGAAGGAACAAAAGACTCAATACATTGCTAACATTAAAATTCAGCTCCAATAGACAATTTACCACCTCATCAACTAGTAGGAGAGTTGTTCAGGCTAAGGATAAATCAATCTGAATTTGACTCATTTAAATTGCAATTATTCACAGCACAGTTTCTGAAAAAGCCTGCTTTAGGAACATATACACCAAACTCATGAACCCAATTTTCCCAACAAACCGCAAAGGAGTCAGCATAATTGCTCTCTAATAACTCTCCTCACTAACACAAAATGCAAATACGGTATTCCACAATTCTGCACTACAATGAAATACTGCCAAGTTAATTTTGACAAGAGAAGTTAAACTATTTACAGTGGAGATAAGCATTTTCTATATATCAGAAAACTGAGTCATAAGACCTTCAAAAATACAACACAGCCAATAGCTAAATAGGCTGTTTCCCCAACCCCTAGGTAAAAACAAAACGGAATTAGGTAATTTAAAATGGACTTATTAAAGGAACTATAGCATTCCATTTTCAACATCTGTAAACACTAAGCACAATGTCTGGGACATAGTAAAAGCTCAACAAACAGTTATTATTATTATCTTGCTACTTAGAGCCTCAAAAATACAAACAAGTAACTTTCCCAACAAAGAGCCAGTATACAAAATTTGCTGCTCGCAGTTTACGTTGTTCGTTTTAAAAATAGATGGCAAAATGCCAAGTACGTTCAGCTCGCAGAAGGGTTTCACAGTACCCAGTTTGAGTCAGCATATAAATCACAGATTAAACTGACACTTGATTTCCAAACCCAAAGCTCCTTACGTAGTATGACTCACCAAATTCTCCATTTCTTCCAACTATGAAACCTAAGTTGTACTCCTCCCTGCACCTACCACCGTGACCTTCGTAGAAATTAGGTTAGAGAGATATATATATTTTTTAAATGTTTTATTTATTTATTCATTAGAGTCAAAGAGAGAGAGAGAGGCAGAGGGAGAAGCAGGCTCCCCGCCTAGCAGGGACCCTGATGCGGGACTCGATCCAGGACCCTGGGATCATGACCTGAGCCGAAGGCAGACGCTTAACCATCTGAGCCACCCAGGTGCCCCTAGAGATATATTTTTAAACTCTTGTAACACACATTTTTAAATCGGTCTCTGGAAAGGACTGCTCGGTGAGTTTAACACAAACCACCAGGGATGGTACTAAAGGTGAGCGACCTTTAGACAGGACTTGCGATCCGGCCTACGAGCTCGCTTTTGGGGGAATCCTCTGGACAGCTTTGGACCGAAGAATGAGGCCAGAGTACAACCAAAAAGCCTCTTACCCACCTCACAGTAGAGTCACAGTCCCGCATCCCAGGCCGTAGAACCCAAGTCCTCGCACATGCACCTCAAAACCGTCCCCGACCCTGACATACAGGGTCTCTGCTCCCCCAGCCACCTCGCCCGGCACCAAAGCCGGGAGGCTCGGGAGCCCCGGAGTCGGGTGCACGGCGCCATTTTAGGCGGCGGTGGCGGCGACAACCAATCCCTGCGCTGGAGGCAGGGGGCGCCGGGTCGCCCGGGAGCCGCCGCCGGACCGCGCCGGGCGCCGGTCTTGGAGGCTCGGGGGGCCCGGGCCGGCTGCCTCCGCCATGTTGCACCCTCCCCACGGCCGCCTCCTTCCCGAGGGGCTCGGCCCGCGGCGCCTCCCGTAGCTGGAGAGAAGCTCACCTTTTCGCAGAGGCTCTTGACCTGGGACTCGGACAGCTGCTTGCACTCGTTCAGCTGCTCGATCCATTGGTCCAGCTCCTTGGTGAACACCTTCTCGTCCATGATGCCACCCGCCCGAACCGGCTGCCGCTCCGCGCTACTCCCGCGCCGCCGCCCGCACACGGGCCACACCGCACACGCCGCCGCCGGTCCCCGGGGTACCTGTGTGGCTGCTGGCGGCTGCTCGGCGCTAGCGCGAACCCGCGAACTCTCCCTGCACCACCCGGCCACCGGCCGCAGCCCTGCTCCGCTCGATCTAGTCCCGGAGCTCGGCTCTCTGTAATGGCGGCCGCCGGCGTGGTGACATCACGCCCGGCGTCAGGAGGCGGCGGGGTAGAAGGGCCGGGACAGGAGCTGCGCAACTGCAGAGCCAACGCTGCTCCGCCGCCAGGGCCGACTAGGGGGGCGGTAACCAGGGGCCAAGGCGCAGGCGCAGTGTAGCCGGCTGGTAACTGAGGCACCTTCGCTTTTAGGGCGTGGTCGCCCAGAAGGGAGGGGTCGGGGGTGGGGGGAAGGGAAGACCGAGGCACCGCAAGTGCGGCGCCTCCGGCAGAGAGCCGAGCTAATTCCGGAGCACAACGTCCTGCGCGGCGCGGGCGCCGGCGTGGCGCAGACGCAGTCCCGGGGTTGGAGGGTGTGGGCGGAGAGCTTAGCTACCGGAGACTTTTTCCCTAAGGTGAGCCGGCTCTGCGGTTCACCCCGCGTTGGCGTCCGGGTCACAGAAACCAGAGTTGTGACCTCGTGGTGCGCTGGAGTTGTATGGGAACCCAAATCTTTGGGGGCAGGAACGGGCGCCGAGTGGTGGCCTGGTTGGAGTGACCGCCTCCGCCTCTGGGCGCGGCAGGCACCTTGTAATTAGGTCACTCGTGGGCGGAGGAGGGTGTGTCTGCCCTGGGAGTGCCGCGCGGTGCACCTGACCCCCCCCCCCCCCCCCCCCCGCACACACCTGTCCTCGGGCCTGAGGTGTCCTGTTGGGCGCGATGCCTGCGGCCGAGGCTTGGGCTTCTCTCGGAGCCTCAGCCCGCGCGCCTGGCTTCCACGCGCCCCACGCAGCCTCGCCCGTTGTTGCCTTCCCACCCAGGTGTGCGCCCTCTTACCCCTCGGGTTCCTGGTGGGAATGAGAACAACACCCCCCCCCCGCCCCAACCCCTATTCTCTCTGGCCTACTTTCTAGAGGGACGACGACCTGAGGGTGTCAGAAGCGGCTACAACCCGCGTTTTAAAGAAAGCTCAGATACCTTAGGATCAGATCTCGGTCTGGCTATGAATCTCTTTGGGGTTTGTGAAATGTTTTCACATCCCCAAGTCCCTGCATTCACAGAAGTATTTGTTTCTGTAAAGCGCCAATTACGTGCTCGATCGCACGCTTGGGAGAAAGAAGGGTCAGCCTTCCCAGACTGAAAATGACAATTCTGCTTTCCGTTCTACCTCCCAGCATCGTGCCCAGGGGAAAGTGTCTCAGATCTACCTCCCCAAAGGCTTGTAACATAATTTACCAGACTTGAAAAAAAAAAGTTATTTTAGCCCAAATTCTGACCATGTTTTGCAGTTATCATCCCCAAATAATAGAGGAGTAAGAGTTAAGATCATGCAGAATGTATGAGGAAAAAATCATCGCTTAGTGCTCATGATTATAAAGCCATGCTTAATGTGCTGTCATCTTAGGTCTTACTCTTCACTGTTGCCCTGTACTGTCTGAGAACTGGTCCTGTCTCATAGGGCAAGAAGCAGAGGAGCACTCAGAAAAGAGAAGGGACTTCCAAGGTAGTGATCAGGATTTGAAACTTTATAGTCCCACGTGCAGGGTCTCAGGCACACTCACACAACCGACCTCCAAGGACTGAAATATGGAATAGGGTCAATATGATTTCGCTTTGCCCGAGTTATCCTGTTTAGAAAGGTGGGGGTGAGATTAGTTTGGTTCATTAAAAAGTACTGGGCACCCTAAGGGCTGCATTCATTCATGTTTCAGAGGTCCTGAATGGGTGCAAATGTGTCCTGAGGACATCAAAATTTTAAGCATCTGCAGCAGCATTTTACAAAGTAGTTTCCATGGACCATAATTCCAATGAGAAACAAATTCCTTTCAAAAGGAAATTTAGAAAATGCTATATTGTCAGAAGTCATGTAGTTAAAAAAACAAAATAAAAACCTCATGAGTTTTATCTACCCTAAAAAAAAGTATTGAGCACCTACTATGTGTTAAGATTATAAATGAGTGGGTTTTTCCAAAGTGATGTGAGCTCCTAGTTGGTAGCCCTAATGTACGTATTATTTATTTTCTCTTGATGCATATTACTTGGCTCACCACCACAAAATGGAGAGAAGATATAATTATATATACTTAAAACACCCTGCCAAATAATTAGATGCCATGACTTAACTTCTTAAGGAATGAATTCTAGGAAGCTCTTATTAGCATTCAAGCTGTGAAGTAAAGCATATGTGATTACAAACAATACAGAACTAAATCAGAATGTCTTTTCCTTTAAAAATAATCTAGAATGTTTTCTACTTTGCGGAACTCAAGCTAGCCATGGATCTAAAACTTCAGTTTGATTAATCTGGTCTTGACTAATTGGACCTGACTGTCTAAATTCTAGAGCTCAGGAATACTTGAAACAAAAAGTTAAAAGAAAAAAAAAAGTCCTTTTAATTTCTTGGCAAAAACCAGAGAGTGAATAAAGCAAATATGCTTTGAGAAAGAATCTTTGCTCAGATGGAAAATTCAGTATACAGCAAGTCTAAGTGTTACCTATGATGTTTAAACATAGCTATAAATAAAAATCATCTGATGATGAGGGCGGGGTAGGAGGAAAATGACCTTCAGCAAATAGCTTTATAATACATATCTTAGCCAAAGTATAAAAATTGACATTAAACATCGAGAAGGAAAGATATATCTTTTTGTCAGCAATTCTCTTGGCCTTACATTAGGTTTATTTTGTTGTTGTTCCTTCCAGTTCCCTGACTTTTAAGCTTACTGAGACAGAAAGTAGAGCCATATAGGTAAGAAATGGCTCTGGAGTCAGATGGACCTGGTTTGAATTCTGGTTTTGCATGAAGTTTGGAAGTTACCTAAACTCTGAGTTTCAGTTTTCTCATTGATAAAGTGGGGATAATTGTAATTGCCAAATAATAGGGTTCTTCTGAGAATTAAGTGAAATTATAAATGTAAAACACAACACAGCATATAATAAATGTCCAGTAAGTATTAAAGTGTTAGATCTTCTTCTTCTTCTTCTTCTTCTTCTTCTTCTTCTTCTTCTTCTTCTTCTTCTTCTTCTTCTTCTTCTTCTTTTCGTCTTCTTCGTCTTCGTCTTCTTCGTCTTCTTCTTCTTCGTCTTCTTCTTCTTCTTCGAGGGAGGGAGGGGGGGTGGTGGGGCAGAGGAAGAGGAAGAATCTCAAGCAGGCTGCACAGAGCCTGATGCGGAGCTCCATCTCCTGACCCTGAGCCGAAATCAAGAGTCAGATGCTTAACTGGCTGAGTCACTGAAGGGTCCCTAAGTATTCTTATTCTTATTACTTCTAAGTGGTCTCTGATTCTAAATATCCTCTAATGCTACTTGGAGCACCACAACGCCTGCCGTGAAATACATAGTGGTCCTTGGAAAGAGAACATCATGATATCAAAAAAATCATATAGATACAAAGCCATTAGATGAAGTGAAGATGGGTGGGGTGGGGGGAAAGGATTCAAGAAAAGAGGGTAGAGATGAAACAAAAAGAACATCCCCTCTCTTCCCTTGACATCATGGAAACATTCAGAAGACCTGTTGTGTAGAGAAAAAGATAATGAGGAATAAATCCAAGAATTAATACAGTTGGTCAGCCTTATGTTCCTGTTGTACCAGAATCTTTTCTCTGTAAAGGGTGCCATATCTGATGGCATGCGCTTTGCACCAAGGCCTTCTATACCCCAGAAGCTCCAAAATAAAGACCTACTTAGTCAACATTTTAGTGGCTATGCCCACGAGAAACCTGCCATGCTCTGGCCAATTGGACCTGCCCAACTACCAGAAGATTTCGTACGCAGGATACACAGTGATGCTTGGAACTCGTTGGTATCCATCCGTTTTTCTCTTTTGCAGTTTTCAGAAAAATTCAACTTACATTGCCCTTTCACCTGAAATTAGAATTTTATAGATGTGGTCAAAATTTTGTGGCCAGGAACTTTGCCACAAATATAATAAAGCTCTTTCACCCAGCTACTGCAGTTTGACTAAAGAAAAAAAGAGAAATAACCATGTCCCTTGGTAATGTCCATGACATCTAGATACCATTCTCACTTACAGAGGAAATATTTCTCTCCGTTACAGGGGAAAAAAATAATCTTAAACAAAAGGCAAAGTTTATCACTCCAGAGGGCTGGATAAGCCTTAAGAAAACTGTCACTAACAATGCAGGTATTAAAAATCTTATCAGAGAAGTACGTTTATTGACATGGAACATTACGCACAATATAGTATTAAGTGACAAAATTACCTTATAAAACAGGATGTAAAACCCTAATTTTACTAAATAAATATTATAAATAGATGTTTATGAGAGACTTTAATAAAGATTTTATTTACTTATTTGAGAGAGAGAGAGCAGGGAGAGGGGCAGAGAGAGAAGGAGAAGCACTCCCCGCTGAGCAGGGAGCCTGATGTGGGGCTCGATCCTGGGACCCTGGGATCATGGCCTGAGCCGAAAGCAGATGCTTAACAGACTGAGCCACCCAGGTGCCCCCATGAGAGATTTTAGAAATGTACACAATGAAGTATTAATAGCAGTTGCTTCTGGTGAATGGGATTTTTATTTTTTTCTTTTTATATATTTGAGTCTTCTGTAATGAAAATATGTTGCTCATAATTGTGAAAAGAAAATTTCAGAATATCTGAGTAAACATGACTAGGCACCTCTTAGGGGAAGCACAGGCCCCAAACAACATGCAGCTAATAGTTCTGCTAAATATTCCTCTATGCCCTGGAATATTAATATTACCCACTTTCCTGTGAAGAGTAGTCTCACCTTCATGTGGCCTTCTCACATGGCCTCTTCACAAAGCATTTCAATATGGTCTTTTCTCCTTCCTTCCCTCTCATTAAAAGGTTTTACCCTCAGCTCAGGTGGCCCTCTTACTGTCTCAGAGAAGTGCTATACACCTCCATTCCTACTTTCACCTCTTTGTGCAACATGTCTTCCTCCCCAGGCAGCCAGTTGTATCTATATGAGCACTCCTTGTCATTCAGGACCCGTTCAAGCCCCACACTCTAGGTCACCCATGTAGCAATTGGACTATACATACTGGGGAGCTCTCAACCTAGGATTCAGGGGGAATCCATCAACCCCCAAAGGAATTTTCTTTTTTATTGAAATTTTTATTGAGACCATTTTTTTTTTTAAGATTTTATTTATTTATTTGAGAGAGAGCAGCACGAGTGGAGAAGAGTGGCAGAAGGAGAGGGAGACTCAGCAGGGATCCCAGGATCCTGGGATGATGACCGGAGCTGAAGGCAGTCTTTTAACCAACTGAGCCACCCAGGAGCCACTGCACTCCTTGAGACAATTTTAGATTCATATGCAGGTGTAAGAAATAATACAGAGAGATCCCGGTTTCCCAATGGTAACATCTTGCAGTACTATAATACAGTATCACAACTGGCCATTGATACGGATACAACCCATATTCAGATTTCCCCAGTTCTACATGCACTCACTTTTATATGTGTTGGGGGGGGGGGGGCAGGCGAGGGGACTTTTACTGCTATACAATCGGGAGTTTTCTTTTGTACGTGTTTTTTCTGGGGAAAAGGTTCTTAGCTTTCATCAGATTCTCTCAAGTATCATAGATGCAAAAAGGGGGTTGAGTCCCAGCTCTGAGAATTCTAGGAGACCATACCCCAAATGTTATAGCTGACTGTTCCGAAAGCCACATGGCAGGCATAGGGATGGGCATGGGGGAGAGGTGATGGGAAGTAGTGGAGGAAAAGCGGGGAAAACCCAGAGGTGCATAAAACACAGCCCACTGAGCTTATGCTCCAGCAGGGGAAGACAGACACTCCGACAGATAAACAAATCATTTATTAAACATGTATAGAAGAGGAACGGCCTTGTTGCTTGGGGCGGCTTGGGAAGTATTTCCACAGAAGCTGATGCTTGAGCTACATCTTGAAGGATAATCCAGAATTCTTCAGCTGAGAAGAGAAGAACTAGCTGTTAAAATCACACCCACTTAAATCGTATCTATTCTAGATGTTTTGAAGAAAACATAGGAAACTATGCCTCCATTTGTTTATTCTACAATGTTAAGGTATCAGATTCTTCAACTCCCGCGTGTAAGTGTTGAGGCCAAGGGATATTTTCCCCCTGAGTCTATTTTCCACTGTCTTGTCCAAATGGGATACAGATCCTGCCTGCTTAGCTTGAGAAAGGCATTTTATCTCTGGCGCCTTGATCACATCAGAGCTTATATTTAAAGCATGAGTGATGAGAAGAGACCGCAGCTGAGCCCTGGCTCTGTCCTAACCCTAGAGCACCTCTCCACTGAAGGCTCTAGAGGCCATCCTACAGTGGCTGGTGAGAACCAGAGTTAGTCAGAGTCCTGAGTAAAATCTTTGTTCTACAATCCAGGCCACACTTACTGGGATCTGCCACAGGGGCTCATCAGAAACCCTCAAGGACTGGGCTACCTGGCTCCCCACGTGTGCCCCCCTACACACACCCATGTTTGATGGTTGGCTGCCTTATGTGGACTCAGGCTCAGACACCCCTTGGAGGCCTCAACCTGTTTAGGTTGCAGGTTCCACATCAAACTGTTCAATTCCCAATACTGCTCACAGGGAGATCATTCTCTCTGGTGCAGCCATCCTGTACCAGGGAGGCCAAGACCCTACCATCAGCACACCCTTTGAAGAGCCTCCTAGAAGCCTGGCTCAAGGCACCACTTTTTATGGCCTCTGTGTTCTCATGCAAAGTTGTGGAACCACCTAACCATCAGTATTTTCATCTGTAGGATGGGGATCATAATAGTACCATCCCCATAAGTTTATTTCAAGCTTTAAATAAATGAATCCATGTAATGCTCTTAGCACATAACAAGTACTCCATCTACATTAGCTATTATTATTAACTATTTTCATAATAAAATTATTTCTGGTTGTAAAAAAATTAATGATCACTGCAGAAAATTTGTGAACTACTGACAAGTTTGAGGAAGAAACAATCACAACATCCAGAAATGAGGAATATATATATATATAAAACTAAGTTCACACTGTATGTCTGTTCTGTAATTTGTTTTATTCAACTGATGTATCATGACCTTTTCCCCATATTGTTAAATACTTAGAAAATATTTTTATTTTTTTATTTTTATTTTTAAAGAATTTATTTATTTGAGAGAGAGAGAGAGAGACAGAGCACAAGGTGGGGGAGGGTCAGAGAGAGAAGCAGACTCCTGGCCAAGCAGGGAGCCTGATGTGGGGCTCAACACAAGGCTCGATTCGGGGCTTGATCCCAGGACCCCAGTATCATGACCTGAGCCAAAGGCAGGTGCTTAACCGACTGAACCACTCAGGCACCCCTAGAAAATATTTTTAAAAGACTACTTTGTAAAAAAAAAAAAAAAAAAAAAAGACTACTTTGTTTTTGGGGCGCCTGGATGGCTCAGTCAGTTAAGCGTCTGCCTTTGGCTCAGGTCATGATCCCAGGATCCTGGGATCAAGTCCCACATCAGGCTCCCTGCTCAGAGGGGAGTCTGCTTCTCCCTCTCCCACTCCCCCCCCTGCTTGTGCGCGCTCTCTCTCTCTCTCTCTCTCTCACTCTCTGTCAATAAATAAATAAAATCTTAAAAAAAAAAGACTACTTTGTTTTCAGGTATATCAGTATAACCCAATTTATGTAACTAATCCCTTAGTTTGATAGACTGTTTCCTATTTTTATATTTATAAATGTCACAATAAGTGTCTTGTTCATGAATGTTTCTCTGCATCTTTGTTTATTCCTTAAGATAAATGCTTGGAAGTGAGACGACTGTGCCAAAGGCTCTATAACCTGTTTTTGTTTTGTTTTGTTTTTTAATGGCAGGTATATAGAATTGGATTAACCATAATCCTTTGTTCTGACACTCTCAAAATTGGTATGGATGGCCTGATTTTGTTAAGTTAGGTAGTAAATTCATTAATTTTAATAACATATTCAGTACCTGTCAATCCACAACCCAAAACAAAAGCTAGGGCCTCAACAATAACCAATACTGAAGCATAAAGCTCTCCACCCCATCTTCTGTGCTCTCTACCCAAGGGAACTGTTCTAAATTGTATGTTCGTTTCCTTTTCTTTTTATATGATTTTGCTGTATCTGTATATATTCCTAAAGAGTAATTTTTTAGAACTGTCTTCAGTTTTATAAAAAGGACATCAAGCTGTACGTAATCTTTGGGGACTTGTTTTTTCCACTTACTTTGCTAAAATTCATCCATATCGTTGTATTCCACTGTAGTCATTTTGCCTGGTATTAAATACCCCACTGTGTAGACGTACCGCGGTTTATCATCCTCTCTCCCACTGATGGGCAGGTACATTGTTTCTAGGATTTAGCTCTTGCTCCCACTGCTGCTATGAACATTATACTGTAAATGTTCCTTGTTGTATATGTACAAGAGTTGGTCTAGGGAACCAATTTGCACCCCCACCAGCTATAAATGAGAGAGCCTCTAGATCCACATTCTCTGGTATACCATGGATCCGTGTTGTCAGGTTGTTCTCCAAGTGGCTGACTCAGTCTACCTCCCTCCAGCAATATCTGGGAATGCCAGTTTCTGCAAACTCTTTCCAACCCTAAGGATCATTAAAAATTTTTGACCATGTGACAAGGAAAAGATACATCTCCCTTCTGTGTAACTTTGTTGCAAGGTCCTGACTCCTCTAAAAGCCAAGAGAGAAGCGGTTTGGCTCAGAGCATTGTTTCCAGTCTAATAACTTCAGTGACATTTCTGGGACTGATTCCCCAGTAGCTCAGCTGCTTTCCCACGTCCTAAAAGAGGTGACATGGTTGGAAGGAGGGAATGAGGGGGGCCAGGATGGGAAACAAGCCCAACTCGCCACAGTGGAAGCTTGTCTCCTGGTCCCAGCCCCTGCCAGTGTCAGATCACTCCTTCTCCTTGATGAAGCAGCCATTATCTCTTCCCTACCCCCCACCCGAGGAGAGCCAGTATAATGCTACCCTTTGTTATTTGAATTGATAAATTTCAACCTCTTTCCCTGCCCTGCAGTAAAAGAACTTTCTATTTTGGGCTTAGTGACATAGCCCAAACCAAGCAGAGAGCGGCAGGCTGTAGCATGAGTTAACAGTCTTTCTTCAAGGGAGAGAACCTACAAGCAGACAGAAGGACCTTCCAAAGTACATCATCTGCATACTAACGTGCAGCCTATTTGCTTGTCTTTCTGCGGACAGAAACATTTCAAAGTTCAAAATTGAACAATCCCTAATCTTCAGGGTAGGCTGATGAGTAAATCCTGAAAACTTTCTTCCATCATTTCGCCAGGAATTCATGGATGTCCACTTGTGTACCTAGGGCTGGACTAAGTATTGTCAGAGAAGAGAATTTTGTCTTCAAGGGGAATTCTAGCCACCCCAAATTATAATGATTTGAGGAGTGCCTAAAACATTTGCCTAAGAATATGCTTTCCCCCTTAGTACTTTTCCCTGCCTGAAATCTCACATTGCTGTAGGGTCCCAGGTCCCAAGAAGCCTCCAAGAATACACAGAGGTCATGCTTACAGGAGGAGCAATCGATTTAAACCATCAGCACCTGTTAGCACAGAACCACAGCCTGGAAGAATAGGACAGAAGACAAGTGAGTTCCCCCCACTTTTGTTTCGGGGAACTTTATCTTAGGGGAAGTTTCAAATATGCTGTGTAACATAAAACAAAAATACCAATTTACTGTGCTTACAGATTCGAGGTGTCAGAAATTCAGAAAGAGCACAGTTGGGATAGCTTCTCTCTGCTCCAAGCTATCTGGGGCCCCAGCTGGGGAGATTCAAAGTCTGGTGATGACTTCATAACTGGGAGCTAGAAGCATCTCAGGTCTGTTTACTCACATGTCCAGTGTCTGAGCCCGGAGCACTCAAAAACTCGGACTGCTGACCAGAGCACCTACACACAGCCTCCCCATGTGGCACGGCTGCCTCCCAGCTTGGTATTCTCAGGATAGACTTCTTACAGGGCACCTTAGGGCTCCAACTCCAAGCATTCCAGTCAGCAGGTGGATGCTAGATCATCACTTTCTATCACCTAACCTCAGAAATCAATCACATTGTCGCTTTTGCTGTGCTCTGTTGGTGGCAAGCAAGTCCAAAGCTCACCCAGACTCAAAAAGAGTAGAATCACACTCCCCCTTTACAGAGGCAGGGGTAAAGCTGCAGAAGAGCATGGAAGCATGGCAGATACTGTCGCTCTACTTGGGGATGGGATGGTCAATCAAGCCTGCCTTTCCAACATCAACCAGAGAAATGTTGCAAATCATGGGAACCTGGTGGAGGAGAGAAAGGTGGGGGAGCTTATTTGTTTGCAGGGTCACATCCTACAGTCGTGTAAATTATACCCTTAATAACCAAGGGGGTGACTGGGCTGAGACCAAGTCCACTTGCTATGCCTGTGCCTGACTCTGGGGCTGTGTCGCCGGGAAGAAGAGGCACCTGCTCTAATACATGTAAGGTACCACAGGGACAGGAGGGGTCCCTGGATGGATAGTAAAAGGTCATTCAATCTAACTGACACTTCTTAGATACCTATTGAACACATGCTACTTTGAAGAATATTATCTTTTTTTTGGTTTAAGCAGCACCAAGTTGACTAAGAAATATCTCAAAAATGGTCCTGGATTTACTCATATACTTGTTAAATGGTGCAAGTTTTTAGCCATCAGACAACTGTTGATTGCATTGGTCTAGAATGTTCTAGATGTATCTTTTTTTTTTTAAAGATTTTATTTATTTGCGAGAGAGACAATGAGAGACAGAGAGCATGAGAGGGAGGAGGGTCAGAGGGAGAAGCAGACTC
The DNA here is from genome assembly GCF_011800145.1 of Mirounga leonina. NCBI lineage: Eukaryota > Metazoa > Chordata > Mammalia > Carnivora > Phocidae > Mirounga > Mirounga leonina. The sequence continues at coordinate 18,804,478 of NW_023270426.1, forward strand.
CCTGCCGAGCAGGGAGCCCGATGCGGGACTCGATCCCGGGACTCCAGGATCATGACCTGAGCCGAAGGCAGTCGCTTAACCAACTGAGCCACCCAGGCGCCCGTTCTAGATGTATCTTGAAAGAAACTTAGACACCGTGTCCCAATGACCATAGGCCCAATCTGACCTATCTGCTGCAAGCCTTGAGTGAATGCAAAAAGTCATTACAGGATGGATAGGAAACAAGGCCAAACAGAACCGAGGGCTTTCTTCTCTTCTCTGCAGTCCCTATTCTTCATTAACATAGCTTTTATGGTTTGATTAAATCTCCAGGGAAGTAAATGCTTTCATTTCTGTTTACGGCTATCAGGAAAATAAAATAATGCAGATAAGGCCAGGTAATTTCCAAGGATTTTAAGGACCAGGAGAACATCAGACCAACCTGAGTTTGATAAGGGCAGACATGTTACAAGGAAACTCACTCAAGTCCAGATAGAAGTCTCTGTCGGTGAGAGTATTAAAAAGCTGTGATCATGTTGATCTAGCGATGCTGCTGGTCAACAGCTGGGTTGAGGAAAGCCTCAAATGGCAAGGTCTAGAGCACCTTTTTTAAAAAACTTATTAGGCCTCAGGTGTTGAGTGTTAAATTAATTGCACTTTTTAGTTCAGATCACATTCCCTTAGTCGGTCCATACAAGGCCACTCTTAAATATGGATGCCTGTATTTTCTCCTATTTCTGCTCCTCACTCCTATCCTTCCTCCCTGCAAACAACCATTCTAATCCATTTACTCATATTTTTTGGCTTCTATATGTTCATGTGGATGTGTTATTGTCTGCTCTGCCTGTATTTTAATTTACACAATAGCATTGTGTTACAGGTCTCACTCCGTGTCTTACTGTTTCCACTCCACATTTTGTAAGACCTATCCACATTGCTATGTGCACATCCAGTCCATCCTTCCTGACTGCTGCAGAGTACTCCAGTAATGGGCACCCCCAGTGCCTCTGACTTCCCACCACCCAAAACACTGCTGCCATGAGCAGCCTCCTATGTGACCAATTTTGGACCTGTATGGCAATCTCTTTAGACAACGTCTCGCCCATAGGTGTCCTTAAGTGCATTAGAAAAGACACCTCTTCCCCCCTTGGAGAAAACTGCCCCAGAGTAAAATGCTAGGCTTGGCAACGTAGAGCTCAGGCTGGGTTTCAGCCCCCACTCACCCCCTCATTTGGAGTCTTCTTCAGGGTACAGCTGTAGGAGGTGGCCCTGCCAACAAACATTGCCCAATTCTTACTTCTAGCAGGTTTCACTTGCAACATCACTCCTGGTCGGTACATGAAAGAGGAGGGTGTCAATTGAGCCCAGAAATATCCTCATGGGGTCTGTGTCTACTTAATTTGATCAAGCAGGGCTACATTCCCTGGGCACTTTATACTTGGGTGGATGCAGTTTGTGGGAACACCATGGCTAGCGTACAAGCTCCACGGGAACTGGGGAGTCAGACATGGTGACAATACACAGGAATCGTTGGGGCTGGTTCAGATAGACCTGCCTGAGGCCAAGGCAAAGGGCCCAAGTACTTTACTCCCTCACTTTGTCTTGGAGATGGCAGAGAAACATCTTTTCTCTTAATGCCGTTGGCACAGAACACAGGTGAAGTGGTTGGGCTCATATTCACAAGGCAGCCGCTCTGACTGGCTTGGCCACAAATGGTGGACATCTGGCCCTGAGCCATCCTGCCTTTGGCCCTTGGAGAACATCCTGTGACCTGCACAACGAAGAACTGATGGTCCTTAGGTCCTTACTCAAGGTCACCTGGACAGGCCAGCATTCAACTGTCCAGGACAAACTCCCTTAAACAGGTCAGGTTTCAAATCCATCAGAAATTCTTAGTGGCCATTCAGATATATCTAAATCCTCTTAAAATAACTGTGTATGGAGGTCAATGAAACACTTAAGTTACAGAGAAAGCTGTTATTTTCGTGCTGATTTTTTCCCAGCTGTCAAATGAGGATAAACACAAGGAGAACTTCTAGAAGAAGACAGAAGTCATAATTTACAATTTTTCAGAAAAGAATCAATGGAATTTTCAGATTTCTGGAAGAAAGGCAACCCCCCCAAAACCAAACTGTTAATACATTTCTGGATTATGCTTGTGAATTTAGAACTACACTTCAGTATTCAGAAGAAGCCTGGTTAATAGTCAATCGTGCAAGGATGTGAGTCACACTGAATACCACAGGCATTACTGTTATTGTGTGCAGTTGTGAATGAGAAAGGGGTGGGCTTTGAAACAATGCAAAAGAACAGAAGTACTAATCAGTTGTATGCATCAACAAACATCAGGGTCTGGAAAATATTGACCACTAAGTGGGCCTGTGACAGAAAAAATATAATATAAGCTTCACATTCAGAAAGAGGAGCAAAGGTTAAAACTTGGAGATGGCTGCCATGTGACAAGAAAGATCCAGAGATTCACAAAAGGGCTGACTGCTTCACACAGGACAAGGCATCCGTCATCCACTGAGACCTGACTTATCCTTCTCAAATGGTTCCAGCATAACTTCATCCCTTTCCAGTCCTCACACCAGAAATGCATGGCCCCGTCAGGGTCCTGGAACTGACCTTAGATTAGATTGGTTGTTTGACCTTGGATTAGAATGGTTGTTTGCAGGGAGGAAGGATAGGAGTGAGGAGCAGAAATAGGAGAAAATACAGGCATACATATTTAAAAGAGTGGCCTTGTACGGATGGACTAAGGGAATGTGCCCTGAACTAAAAAGTACAAGTGTCTCTTGGTTAGATCCCCATCCTGATATCCTGGAGTCACTAACTCACATCATTGGCTTGTTGATGTTTAAAGACCTCCAAAGAGGTCTGGGGTGCCTTCTAAACCATGTGAATCCAAAGCCAGCATCTCTCCCTGCATTGTCAGCCCGGGCTCCTGCTTTTTATCATTAAGAATGACAGAGACCACAAGCAGATTTCAAATGTTCTCACCACAAAAAAGAAAAATGGTAAATATATGCTGTGATATATTAGCTAAAGCTATGGTGGTAATCATTTTGCAGCACGGAAGTGTATCAAATAACACATTGTACACCTAAAACTTACACAGTTTTCTATGTCAATTGTATCTCAGTAAAGCTGAAAAAGGAAGGAAGGAAGGAAGGGAGGGAGGGAGGGAGGGAGGGAGGGAGGGAGGGAGGAAAGAAGAGAAGAAGGGAAGGGGGAAAGAAATGATGGAGACCAGAACTGGCTCCTGTAACTCACTGCAAGATCTCAGATTGAATTTGGATTCTGAGGCTACCTTTCCCACCCTCTCTCCTATTTGATTCCTAGTCGAAGGTATACCATATTTGTTTATTTACGTACTTGTTTATTGGATTTAAAAGTATCTTTCTTGGGGCGCCTGTGTGGCTCAGTCATTAAGCTTCTGCCTTTGGCTCGGGTCGTGATCCCGGGGTCCTGGGATCGAGCCCCGCATCCGGCTCCCTGCTCCGTGGGAAGCCTGCTTCTCCCTCTCCCACTCCCCCTGCCTGTGTTCCCTCTCTCGCTGTGTCTCCCTCTGTCAAATAAATAAATAAAATCTTTTAAATAAATAAATAAATAAATAAATAAATAAATTTTAAAAAGTATCTTTCTTCTGTGTGAGGGAATGGGTGAAATAGGCCATGGGGATTAAGGAGTGCCTTGTCGTGATGAGCACCAGGTGATGTGAAGAATTATTGAATCACTGTATTGTACACCTGAAACTAATACAACACTGTATGTTAACTAACTGGAATTTAAATAAAAACTTAAAAAAAAATAAAAGTATCTTTCTTCTGAGAAGCTCAACTCATAGTTTTTTAAGAGGGGTGCCTGACTGGCTCAGTCGGTGGAGCATGTGACTCTTGATCTTGGGGCATGAGTTCAAGCCCCACATTGGGCATAAAGATATTACTTAATAAAAAATGAAGAACAAATAACCTTTTAAAACAATTTTAAGGAATGGCCACTTAATAATGACCAAGAAATTATGGTATCACCAGATGACTAATCAAGAAGAAATGAGCCCAAATTAAGGCAAAGGAGAGTGAGTTGGCTCCTGATGAAGTATATGGCAAAAAGGAAAATTCAGGCTGGATTAGGCCATGGACAGAAGGATGGGAAGTTCATCTCATTCCACAGCCCTTCAAGGATCAGAGCAGGAGACCTTACATAGTCTAGACTCAAGGCATGCCTACCTGAAAGCAGGGAAAGGCCAAGGCTCCTTATAGATCTGGTAACACTTCAGAAGAATGGTTAATGGCTCTAGCCAACTGAATTTTTTTTTTTTTAAGATTTTATTTATTTGACAGAGAGAGAGAGACAGGAAGAGCAGGAACACAAGCAGGGGGAGTGGGAGAGGGAGAAGCAGGCTTCCCACTGAGCAGGGAGCCCGATGCGGGGCTTGATCCCAGGACCCTGGGACCACGACCTGAGCTGAAGGCAGACGCTTAACGTCTGAGCCACCCAGGCGCCCCGCCAACTGAATTTTTTATTCCTAGCAGCTGAACAAGAACCTATTCCTAGAGGAAAAAGGAGTCCTGGGAGCCTGTCTAGGATTCCAAGAGCTCAGATAACCTTTTATGTCTGCCCTCCCAAGCCCCTGGAGAATGGATGTGTTCACTATTGATTTTCTTAACCACTTTTTAGAGGCCAAGGGAAGGGGAATCTTAAATGTTAATGTCCATTTAGTGGCCGAAACTTTCAAATAATCAAATAAATAGTACCTGTTCTATCAAAGCTACATTTGGCAGTTATCCATGCAGAAGCAGGATACAAGGTTTCTCCTAAAGGCAACTTCCTGGAGGACTTGAGCAAGGCCAGACAGGGAAGACACGACATCACTGCAGTTCCCAGTGAGCTCCTCAGAGCACACAGGTGTGTGGGTCCATTCCACCGACTGGCAGTTCCCAGCCCTTCTCAGCGGGGGCCCAGCACGTGCCTGAGAAAGTTTCCCTCTGCTGCCTCAACCAACTGCTAGAGAATCAGGAATTCTAGGTCGCATACCAGGCTGCTTAAGCAATGACGAATCTGCTTCACTCCCTCCTTTGTTTCCTAACCGAGAGTGTAGTCCAGTTTCAGTGTGGAGGCCAGAAATGGCTGATGACATCACCACTTCCCCACAGCGGTTCACTCCATCATCTCAGCAGGTAAACCACCTTCCCTACACTTCCTTTTGAAGGCCAAAGCTAGAGGTGGCAGTCCTTAAACAGGGCACTCAACCTATCGACTCCTAGCAGACCACAGTTTTCAAAACAAACCTCCAGGAGGTGGGGAGTTGGGCCAATAGTACTGAGACCTGGTGGCTACCATGGGCCCTGCTGTATAAGTGTATGGCCTGGAGCAAGTGTGTGCGTATTCAGTGCCTTTGGATAACCTTTAAAGGGATGCTTTGACGCGTGCCTTCGGCTCAGGTCACGATCCCAGGGTCCTTGGATCGAGTCCCTCATAGGGCTCCTTGCTTAGCAGGGAGCCTGCTTCTCTCTCTGCCTGCCTCTCTCTCTCTCTCTCTCTCGGACAAATAAATAAATAAAATCCTAAAAAAAAAAAAAAGTGCTGTTTTGACCTATCTCAGCAATAAGATTTTCTACAACTCTGGGCTAAAAGAGGAAAAGGGGCTGCAGTTGCTGCAGAAGACTTCTGGTGGTAACTTCACCTACCTAGAAGAATTAGAGCCGTGTTAGAGCCACATCAAGAAGACACAGACCCAGCCAGGGCTGCGAGCACAGCCACCTGGGGACAGGTGCATGGTCCCCACCACTTGGGGATGAATTTTGGAATAACCACCGGCTCACTGGAGAACACAGCTGCCATTCTCATCCATTTCCTTCCTTTTTCTCTCCTTTTCTTCTGTACCCTGAGGCCAGATTATTTCTGATTTACAAGAAGAAAAAGTATGATGTATTCCCCCTAGCTTTAGGGAGAATCACTCTTGTGACTGAATTGAACTCAGATGTTCCTGACACATAAATCGACATTTAGATAATCACCATCCCTTTGCAAGCCTTTTGAAAAGTACTGGCTTACATTGATCTACTATCTTATCTTTAACACTTTATTTTATCATCCTTGAGAAATCATAGTACCACGCGGATGAAGAGCTGGTTACATGGAAAGTCCTGCCATGATGAGATTACTAATCGAGTGGAAGAGACAAGCCAGAGGAGAAAAAGCAGGGGCAAATGCATAGGAAGCTAATCACAGCTCTACAGAGTTAGTGAAGGTTTGGAGATGGGGGACAGACTGACTAATATACTATGTACTGAGAAGAGAAATGACTGGGCATGCACATTTTTCTAGAAACAATTCATTAATATTTCTTTTTCATTGCAGTACTCGGCCCAAAATCTAGAGTGATCATCTAAAAATTATGTATAATTTTAAACATATACATGAGTAGACCTTTCATAAAGCTTATAATTATTCACTAATTCATGTAGGATTATAATGATCCCCCATACACTCATTATCCAGTTTCAACAATCACCAACTCATACCCGTTGTACCCATTATTATTTTATCTGCACCCCCGCCAACTTCCTCCATCCAGTGTTGTTTGAGGCGAATCATAGGCATCATATCATTTCATGTATAAATATTCAACATGTATCTCTAAAAGATAAAAACTCATTTTAAACTGAATCACTCCCCCCACTTGAAATTAATAATTCTGTCATATCCAGGTGATCATGTTTCAGTCAGCATATAAAAAGTGTTGACCAATGTGGAGAGGTGTGAAATAGTACCATTCCCACAGACTACACGATGAAATGGGACATAGTCCTAGCTTTGCCAATAAAACATCAGAAAGTGGGTGATGAAAAACCTCATAGTCAACCTAATATTTATTGTGTGTCTATTCTGCATTTCAGGATGGGGAATCATGGGACAGAATCCCGAAAGGAAAACTAGAGAGCCTGCCTCCTCATGAGCAATTCCCTTCGGACAAGAGGAGACTCCATGTAGTTAGTCAATGTCATGGTGTCACTTGTTGCCTCAGAGCTATACACACAACTCAGGAATGTGAGCCAGCTCTGCAGGCAAAGGAATTAACTGTAGACCCAGAGCACACTCCAGAAGCAACAGTCTATGAGAGTTTTCCAATGCCTAATTCTACTGGTTTCTGTTTCTTTGGAAATATTTTAAGAATTTATTGGACCTGTAATAACATTTAGTGTCATTCACAAGGGTTAGAGGAGAAAGTAGAGTCACTTAACAAAAGGGGGGGTGTTTCAAGGGATATATACATATTCCCTGTATTCCTTTGTACTGATCAACAAACGCTCCTTTAAGAATGTTACATTGGGTGCCTGGGTGGCTCAGTTGGTTAAGCGACTGCCTTCGGCTCAGGTCATGATCCTGGAGTCCCTGGATCGAGTCCCACATCGGGCTCCCTGCTCGGCAGGGAGTCTGCTTCTCCCTCTGACTCTAACCCCTCTCATGTGCTCTCTCTCATTCTCTCTCTCTCTCAAATAAATAAATAAAATCTTAAAAAAAAAAAAAAAAGAATGTTACATAAACACAGAGGTTAGTTTATGCGGATCCCAAAGATTTATGTGCAAAATATTCTCTAAGTCAAATCCTATTTTTAAAGTTTTCAAATAGAGCACATTTTGTAAGCTAATTCATGTTCTCTAATTCATGTTGTTTGTGAGACTAGTTTTTTTTTTAGAAGATTTTATTTATTTGAGAGAGAGAGAGGGCACGAGTGTGGGGGGGTCGGGAAAGGGAGAGGGAGAAGCAGACTCCCCAGCTGAGCAGGGAGCCTGATGCGGGACTCGATCCAGGGACTCCAGGATCATGACCTGAGCCGAAGGCAGTCGCTTAACCAACTGAGCCACCCAGGCGCCCCAAACGTTTTATTTTCTTAACATGAAACAATCCCAGCGAGGCTTGCGGGAGGAAATCACATATTCTTGGGGCTGTGCAAGCCTTTTCACTCCTGCACCACTCCTGCAATAGCCACCTAACTGGCTTGTATGCCTCTCCGCCCCTCCCCCCAACCTGTCGTCCTATAGCACTTATCTAGTTCTGCCACTTCACTAATAGGCATTTAATGCTTCCATCACCTTCCAAAAATCCCTAATTCTTTAGGATAGCATTGCAAGTTCTGAGACTTGTCCTTGACTTACTGGAACAACCTTATTGCTCACTGCTCTCTACTCTCCACATACCTTATTCTCCAGCCACATCAACTAGTAAAGCTTTTAGAACATAGGCCATGTTTTATCAAACAATGAAACACTGAATTCACTTCTTAAAATAAGGGACAGTATAGCCCAGTGTTCAAGAGCATAACCTTCGTGTCAGACTGGTTCGGATGCTGGCTCTGTCACCTACCAGCTGTGTGACTTTGATAAAAATCAGTTAATCTGCCTGAGCCACAAGTTTCTTCAACTCTAAAATGGGAATGATGAAAGTACCTTTCCCATAGAGTTGTGGCAAGATTTGGTTGGATTAAGCACGCAAAATGCTTAGCACAGTGCCTGGCAATAATAAACATCCAATATACAACAGCTCTTATTTCAGTCTATTGAGGTCCATCTACCAGTCAAGAGACACCACTCCTTGAAGCTTTTATAGTTCCCCCAGCTGACGGTCACCCCGATCATTCATACCTCTTTCTCAGCACTACTTTCTGCCTTGTATTATTATTATTATTCTGATACACATCTTTTCTGTTCTATTTTGTTGAATCCCTGCCATGTACTAAGTGCCACAGGGAATAAAAGATGAAGAACATTTGGGGGCACCTGGGTGGCTCAGTCGGTTAGGCGTCTGCCTTCGGCTCAGGCCATGATCCCAGGGTCCTGGGATCGAGCCCTGCATCAGGTTCCCTACTCAGTGGGGAGCCTGCTTCTCCATCTGCCCCTCCCCACTCTCATGCTCTCTCTCTCTCAAATAAATAATATCTTTAAAAAAAAAAAAAAAAGATGAAGAACATTTGGCTCTTTGCCATGCAAGTCGTGCTTAGAATCTAGTTAGCAAACACACATTGGCAACTCAAATACAACTCACCAATGTTTGTTCAATAAAGTTGTGGTTCATTACCATTATTATGATATTGTTTCCCTAAGGTCCTCTTTTACAGAAGAATCTCAAAGACTGGGCTAGATTTTAATAGAGGGACCATTCCCCTACTACTAAACAGAATTTATGGGGCGCCTGGATAGCTCAGTTGGTTGGGCATCTGTCTTCAGCTCAGGTCATAATATCAGGGTCCTGGGATCAAGCCCCACGTCGGGTTCCCTACTCAGTGGGGAGCCTGCTTCTCCCTCTTCCTCGGCCAGTCCCCCTGCTTGTTGCTCCCTCTCTCTCTCTCTCAAATAAATAAATAAAATCTTAAAAAAGAATTTACCTCTGGAGAGCAAATGCTGTAAAATACAATTGAACATTGCTGAGTTTAGGGAGCCATCAAGGGAAAACTATTATCAGTGATGTTTTGAGATTGAAATGATAAAATCAGACTATGACTTCCTCTGCTCCCAAAGCCTTTGCCAAAATAAACACACAACGTGTTAGACCTAAAACATGGCACAGAGATAGAAGCACTTCTAGCCTGCTTTTCCTGGTGATGCAGTTGTGATGTGCATTCTTGGTATGTTTGTAATTCAAGGGCAGAAGAGATGGTGAAGGCTGCACAACTGTGCTGCGTCATCTAACCCCCCCTGTAGATAGTCAAGACCATGAGGCCAGTGACTACAACTGGGTTTCAGCTGCAGAAAACCAGCAGTCCTAACTGCTGAACGAGTCCTCTGCCTTGTACCAAATAATGTTTTAAGGCAGTGCGAAGTTCCCAATGTCAACAAGACTTCAAGTGAGACTGCTCAGGTTCCTGCCTCACCCAAATACCAGATGACACCTACAACACCTATTACAACAGGCAACAATGCAGCTGAACAGCATAGCTTGACTATATGACTGGGCATACGTCGTCAAGATGGTTCCTCATGAAATAATTGCTCTGGGCTGCTAGAGAAAGAGGAGTGGCTTATTCTTCTGGACAGAGCTCACCACTCCCTTTCTCCTGCTGCCCTCCACAGCAGGCTGGCTGAGAAGTACAACCTTGTGGCAGGGGTAGGCTGGTTTTCTCCTCAGTCCATCTCCATAATTCTAGCTCGGTGGGTAACTGGGAGAGAGGAAGCATTCCTCAACTATGGGCAGTTTTGTGTTTCTGAAAACAGATTCAAATGCAAAGGTATGGTCAAACAATGGGTTAAATGTTTTAAGGACAGTTCATTCCTAGAAAGCTAAAAACATTATGTAATCCCTAATTACATTTTGCGTTTTATTTATTTATTTATTTATTTTAAGGTTTTATTTATTTATTTGACAGAGAGAGACACAGCAAGAGAGGGGACACAAGCAGGGGCAGAGGGAGAGGGAGAACCGGACTCCCTGCTGAGCAAGGAGCCCGATGTGGGACTCGATCCCAGGACCCTGGGGATCATGACCTGAGCCGAAGGCAAACACTTAATGACTGAGCCACCCAGGTGCCCTACATTTTGCATTTTAATTATAGTATAGTATTAAACAATATATTTGCAGCATTTGTAGATATTCTTCCTTTTTTTTCTTTTCTTCACAACTGAATATGTCATCTGGCATGTGACTAAGAGTCCAGATGGACCAAAGATTCATGCTTTTGTACCCCTAAGGAGCTCATCTTTGTCTTAATGGTATTACATTCAGGAAAGTGATGCTTCTAATCATGAGCCTCAGTAGCCTCATGTTTCTGCTCCCAATAATTTCTATTTTTATGCCCAAAATATTCAAACTGTCACATGAGCACCACTGTGCCAACAATGAGAGCACCACTTTCAAGACTACGTGATGGACCTGGCAGAGGATGCCAGACTGCATTAGTCCAACTGATGGATGAGAGTCTCAATGTTGGATAGGTGGACTAAGGAAAAGCTGTAAGTACAGTGACTACAGAAGTAAAGCATGTGAGAGATGAGGGCTGCTGGTTGTATTAAAACCACCTTTGTAGAGCACCTAATGGGCTGCAACCTACTTCCACGTACATGACCTCATTCAGTCATCACCTCACTCTTTTGTCTCATCCCACGCCCTTCTTTGTTTCAAGAAAGAACCAGGATGGTAAGGTGACAAAATCATCATTTGCTTAGCGGTATTATTAGTAAACAAAGAAGTATTATATTTCTACCTTTCCTGATGGTAAATATTGAGTACCTGCACAACCATCTAACAGGGTATTACGAATAAAAATATGCCACAGGCATTCTTTACACAAGGTCTACAAATTGACTGAAAAGGACATTATCACAGAGTTAAATGATTACCAGTGATGAACAAACCCAGTATCTGTGGAAATGCCTGCCAGTTTCCACAAGCCACCTGAAGAAGTTTAGATTCTCAGCCCATCAGTGGAGCGAGCAGGTGCCCTCCACTCAGTGAGATCTTCAGCCCAACACATGTTCAACAGAACTTCACTGAATGCCTTGTGCAGAGCAACCCATCAGCAATTTAGAAAAAAATTAAAACAGAGGCCTGATTCAAACAATGTGAAAATATGAGAAATATGGAAATTTGAACACTGAATAGTTGATGATATTAACAAAGTGTTAATAACTGTTATAAAGACCTATAATTATGTCCTTGTAAGAAGAGGTCTTAGCTTTGATACATATCGAAATGCTTAGGGGAGAATTATATGATGTCTTGGATTTGCTCCAAAATCATATAAGAGGGTAGGAAATGAGTGGGGAAATTGATGAAACCAAACTGACCACATGTTGATAACTGTTAAATCTGGGAGATGAGTACATGGGGGACCGTTATGATACTCTGCCTACTCCTGCATATATTTCAAACTTCCCATAACAAAAAGTTTTTTTTTTTTAATTTTGGAGCATTATAAACATAAATTAAGACTGGATACAAGGAATCCTGCCAGAGATACCTGGTTGGTTCAGTCGATAGAGCGTGTGACTCATGATCTCGGGATCGTGAGTTTGAGACCCACACTGGGTATAGAGATTACTTGAATAATTAAACTTAAAAAAAAAAAAGAATCCTGCCATATCAACATGGATCAACATTAAAAAAAAGGTTGGGGGAAAAGGTGTTGCAGAAGGATATGTCCTGAATGATGCCATTTATATAAAATGCCAAACATGTCAAGCAATACAATACAAAACAATACAATACAAACTCTTAAGGGCACATGCATGAAATTAGGAAGACAAGTATGGGAATGACAGATACAAATTTCAGAATCATGGATATTGGAGTGCAGGAAGGGGAATGTAATTGGGGAGGGTTACACCAGGGGCTTCAACTATTTTTGTGAAGTTTTACATAAGGTCACAAACACATATGTGATTATTATAGTATTCTCTATTCACTCTTGTACTTATGAAATATTCCACAATAAAAGGACGCACAAAAATTAAAATTAAAAAATGAAACAGAAAGTGGATAATCACCTGTGGGGATGATCTGGAAGGGTCCTGCACTTCTTGTATTGATTTCTAAGGACAATACCCATCACCACCCCAACCCTCAGCTTGTAAGAATTGCTTCTTTTTCTGTTAAAATATTTTTTATTATGAAAAAAATCATACTGACAAAAATATAATTAGCATACTTGAGTAATAATAATAATAAAACAAACTCCCTTGAACCATGATTCGAGATCAGACGGCACTAGTACCACTGAAGTTCCTTGGTACTCGCTCTCTCCATTCACATCCCAGCTGACAGAGCTGCTATCCTGAATTTTGTGTTTATTTTTCCTGGCCTTTCTTTGCAATCTAATCGTATATTGTGTATTTAAGATACAGTTTTGCATGTTTTTAACTTGTACATGTGGAATCATACCTTGTCTTGCTTTTTTTAAAAAAAGATTTATTTATTTGAGACAGAGAGAGAAACATAAGCAGGGAGTCTGGGGTGGGGGGGCACACAGACAGAGAGGGAGAAGCAGACTCCCAGCTGAGCAGGGAGCCCAACGCCGGGCTCGATCCCAGGACCCTGAGATCATGACCTGAGCCAAAGGCAGATGCTTAACCGACTGAGCCACCCAGGCGCCCCCTAACTTGTTTTTTTTGATGAGAGATATTATGAAATTCATTGATGTTGATGCATGTGTTGTAGTTTTTCCTTTTCACTATGTTTGTATTAAGTTACTATTTATTTATCCAGTTCTATTGCTGATGGACTTTTGGATTGTTTCCAGTTTTTGCTATAACAAACAACACTCTTTGACACATCCTTATACTTACCTCTTGAAGTCCATGTGCAAGACTTTCTCTACAGTAGACACCAAGGAGAGGAACATTCGGGCATAGGGTAAATCCATCTACAACTTTATTAGATAATGCCAAGATTTCCCACAGTGCTTGTCCCAATGTACACTCCCACCAGCAATATATGAGAGATTCGATGCTCTGTATCCTCACCAACACTTGGTATTGACAATTACTTTTGCCTATTGAGTAAGAGTGAGAACTGGAATTTGAGGTTTTCTTTTTCTTTCTTTTTCTTTTTCAGTTAATGGTCTTTTTTATTGGAAAAAAATGGCTAGCATTGACAACTTGGAATGGACGTAAATTGTAATTTCTTGATCAGCAATGTTGATGGGTGTGCTGAAGTCCACATCCACAGCCTACTCTGCTGGCTCTAAGTCATGGTTCAGGAGGTTTTAAAAACGAGAGTCCCAAGATGCTCCCTTGGTAAAGGTTTCTTTTAAAAAAAAAATTGTGTGTGTGTGTGTGTGTGTGAATGGTGAATGGTGTGAATGGTGACAGCCTGACACCCATTTCGCTCTAGGACAACACGGGACAACGCTAAACCAACACACACAGCATGCCACCGGGATGCGTGTCATGGTCACCATGGGTGGGGGCACCCGGAAATACGAGAGTGCCGTCCTGCTAAGTGGGGCTACGTCTAGACAGTTTATCCTTCACCCATTTTTCTGCACAGCATCCTGAGGTAAACCAATTTTAAATGTTTTGTTTTCAGTAAACCAGCTATGACAATTTATACTAACAAGTTGAATTAGAACACATTTGAAGAAGTTTTAAATTTGTTTTTTACATTTTTCGCTTTTAATACAAATGCCTGACTGTGCTCAATTGTCAAGCTGCTTGCATGAAAAACTGGCCAGCCCAAACAGTGTATTAATCATGAGCAAATGGAACTGCAAGGAGTCCACTAGGTGCTTCCTTATCATTAAGGTAGTACAAGTGTTTATATCGTAGAACTGATGTGTAGCTTGATCTCTAGGGGACAGGAACACCAACCAATACTTGCAGATTTTGTGTGGACAGAAGGTATTTTTGACATTCAGTTTTGCTATATAGAAACAGAATGAGTAAATGAACTTTTTTTTTTTTGCAAGAGGCTAAGTAAAAGATTCAATCTGATTCTTCTAGAAGGGGGGAAAGGAGTTGAAAGTAGGCCTTCATTTGGCAGTCATCATCTGTACAAATTCTTCATAGTTGACTTGCCCATCTCCATCAATATCTATTTCTCTGATCATTTCATCTACTTCTTTATCTGTTAGTTTTTCTCCCGTGACATGACGTAGCTCCGCCGCGCTGATTGACTGTTGCCATCCTTGTCGAAGACTCTGGATGCCTTGCGAATTTCTTCTTCACTGTCTATATCTTTCATTTTTCTAGCCATCATAGTCAAAAATTCTGGGAAGTCAATGGTGCCATTACCGTCGGCATCCACCTCGTTGATCAGATCCTGCAATTCAAGTTCTGTTGGGTTCTGACTCAGTGACCTCATGACTGTTCCAAGTTCCTTTGTTGTGATGGTGCCATCGCCATCTTTGCCAAATGGGGAGAAAGCCTCCTTGAACTCTGCAATCTGTTCTTAGGTCGGCTGATCAGCCCTGGTGCGAGCGAAGGAAGAGGAGCAGAGGGAGCGAGGGCGGCTGCACCAGCGCGGGGGCTGTGCGGGCGGGGCGCCTCCACGGCTGCTGCTCTGAGGTTTTATTTTTCACGTCCCTGCTTATTGATGAAGCCGAGGCTCTTGTCATGTTAGTGCCCATTCGTCTTCCTGCTTTTGTGAAATATCTGATTCTGTCCTTTGCTCATTTGGGGGGCAGGTGTGTTGTCTTTCTTGTATTTGTTTTTTTTTTTTTAAGATTATTTATTTATTTATTTGACACAGAGACACAGCGAAAGAGAGAGAGAGAGAGAGAGAGAGAGCGCGAGCACAAGCAGGGGGAGTGGGAGAGGGAGAAGCAGGCTTCCTTCGGAGCAGGGAGCCCAATGCGGGGCTCGATCCCAGGACCCTGGCATCATGACCTGAGCAGAAGGCAGACGCTTAACAACTGAGCCACCCAGGTGCCCCTCTTGTATTGATTTTTAAAGGAATTTGCTATATATTTTAGGTATAATAATATAAATTATGTAATTTCCCAATTGTGACCTGCCTTGCCTCGTCTAAAATAAGTATGTTTCTCCCCTCTTCAATCTGTTAGCGTGGTAGACTACACTAATAGATTTCCTAATCACCCCTGTATTCTGGGATAAACCCAACTTCGTTGTTATACAAGTATCACTTTTGTATATTCTGGATTTTGCTTGCTACTATTGTGTTTAGGAGTTTTGCAGCCGTACGTAAATGACAATGGGCTTATTGTCCTTGTTTTATTGACCTTACCTGGTTTTAGTTTCAAGACTATTCTATACATTCATTCACTGAACAAAAATTTTTTTGAATGCCCACTATACCCAAGGTGCTAGCTATTCTAGGCACTTGGACATATCATGAACAAAAGAGAAAAATGTCTATCCTGGTGGAGATTACATTCTAGCCTCATATGATGAGTTGGGGTATGTTCCCCTTTTTCTGTTCTCTGGAGGAGCTGTACAACTTGGGAATTATCTCATCCTTAAATGTTTGAAAGAACATCCCTTATTGTTTTTTGGTTTTTTTAATTTTCAAGTAAGCTCTGTGCCCAACATGGGGCTTGAATTCACATTCCTACAGAAAGAGTAGCATGCTCTACTGCCTGAGCCAGCCAGGTACCCTTGAAAGAACATATTTTTTAAATCTGGTACTTTAACAATTGATTCTTTTTTTTGCCCAAAGATTTTATTCATCTATTTGAAAGAAGAGAGCACAAGAGCACATTCATCTACTGAGCGAGAGAGCACAAGTGGGGTTGGGGGGAGTGGAGAGCAGAGGGAGAGGGAGAAGTGGGCCCCCCACTGAGCAGGGAGCCCGACAGGGAGCTTGATCCCAGGACCCTGAGACCAGGTCCTGAGCCAAAGGCAGAGCTTAACCGACTGAGCCACCCAGGTGCCCCTTGATTCTTTTTCTTGATTGGTTATAGGATCATTCAGGTTTTCTATCTATTTTGAGTCAGTCTTAACTAATATTTTGTAGAAATTCTTCCATTTCATTTAAATTTTCAAATTTATTTGCCGGAAGTTGCTGGCAATGTTTTTGTTTTATTTTGCTTTTATCTCAACTACATCAGTACTTATGGCCACCTTCACATTTCTTTTTTTTTTTTTTTAAGATTTTATTTATTTATCTCAGAGAGAGAGAATGAGAGAGAGCACATGAGAGGGAGGAGGGTCAGAGGGAGAAGCAGACTCCCTGCCGAGCAGGGAGCCCGATGCGGGACTCGATCCCGGGACTCCAGGATCATGACCTGAGCCGAAGGCAGTCGCTTAACCAACTGAGCCACCCAGGCGCCCCCACCTTCACATTTCTTACCTTACCTGCCTCTTCCTCATTTTTCTTGATCCGTTTCACAACAGGCTTATCAATTTTACTAGTCTTATTAAATAATCAACTTGTGGCTTTGTTCTCTATTGTATTATATTCTCTATTATATCTCCATTTTCTTTCTTTTTTTTTTTTTAAGATTTTATTTATTTGACAGAGAGAGAGAGAGAGAGAGCACAGGTAGGCAGAGCAGTAGGCAGAAGGAGAGGCTCGCTGAAGAGAGCCTGATTGGGGCTCAATCCCAGGACCCTGGGATCATGACCTGAGCTGAAGGCAGACATTTAACTGACTGACCCACCCAGGCGCCCCTATATCTCCATTTTCATTTCATTAATTTCCATTCTTAAGTTATTGTTTCATCCCTTTTATTTTGGTTTTGTTCTGTTCTTTTAAAAATATTGGTTTCAGTTGGTGTTTAGTTCATTAATTTTCAGCTATTCTCGTTTTTTGTTTTTGTTTTTGTTTTTGTTTTTTTTCTCTTAGAACTTTGAATATATTGTCCCAATAATTCTAGCCTCCTTGGTTTTGTTTTTTTTTTTTTAAAGATTATTTATTTATTTGACAGAGAGAGACATAGTGAGAGAGGGAACACAAGCAGGGGGAGGGGGAGAGGGAGAAGCAGGCTTCCCGCGGAGCAGGGATCCCAATGTGGGGCTCAATCCCAGGACCCTGGGATCATGACCTGAGCCGAAGGCAGACGCTTAACGACTGAGCCACCCAGGCGCCCCTATTCTCGTTTTTTTTTTAAGGAGGGTTTGTTTTTATTTTGTTTTATTTTTTATTTTTTAATTTTTTTAAAGGATTTTATTTATTTATTTGTCAGAGAGAGAGTACAAGCAGGAGGAGTGGCAGGCAGAGAGAGACGCAGGCTCCTCCCTGAGCAAGGAGCCCGATGCAGGACTCGATCCCAGGACCCTGGGATCATGACCTGAGCTGGGGGCAGATGCCTAACTGCCTGAGCCACCCAGGCGTCCCATCAGCTATCTCTTCTGATAGAAATATTCAAAGTGACATATTTCCTTCTTAATATCACAAGTCTTCTTTAACTTTTATGAAAACCATAATACAAAAATGCACAAATCATAAGAGTTCAGCGAATTCTCACTAAGTGAGCAGAACATGTGTGACCCCAACGCAGGTCAAAAAACAGAACACTGCTAGTACACCTGAAGCCTCTCGTGCCTCTCCTAATCGTGGTCTCCTGCTTTCTCGGAGGTAACCACCATCACGACCTTTGTCATTACAGATCAATTTTACCTGTTTTTGAACATTATGAAAACAGAATAATGTAGTATGCATTTTTTTTATATTTGGCTTCATTTTGCTTGATATTATATTTATGAGCTCTAAGTTGTTGCATGTGGCTATAGTTTGCTCATTTTGTTGCTTTATATAATATTTTACCATATGAATATACTAGAATTCATTTATCCATTCTTCATTGTTGATGAACCTTTGTATGGTTTCCAGTTTGGGGCTAATGCAAATAATGCTGATGTGAACATTGTTTTCTTCTGAAATAATTTCAAACTTGTAAACAAAGTCACAAAAATAGTACAAAGAATATTTTTTCCTGAACCATTTGAGACTAAATTGCTGGTATGATGCCCCAAATAACTTAGAATTTATATGTAATTCCTATGAACAGTGGTATTGTCTTACTTAACCCCAATACAATAATCAAAAGCAGGAAATTAACATTAATACATTCCTATCATCGAATCCACACACCTCATTCAGGTTCTTCCAAGTGTCCCAGTATGTGTTTCATAGCAAAACACTCCAGTCGGGGATCACATGTTTTATTTGGCTTTCAGATATTTCTCCCTCAGTATGGAGTAGTTCTTCAGTCTTTCCTTGACTTTCAAGGCCTTGACTCTTTTGATTACAGACCAGTTGTTTTGTATAGTGCCCCAAATTTTATTTTTTCTGATATTTACTCATGTTTAGATTCAGGTCATGTATTTTTGGTAGAAATATCAGGGAAACAATGTTGTTGTTTTCATTGCATCCTGTCAGGTAGTAAATTAGGTCAATTTGTCCCATAAATGAGAATGTTCACTTCGACCAATTTACTAAGGCGTTTTCTAACAGGTTTCTCCTCTGTAAAATTACTCTTTTCCCTTTGTAATTAATAAGTATTTTGTGGGAGACACTTTGACACTATGCAAATATCCCATTTAGTTTTAGCATCCATGAATGACTCCAGTCTGCAATAATTATTAGTGTGATGGCAAATGTTGATTTTCTTTCCATCATTTCTTTTACATTTATTAAATGGAATTCTGCTATAAGAAAGAGCTGTGTCTTCTCCCCCTACTTACTTATTTTTTAATTATTAACTTATATGTATATGGACTCATACTCATCTTTATTTATATGTTACACTCTATTGCTATGGTGGTTTTGTTGCCCCCATTGTCTCACAACTGACCATGAAAAGTTCCTTCTAGCTGGTATCTGTGTCATTTCAAAATGTTTTTAAAGGTCTTTTACTTTCTGGCACAACAAAAATGTTCAAGGCTCATCATTTATTTCCCCTACCCCAGCCCTGGAATCAGCCGTTTCTCCAAGGAGCTTGGTCTTCTTTTACTGCAGAGTAATATTTAGAAACCCAGATCTAGGCCCTAGGTGCACTCATTGCTAGAGCTATGTCAGCAGAAAAAACTAAGAAAAATATAAAAGTATATACATAAACACATATATACATCTCTATCTTATAAAACACCATGAGTTCATTCCATAATATACTTTACTCAACCCTAAAAATACATTAAAAAACCATAAAATTCATAAACATTTCAGAATTGTTAACATATGCTCCTGTAATACAGGAATTTACTAACTATAGTATGACATTTGTGTACTCTTCTTTTTCTTTTTAGCTGTACAGTATATAGACAAAATACTTTTCTAAAGTTATTTAGGTTAGTTATTTTCTTCTCTACCCTCTCCAGTGTGGTTATGTTATTCATTTATTACTATTTGTATTCAATTTTGGGTCCCACCTCCAACACACACACACACACCCTGGTTTCAAATCAATTAAATGGGGGAAAGGAGAAGTATTTTTAGTGATGGTGATAGAATAATAGGATATCTGTTTGGGGAAATAATAAGCCTCAACCTCTATTACACTCCCTATGCAAAAATTAATTTGAGATTAGATCTAAATCAATCAAACACTACTACTATAAACTTCTGTAAAAATACATAAGAAAATATCTTTGCAACTTTGGGGCAGGCAAAAATTTTTTAGTTCATAGAAAACACTAGCCATAAAAGAAAACATTGATAAGTTGGACTACATCAAAATTAAATATATCTACTCATCAAAAGATACCATTAAAAAAATGAATAGGCGGGCCGCCTGGGTGGTTCAGTTTGTTAAGGGTCTGCCTTTGGCTCGGGTCATGATCCCAGAGTCCTGCCCTTCTTATCTCCCTCCCCTTGCTCATGCTCTCTCGTGCTCTCTCTCTCTCTCAAATAAATAAATAAAATCTTCTTCTTTAAAAAAAAGAAAAATGAGTAGGCAAGCTATAGACTTATGTACTGGAAAAAATATTCTCTATCTATCAACAAATATCTGTATTCAGAATAGATTTTAAAGCCCTAAAAGTCAACAGTAAAAAAGACAAGCAACCCATTAAAAATGAATAGAAGTCTTGAATGGGCAACCAAAAAAGCATATGAAAAGGTATTCACTCATTACTCATCAGAGAAATGCAAATTAAAACCCCAATGAAATACAACTACATCCCCCCTGAAATGGTTAAAATAAGAGATGACAAACCTGACATGGGTGAGAGTATGTAACAACTTAAATCCTCAATCACTGCTTTGGAAAACTCTAACAGTTTTTCTAGAAAGTTTAACATACATCTACTCTATGACCTAGCATACACAAAAACTCAAAATGGATTAAAGACCTAAAAGTGAGTCCTGAAACCATAAAAATCCTAGAAGAGAATGCAGGCAATAATTTTTCTGATATCAGCTGTAGCAAACATTTTTCTAGTTATGTCTGCTGAGACAAGGAAAACAAAAGCAAAAATAAACTATTGGGACTACATCAAAATAAAAAGCTTTCCCACAGTGAAGGAAACCATTAACAAAGCAAAATGGCAACCTATCAAAAGGAAGAAGATATTTGCAAAGATATATCTGATAAGGGGTTAATATCCGAAATGTTGCACAACTCAACATCAAAACAGCAAACAATCCAATTTAAAAATGGGCAGAGGACCTGAAAAGACATTTTCCCAAAGAAGACACACAGATGGCCAACAGACGCATGAAAAGATGCTCAACATCACTCGCCATCAGGGAAATGCAAATCAAAACCACAATGAGTTATCACCTTATACCTGTCAGAATGGCTAAAATAAAAATAACAAGAAAAACAAGTGTTGACAAAGATGTGGAGAAAAAGGAAACCTCATGCACTGTTGGTGGGAATGTAAACTTGTGCAGCCACTGAGGAAAACAGTACAAAGTTTCCTTGAAAATTTAAAAATAAAAATACCATGTGATTCAATCATTCTGCTACTGGGTATTTACCCAAAGAAAACTAAAACACTAATTCATAAAGATATCTGCACCCCTATGTTTACTGCAGCATTATTTACAATAGCCAAGATATGGAGCAACCTCAGAGTCCACTGAATGGATAAAAAGATGTGGTATATATATACAATAGAATATTACACAGCCATATTATTATTATTTATATACATATTACAATGAGATCACATCGTCTGCGACAACATGGATGAAACTTTATGGGCATTATGCTAAGTAAAATAAGTCAGACTGAAAAAGATAAATACCATATGATTTCACTCATATGTGGGATCTAAAAAAAAAATGAATAAACAAACAAAAAGCAGAATCAGACCCGTAAATATAGAGAACAAACTGATGATTGCCAGAAGGGAGAAGAGTCAGGGGATGGGAAAAATGGGTGAAGGGGAGTGGAAGGTATGGGCTTCCAGTTATGGAATGAATAAGTCATGGGAATAAAAGGCACAGCATAAGGAATATAGTCAGTGATACTGTAATAGTGATGGTGACAGACTGTAGCTTACACTTGCGGTGAACAAAATATAATGTATAAATTGTCAAATCACTATGATGTACACCTGAAACTAATGTAACATTGTGTGTCAATTATACTCAAATAAAAAAATTTTTTTAAAAATCTGTGAGCAATTCAAATTGTATCAGCTGGAGAATGGATAAAGAAACTATCCATGTGGAGAGTGGATAAATTTGAAACATATTGGAACACCTGGCTGGATCAGTTGGTAGAGCATGTGACTCTTCATCTCAGGGTCCCAAGTTCAAGCCCCATGTTGGGTGTAGAGCTTACTTAAGTAAATAATAGTTTGGGGCACCTGGCTGGTTTAGTGGATAGAGTGTGTGACTCTTGATCTTGGGATCATGAGTTCGAGCCCCATGCTGGGCATAAAGATTACTTTAAAAAAAAGTAACTGTGGCATATTCACACAAGGGACTACTACTCAGCAATTAAAAAGGACTGAACTACTTTAAATGGGTAGATTTTATGCTATGTTAGACATTTCTCAGTAAGGCTGTAAAAAAAGGAATGAATTGAATACACATGTACAACATTGATGAATCTCAAAAACACTGTCAAAAAAGAAACCAGGTACAAAAGAATATATATTATATGGTTCATTTACATATATACTATATGATTCATCTATCTAATGTTCAAACACAAATAATGCTAATCTGTGGGAACAGAAGTCAGATAGCGGTTGCCTCTGGTAGGAGATATTAAATGTAAAAAGGGTAATGTGGGATATAATTGTTCTATATTCTGCTTTGGGTGGTTGTTACATAAATATGTTTGTCACAACGTATGAAGCTAAACAGAATTTGTGCGTTTTATTTTACATAAACTATACCTTAAAGAGAATATCATTAAGAAAATGAAGAGACATACCACACATTGGGAGATAATATTTATGATTCATATGTGTGACAAAAGACTTACATTCAGAATATATCAAGGACCTCTAAAAACTAGCAATAAAAAAGCAAACATTCCAATTTGAAATGTGCAAAGTATTTGAACAATTAACAAAAAAGATATGAGGCTGTCCAATAAGCATGTGAAAAGATGCTTAACATCATTATTTACTAGGGAAATGCAAATTAAAACCTCAATGAGATACTATTATACATTCACTAAAATGGATAAAATGAAAATGACTTACAATATCAAATGTTTATAAAGATGTGATACAACTGGAACTCTTATTCATTGCTTGTGGGTGTGTAAACATTCTCTCATTTTAGAGAACTGTTTGGTAGTTTCTTAAAAATTTAAATATATACCTGCCCTATAACCCAGGAATTCCACTTCTAAGCATTTTTCCCAAGAAAAAATGGAGGTTTATATCCACAAAAAGGCTTGTACAAGAAAGTTCATGGCATCCTTAATCATAATAATTAAAACAACCCAAATATGCATCAACAGGAGAATGGATGAAGAAATTGTTTTATATCCATACAACGGAACACTACATAGCTATAAAAAATAACAAATAACTGACACCTGCAAACCATGGATGAATCTCAAAAATATCATACCAAGGTATATACGCTGTATTCCATTTATATGATTCGAATTTCACGAAGTCTAAAAATGGGCAAAACTAATCTATGGTGGGGCGCCTGGGTGGCTCAGTTGGTTAAACGACTGCCTTCGGCTCAGGTCATGATCCTGGAGTCCCTGGATCGAGTCCCGCATCGGGCTCCCTGCTCGGCAGGGAGTCTGCCTCTCCCTCTGACCCTCCCCCCTCTCATGTGCTCTCTCTCATTCTCTCTCTCTCAAATAAATAAATAAAATCTTTAAAAAAAAACTAATCTATGGTGTTAGAATTCAGAAAAGTGTTTGGATTAAAGATGAGCAGAAAATTCACTGGAAAAGGGACTAGGGTGATGGAAATGTTCTAGATCTTGTTTCAGGTAGTGTTGCATGGGTGAATACAGTTGCCAAAACTCATTCAACGGAAAACTTAAAATCAATTCAAAAAGCCCTAAAGTGAAGATGAAATAAAGATATTTTCAGAAAAACATAAATGTGTGGGTTTGTCACCAACAGGTCTGCACTAAAGGAAATACGAAAGGGTAGTTTTCAAGCAGAGAAAAATGATCCCAGATGTAAGCTTGGAGATTCAGGGAGAAAAATAGGAAAAAAATGTGAAATACTGAGCTGGCTCAGTCGGTTGAGCTGCAGACTCTTAATTTCTGCTCACGTCATGATCTCTGGGTTGCCGAATCAAACCTCCCTTGGGGCTCTGGGCTCAGCACGGAGTCTGCTTGAGATTTTCTCTCTCCCTCTCCTTCTGGCCCTCCCCCCAATCACACTCACTCTCTCTCTAAAGTAAATAAATACAGTCTTTTAAAAAATAAAACAGTAACAGTATATTGCAAAACTAACATATATATAACTAAAATACATGACAAAAATGGCACATGAGTCAGGAGAGAAGTAAAAGGAGTGAAAATATTTTCAGGTCCTTTCATTGTCCAAAAACAAGTAAAAGTTCTAATTTTATTAAATTCTAGTAAGTAAAAAATGCACGCAGTAATCTACAGAGAATTGTGAAAGAATATATAATTAACAAATGAATAAAAGGGAAATATTAAATAACGAAATACTCAATAAATCCAAAGAAAGCAATAAAGGGAAGAAAAAGAAAAACAATAAAAAGAAAAATGGAAAGTAAATAGTAAGCTGATAAATTTAAAACCAAACATATTGGGGCGCCTGGGTGGCTCAGTCGTTAAGCGTCTGCCTTCAGCTCAGGTCATGATCCCAGCATCCTGGGATCGAGCCCCGCATCAGGCTCCCTGCTCCGCGGGAAGCCTGCTTCTCCCTCTCCCACTCCCCCTGCTTGTGTTCCTGCTCTCGCTGTCTCTCTCTCTGTCAAATAAATAAATAAAATCTTTAAAAAAAATAAAAAATAAAAAATAAAAAAAAAATAAAAGACATAAATTGTCAGACTGGATTAAAAACAATTAAACCCAACCATACACTGCTTATAAAAGAACCATTTAGATGAAATATAAATCTATAGGAATATTCAAAGTCAAAGAAAATTAAAAATGTACCATATAAACTCTAAACAGAAAAAGCTAGTGTAGTTGTATTGATCACAGACGAAGTAGACTTTATGGCAAGAAATATTACATAATGAACAAAGATGAGAGATATTTCATAATGAAAAAAGGTACAATTCAGCAGAAAATATAATAAATCTATATTTTATGCACCTAAAAACATAGCCTTAAATGTACATAAAGAAAAAAAACGGATAGAATTAAAAGGAGAAATAGACAACTCCATAATCATAGTCAGAAATTTTAACACACATTTGTCAATACCTATTAAAATAGGCACAGGCCAAAGAATCAGAAATGATTTAAAAACCTGAATAAGACAACTAACACTCTTGACCTGATACCTGTAGAACATTGTACCCAACAACTAGAGAATACACAGTATTTTAAAGTTCAAAAATTTACTACATACTGGTACACAAAACAAGTCAATAAATTTCAGAGGACTGAAATAACACAGCCTGTATTCTCTGATCACACTCTAATTAAGCTAAGTTCCAATTTCAAAGATTCTCATGTGTTTGGAAACTGAGAATTACATTTCTTGATAGCTCGTGGGTCAAAGCAGATATCACAATAGAAATGAGAAAATATCTTTTACTGAAAAATAATGAAAACACTACATATAGAAACTTGTGTGACACAGTTTGGCTGTGTTTAGAGGTAAATATATAGCTTTAAAATGCTTATTATAAAAAGAACAGTGGCTGATAACGATTTAAGTTCAAAAATGAATACAAAATTTATGCAAAAGAAAGTAGAAGGAAAAAAATAACAAGGATAAAAGTGGACATTAATGACACAGAAAGCAAACAGAGAGAGCATCAACTTCGCTGAAGACTTTGAAACTGATTGTCTCTGTCAAAACTTACCAAGAAAAAAAATGAGAGAAAATAGAAACTACCACTATCAATAATGAAAAAGGGGACTTCATTACAAATCCTACAGACTTTTATGAGATAATAAGAGAATATTATGAACAATTTTATCCCAACAAATTTAAAAATTTAGGTGAACTGGACAAATTCCTAGAAAAAAAAAATTCCTAGAAAAACCTAACAAACAAGCAGCAGCTAAAAAAAAAAAAGAAATCTTAATAAGCTCTAACTTTCAAATAAAATGAGTTCATCATTTAAAACTTTCCCACACACTGTTGCTGTTGTCAACATCATACCAGCCCCTTGGATTCTAATGAAGTCAGGTGATGCTCCAGAATGAGAGACAAGCCAATTTAAGGGAAGTTTGGATCCAGCCTCATCTATAATTACTATTAGGTATTTGATAACAACAAACCCATCTAGATGCAGAATATCTTGATGCATTTTGACAATGTGAGGACAGCGGCGCCTGGGGAATGATGAACTCATGGAAAAGTGTTCTAGATTTTCATTTCAGAAAATCTGGCATGGTACCATAGCGCAAGACCTCTAGCCTGTACCCAAAAACTACATCCTCAGCTCAAGACCAATGTAAACCCCATCTTTTTTTTTTTTTTAAGATTTTATTTGAAAGAGAGAAAAAAAAAAAAGAGAAGCACAAATAGAGGGAGAGGGAGAAGCAGGCTCCCTGCTGAGCTGGGAGCCCTACATGGGGCTCCATCTCAGGACCCTGAGATCATGACCTGAGCCGAAGGCAGACACTTAACTGACTGAGCCCCCCAGGCGCCCCATACACCCCATCTTTTTATTGAAGTACAGTACTGATGCTTAGCTTTGCACTAATCACACATTCAGGTTTGTCTTCTACAGTTGCAGCTGATTTCTCAGCCATGTGGCCACACTATTACCTACTCCCTCCTCTTCCTGATATAAATCACAGTTCCCTAGATACTCCAAAAATCGTGGACAAATAAGTAGGGCTGTAGTAACAGTGATGCTGTTGTGCTATGGCCATTGAAGAGTCATTTAGTGTATTTGGATTATAGTTTTTTATCTGACGTAAGTCTGTGTGATACCAGCACAACCTGTAGAAAGAGTACATAATGGACTTTAAAAATATCTATAGACAAGTGGAGCACCTGGCTGGCTCAGTCTGTAGAGCATGCGACTCTTGATCTCGGAGTTGTGAGTTCAAGCCCCAAACTGGTCATAGAGCCTACTCAAAAAAAAAAAAAAAATCAGGATGCCTGAGTGGCACAGTCACTTAAGTGTCTGACTCTTGGTTTTGACTCGGGTTGTGATCTTGGGGTCACGAGATCGAGCCCTGTGCTGGGCTCTGCGCTCAGTTCGGGGTCTGCTTGGGATTCTCTCTCCCTCTCCTTCTTCCCCTCCCACTCATGCTCTCTCTCTCTCTCAAATAAATAAATAAAAATAAATCTTTTTTGTTTTGTTTTATTTATTTATTTGACAGAGAGAGAGACAGCAAGAGAGGGAACACAAGCAGGGGGAGTGGGAGAGGGAGAAGCAGACTCCCCGCTGAGCAGGGAGCCTGATGCAGGGCTTGATCCCAGGATCATGACCTGAGCCAAAGGCAGACACTTAGCGACTGAGCCACCCAGGCACCCCAAAAATAAATCTTAAAAAAATCTGCTGACAAATTTCTTTTTTTTTAAAGATTTTATTTATTTATTTGACAGAGAGAGAGATAGCGAGAGCAGGAACACAAGCGGGGGAGTGGGAGAGGGAGAAGCAGGCTTCCTGCCGAGCAGGGAGCCCGATGCGGGGCTCCATCCCAGGATGCTGGGATCATGACCTGAGCCAAAGGCAGACGCTTAACGACTGAACCACCCAAGCGCCCCAACAAATTTCCTTAATGACCAAAAAAAAGTAGCTAATTCACAGCCCAGATATTAATTTGTTCAGTTGTATGAATGCTTCATTATAAAACAAAACCATGAAAACTAAAAGAAAGAAAAGAGAGGCGGGAGAGGTCAGAGGGAAGATTAAGAAGATACTCCCACAAAGAGAACTCCAGGCCCAGATGGCTTCACTGATAAATTTTATCATGTTAATAAGAAATAAATCTAATCTTACACAAAATCTTTCAGAGAAGAGTCGAATTTTGCTATCTTACGCTGTGGAAACAAATAATCCCTAAGTCTCAGTGACTCAGAACAACGGAGATTTCTTTCTCCTGTTACATGTCAGATGTGAATTTGCTGCAGCTCTATTCCAAGCTGTGGGTATGCCGTGGCTCTCATCCCTGTGTCTTTTTTGTTCAGGATCCAAACTGAAGGAACAGCCCGTATTTGGGACTTACTGTTCTCATCATCTAATGTCAGAAGAAAAAGAGCAAGAGAGCTGGCACAAAGACAGAATGGCTCCTTTCAGACATGGTATATGGCCCATCGATTTACATGTCATTTGCCAAAACAAGTCACCTGTTCAGTCTCTACTCAGTGGGTCAAGGAAATGTACTTCTTTCACAGGGCACCACTACAAATCACATGGTAAGAGGCAAGGACGCATAATCGTTTTAGAGGAGAAGGGAGTGAATATTTGTATAGCAATACATAGCACACTTGCCAACCAATTTTACTAAATCAGCATGACTAGATCCAAAATCTGACAAGGACATTGTAAGAAAGGAAAATTATAGCTCAGCCTCACTCACGACATAGATGTGGAAATCCTAAACAAAATATTAGCAAATTGATTTTGGCAATATGCAAAAGTATGAGAAAGTTTTTAATAACCTATTTTTTGTCTCTATTGATTTCTCTGTTCCAGACATTTCATACGAATGGAATCATATAATATGTGGCCTTTTGTGACTGGCTACTTTCACTTCGCAACATATTTTCAAGGTTCATCCATGTTGTACCATACATCGGTATTCCTTTCATGGCCATAAAATATTCCATTCCATTCCATATGGAAATGCCACATTTTGTTTATCCAT
Organism: Mirounga leonina; assembly: GCF_011800145.1. NCBI lineage: Eukaryota > Metazoa > Chordata > Mammalia > Carnivora > Phocidae > Mirounga > Mirounga leonina. The sequence continues at coordinate 18,833,212 of NW_023270426.1, forward strand.
TCATCAGTTGATGGAGATTTGGGTTGTTTCTACTTTTTGACTATTGTTAATAATGCTATTATAAACATTTGTGTACAAATTTCAGCGTGTATAGATACGTTTTCATTTCTCTTGGGTATGTACCTAGGAATAGAATTGCTGGGTCATAAGGTAACTCTATGTTTAGTTATTTGAGGAACTGCCAGACTATTCTTCCAAAGTATCTGCACCATTTTATATTTCCACTAGCAGAGTATGAGGTTACAATTTCTCTGTATCCTCACCAACATTTGCTATTATCTGACTTTTGGATTCTAGTCATCCTAATAGGTGTGGAGTGGTATGTCCCTGGGGGCTTGATTTGCATATTCCTGATGATTAATGGATTAATGATGTTGAGCATATTTTCAAGTGCTTATTGGCCATTTTCTATGTTCCTTGGAAAAACATCTGTCCAGCTCCTGTCATAGTCAGCTCAGACTACCATAACAAAATACCATAGACAGGGTGGGTTAAACAACAGAAATTTATTTTCACACAGTTCTGAAGGCTGAAAGTCCAAGATCAGCGCACCAGCATGGTCGGGCTGTAGTGAAGTCTCTCTTCTGGGCTTATAGACACCACCTTTTCACTGTGCCCTCACATGGCCTTTCTTCAGGGCATGCGCATGGGGGTTGGAGGAAATAGAAAGAGAGAGAAAGATCTCTAGTGTCTCTTCTTAAAAGGACACTAGCTTATTAGATCATGGCTCAACCTTTATGATCTTATTAACCTTAATTATTTCTTTAAAGGCCCTATCTCCAATGCAGTCACAGTGGGTGTTAGGACTTTATCATATGAATTCTGTGGGGGAACGCAATTCAGTCTATAGCAGGTTCTTTGCCCATCTAAAAAAATTGAGTTGACTTGGGGCACCTGGGTGGCCTGTCGGTTAAAAGCATCTGACTCTTGATTTCGGCTCAGGTCGTGGGATCCAGCCCAGAGCCGGGCTCTGCGCTCAGCATGGAGTCCACTCGAGATTCTCTTTCTCCCTCTCCCTCTGCACCTCCCCCTGCTTGCCCCTCTCAGTCTCTCTCAAATAAATAAATAAATAAATAAATAAATAAATAAATAAATAAATAAATAAATAAGATCTTTTTAAAAGATCTTTTGACTTTGTATTACTGAGTTTTAAGAGTTCTTTATATATCATGGATACTATCTTATCACATATGTGATTTACAAATATATTCTGCGATTCTGTGGGTTGTTTTCCTCTGTTTTTAAATTTTCTCCATATCCCTGCATATTAATCATACGTTTTTATTTTCTGTATTTTTGATGCTTTGGCATCTTGACATCTTGCTGACCTTGAAGGGACTGCCCCTCCTAAGGCTAGCCAATTATTGGAGATTGTACAGAACTCACCTGTAAGCATACCTTTCATATGCAATATCCCAACTTCCTCCTTTATCAGACTGTTACACTGCAGGTCGCTATTCCCTTGCCCTAATCACCCCAGGGCCAGGTATAAGACAATTAAGGACAGCCCCTACTGAGGACCTCCTGAAATTATTCAAACTAGCCAGAGCCTCCTGAAATTATTCAAACTAGCCAATCCTAAAACTGCTTACCCTGACTTGTATATTCCTTCCCATAGAAACCAAAATAAAGGCTCTTCCCTAGGTTTTCCCCTCATTCCCTCTGTCTCCTGACCAACCCTGGTGCTTCCCCAGGTGGTGTCCTGTGGCATGAAGTGATTCCTTTCTCTTGAGAGCTCTGAATTTAACAATGTTTTCACTGGCAATCTCCTGATCTGTTGACCTCACCCTACCTGAATAGTAATAAGCCTTTGTTTTAATACATCCTGTTTTTTAGCAACTTATTATGTGCCTTGCTGGAATCTTCTTTGTGTTTATCCTGTTTGGGGTTCACTGACCTACCTGGATCTGAGGATTTACAGTTTTTATCACATTTGAAAAAAACATTTCAGCCACTCTTTTTTCAAATATTTTTTTTCTGCCCTTTCTTTTCCTCTATTTCTGAGAACACATGTGTTATAATGATTAATATTGTCCCACAGTCATTCTGGTTTTATTTCAATTTTGTTTCATTTTATTTCAAACTTTCTCAATGCTTCCATTTGGATGGTTTCTATTGTTATGTCTTAAAGACACTGATATTTTCTTCTACAGTATCTAATCCATTTTGGATTCAACTCAGTGAATTTTCACTTTACTTCAGATATGGTATATTTTAGCTCTAGAAGTTCCATTTGGATCTTTTTTGGTATTCCATTTCTTTCTTCATTATTTTCATGTTTTCCTTTAAATACTTGAGTGTTTTATAATAGCTGTCCTAAAGTCCTTGTCTGCTAATAATTATCATTTCTTTATCTCTTTCTATTGACTGATTTTTAATTTTCATTATGGGTAACTCTTTTCTGGGTTGTTTTCAAATCTAGTAATTTTAGTTTGAATGATAGGCATTATGACCATTACAAGATTATTAGGATTTTTTGACTATACTTTCAGGGATCATTTCTATAGTTTGTTAATTTTTCTTTAAAGAGTTTTAAGTTTGTTTTGACAGGCACTTGAGTTACTTGAAGATCAGCTTGGTCCAAGAGAGCTTGTGTCTAAACTTATAAGAGTAGATCTAAATTGGCCTTTATTCTAAGGTTAGCTTAACCCTACTACTAAAGTACAATCCTTCTGAGATCTCTACAGAATGCCCCAGCTATCCAGCAAGATCTTTCCACGATGGCTGTCAGAAACCCGAGGCTTTTCCTAGCACTATGTGAATTATCCAGCTTATAGCTTCCTGGCAGATAGTCTTTGATTGGTCATGTAAATTTCACCTGATGCATGCCTTGTCGGTCTGGACATTCCAAGAAGCAGATGCCAAGAAGGGATTTGACATGTAAGAGATTTATTGAAATAAGTGCTTGTAGGGAAAAATGGGAAGGGAGCCAGGTGTAGCTAAGAGAGTCATAAGATTGTAATGCAGATGTGACCCTCAGAAGGAGAGAAGAATGAAAGTAAGATTGAGTGGAAGACATTTAGATTTCACCACAGTTCTAAGGAAGTTTGGGCAGCTGATGGGGAATCTTCACACCAAAGTCCCCCATCAAAGAAGTCCTGCATATTTTAGGAACAGGCCTGCCACTATCCCTGATGAACTCAGTCATTAGCTGGATTAACACGTGGGAAGTGTGGCTTTATTGTAAATGTGGTATCAAATATCAGACAGCTGCAACTGGAGCCACTAGTCAATTATGCTCTCCACAGTCAGAGATCCAAGAGGTACATTTTTGTGGCCACCAGAGATTCACTCATTGCACCACATACACATACTTCTCACAATTTAGAGAAAGACTCCTCCATGATTCCTATTATCCTTTATTCCTGAGAGGAAACTCAGAAGTTGGAGAATAATGAGACAAATTACAGCCCTCATAACTGCAGCTGATCTCAGGGCTACAACTGTACTCATTCTCTTCCATGATTCTTTCTAAATTCTCCTCACCTGTAACTATCATTTTGGCAGGTCTTCGTGGCTTACCTGGTAGTGTGACCCACACCTATACTCCTGGGAAGTCTGAAACCTTGATAATCATACCCTTCTCCATCAGAAGTGGCTACATGTGTCTATTCATGGTTACAAAGTGTAAGGAAGTACCAGGAGGTGCTCAAATGGATAGCTGGGTTTAACACATATCCCTGCCCTCTTCACTAACAGCAGTCCTACCTCCCCCTGCTGATCAAGATCAATTATCAATGTGGTGATTCTTCTTTTTGACCACTAGTCCCTGGGCAAAAAGAATCCAAAATTCCACAGCAGCAGCCAAAACTTTTAGTTCAATAGCACTCTTGCTGTGGCCTCTAGCAAGAATGTGCCCCTTTTGGGGCACCTGGGTGGCTCAGTCGTTAAGCGTCTGCCTTCGGCTCGGGTCATGATCCAAGGGTTCTGGGATAGAGTCCCACATCGGGCACCCTGCTCAGCGGGAAGCCTGCTTCTCCCTCCCCCACTCCCCTCCTTGTGTTCCCTCTCTCGCTGTGTCTCTGTTGAAAAATAAATAAAATCTTAAAAAAAAAAAAAAAGAACATGCCCCTTTTGAAGACCAGGAAATCCAATTCCATCAAAGCCCAAGGGTGCAAGGATGAGAAGTAAAAACTCCCAAAGTAGGTCACTGGAAGTGGTGGGAGCCTCTGCTCCTTCAATGCCTTGGTTCCCAGATCCATGGAAATACAACATTCTATTATTTCTATTGGGATATAGCACTCTCTGAATGTCTCTGATTTCATATATATTCTACCCGCTGAGGAATGGCATATCTTCCTTTTATAAGATTGCCTCTGAACTGCCGCTTCAGTTGCACCTTAGAAAGATTGGTCCAGTGTTCCATGAGACTGGCTGCTTTGAGAATGTACTATATGTGATACTACTAGTGAGTCCCATGGTTATGGGACCACTGCCACATGTCCTTCAATGTGAAGCAGTTAGATGCTACACTGTGTGTGTTTACATGCTTGTGGGTCAGGTATTCTGAAGCTCCAGGCTACTGAGAATCTTCAGGTAGGAAGGTATAGCCATACTCAGAATATGTATCCCTCTCTGTGAAAGTGAAACTCTATCCCTTCAAGAATGGAAAAATTCTGATATACTTGACTTGGTGAAGTAGCCAGTTGGTCTCCTCAAAGAATAACAATGTCAGGAGCTTCACATTAGTCTCTGTTGCTGCAGTTTTCAGTGTACAAGTCTTGCACCTCCTTTCACTGGGGCCTACTGAATAATGTGTCCCCTGGGTCCTCCCATGGAACATCATTCTCTGGTTGGTCTTCTGATCTTACATAATTTATTCTAGTATGTCCACTTCACTCAGCCTCTTTATTCCATCTATAAGGCAAATCAGGTATTTATATTTCCCTGACTGTTGGCCATAGCTTTTTTTCAGGCTTCTAAGAGCCATCCCAGCAGTGATTTTGCCACATCCCCTTAACATTCTTGTTAAGTTGTTAAATCTCATGTTCTGAGATGGTACTCCCAAGTTAATGAATTCTTCCTTGTCTAGACTTATATTCTAGTCCCCTTGATCAAATACCCTAAAAATCTAATCCCAGGGATATTTCCCTGGCTCCTGCTGGTAGCTAGCTAATTCTTACAGTTCTTTTGGTATAAGGTCAATTATACTCTCTGCAGTTGAAGCTCTGAGAGGTGCTTTTTCATGGCTGCCACAAATTCACAGATTAGTATTCAGACAAAGATTGGAAGGGAACCAGTGCAGATTTCTAAGCTCTTTCTCTACATATAACTTTCTCTTCTCTACTATGCTGCCTTGCAAACTGTAGCCACGTTGGCCTTCCTGAGCTTATATTCATCCCTACCTCATCAAGTCAGCAAAACTGACAGGCTCTCCTTGGATCACCACCTCCCTGTGTTGTGATCCAGAAATCGTAGAAAGCCTGTGTGATCATAGCAACCACTTCATTTATTTTCCTTCTATCAGGGATCATAGTTCTGGGTTGCCTGTTGCCCACCATCAAAGATAGTTGTTTCATATTTTTTTCTATTATCTTAGCAATTGCCTACAATAAAGCAAACCTCTTGACTTGTTAAACATTAATATAATTTACTACCTTCACTACTTCTCCAATAATGCTAACTGTAAGGAAGACTGGGGAAAGTAGTTTTTATTCCAGGCATTCATGGTTCAGTTAAAAATCATGAATTTTATTACAAAAGAAGAAGCAAAGGACAGATATTGGGAGATGATTAATCTGCCTCAGTATTCCAGGGTTACAGCTATTTTCTCTTGGTCCTTGGAAGATATTATTCCAGCCATCTTCTGATTTCCATTGGGCTGTTGAGAAGTCAGTTATCATTCTACCTGTCATTCATTTACAGTGCTTGGTCTTTTTCTCTGACTGCTTTCAATTTCTTTTACTTCTTTGGTGTTGTGTACTTTCAGGATGATGTGCCTGAGAGTAGGTTTCATTTTCATTATTCTTAAGATTCACTGAGATTCCTGAATCTGAGAATTTTTTTATCAATTCTGGAAAATTATCAGCTACCATTTCTTTTTTTTTTAGATTTTATTTATTTATTTGACAGAGAGAGAGATAGCTAGAGCAGGAACACAAGCAGGGGGAGTGCGAGAGGGAGAGGCAGGCTTCCTGCCGAGCAGGGAGCCCGATGTGGGGCTCGATCCCAGGACCTCAGGATCATGACCTGAGCTGAAGGCAGACGCTTAATGACTGAGCCACCCAGGCGCCCAGCTACCATTTCTTTGAATATTGCCTTCTCTCATTCTTTTTATGTCTTCCTTTCATAATTCTAATTAGTTTTATGTTGGACTTTCACACATTTCATCCATGTCTCTTAACTTCCACTTTATCTTTTCCATTTCTTACTTTCCTAAGCTGTAATCTGAGTAATTTCTTTAGATCTATTTCTCAGTTCAGAATTCTTTCTTTAGTTCTGTCTAATTTACTATTTGACTAATGCCCTAGGATTCTAATTTTAATGATTATATTTTTATTTCTAGATGTTCTACCTTGTTCTTTTTCTAAATCTGCCTGGTTATTTTTTACAGTCTCTTGATTTTTAGTTCTAAGAGGTGCATTTTCAATCCTGAGAGGTGATTTTTATCTCTTTATACATATTAAATAAAACTTTGTCTGTTATATCTGACAAGCTTAATTTATAGAGTCTTTGCAGATTTGATTCTGTTTACTGTTTCTGCGAACTCCCATTCATGTTGCCTTATTTCTTTGTGTTTTTTATTTTTAATAGTGAACTCACATTCACAGGAAATTTTTCTGTGAAAATTCTTTAAGATCCTAGTTTAAAATGCATTCCTCCAGTGAGGATTTGTGTTTGCTTCTGCCAGCCTCCTGGTTTGATCACTTATCCATTAATACTTTAAACTACATTCTAATCTTGGGTTTCTGGGCTAACACATGCAGTGTGAATTTTGACACCAAAACTGTATGAAAGATGGTTATGAATTCTCAAGGAAAATGTTATTTTGTTTGTTTGTTTGTTTGTTTGTTTGTTTACCATCCAGAACCATGTAGACAAACTTCTCTACAATCTCTCTTTAAGGAATAGATTCACCCTTTACTAAGTGTATCACTTTTTAACGACTCAACTTAAAGGGCAGTTTCCAATAAAACTTCCCACTTGCCTAGGCCCAGACTTTATCTCATTTCACCTGAGTGACCTGCTAAAACCATTCTCTACACCACCAGTACCTTTTGGCCTTTGATGAGAGGTATTATAATTGGAATTTTTTAGGATATCCAGCACACATGTTGTCAGATAGCTGGTAAGCATGCTGCCAGAAATGAAAAGGTAGATTTGCTTTTGATCTAAGAAGTCTGAAACTTCAGAAAATCTTCAACTACACCTTCCTAAAGGCAAACAGAATTGTGAGGGTTTGAAGTTTGAAGGAGGAACTGCAGCATGAGACCACTAACTCCCCTCCCGATATTTCTTCTAACAAGCTTGCTCAGAGACCACCACGCCTCAGATTCTTACTGATCATTTTTAACATCATTCATTGGTTCTTCAGCAAGTCTCCAAATCACCAGGGTTGTTTTGAATTTAAGTTATTTGTTCCATACATATTAAGGTATTTAATTATATAAAGATACTTGGGGTGGAGTGGCAAAGTTATAAAGATATAATTTAAGAGGTAACTAGCATCACAAAGCAGGATGTGAAACATAATATTTGTTTATACATATTATATATGGTATAAGCAATAAAAAAAAATGGAAGTCTAGAGGAAAAATAGAATCCCAAACATACAAGAGGCTCATTATGTTAAGCATGAAAAAGTAATACAATGTAGGAGGATCAAATGAGTTAGAAAGAATGAATCAAGTAGATCTGATGCCATAATGGCTATAAGATACATGAAAATGAACAAAAAAATCAAGTTGACGCCAAGTTTCAAGCCGGGTAAACCATGCTACCACTTTTAGAAAAAAGTAAATCCAAGAGGGAAAGGAGAGCTAGTTTGGGGGAAATTAATCCAATTTAGATATGGTAAGTTTGAGGAAACAGCAAAATAATAAAGTGGAAATATTAGCAAAATGGGGAAACTGGGGCTTCAGAAAATTTTAGTTCAGAACTAAGTATCTTGGAAGAATATCCTCAAATACCATCTGTGGTGGTAGTCAAGATAGAAGGGTAGCACACTTTCCTCAATGAAACAGGGAAGAGTAGAAGGCCTAAGAAATGAACTTCAGAGAATGCTGACAGGGAAGAAGGTAGGAAGATAAATTATTAGTAGAGCAGAAAAGTGTTCACAGGTGAGAAAACAAGGACGTGACAAAAAAGATGAGAGCGTTTCAAGAAGGAAAAGATGATTCATGGTATCAAATGTGACAGAAAATTAGGGAAAATAAGGACTTAAAGCCACTGAATTTGACGATTAGGAAAAAATTGGTGCCCATCAAAAGCAAGGTTTTATTACTGTGGTGAAAACGGAAGCCAGACTCAATATATAATGGATCATTTTAAGAAAACAAAATGTCCAAAAATCTAGTCTCGGGGCACCTGGGTGGCTCAGTCGGTTGTGTCTGCCTTCAGCTCAGGTCATGATCCCCAGGTCCTGGGATCGAGGCCCTAGTGGGGCTCCCTGCTCAGCGGAGAGTCTGCTTCTCCCTCTCCCTCTGCCCCTCCCTTCCCACCTGCTCGTGCTCTCTTTTTCTCTCTCTCAAATAAATAAATAAAATCTTTTTTTTAAAGATTTTATTTATTTATTTGCGAGAGAGGGAACACAAGCAGGGGGAGTGGGAGAGGGAGAAGCAGGTTTCCTGCCGAGCAGGGAGCCCGATGTGGGGCTCCATCCCAGGACCCTGAGATCATGACCTGAGCCGAAGGCAGACGCTTAACGACTGAGCCACCCAGGCGCCCCAATAAAATCTTTTTTTAAAAAAAGAATAGCCCTAGCAATTTTTGAGTTGCAATTTTGTGTTCTTTTTCTCCAAAAAGGGCTCTGAAATATTAAAGCTTCAGGCTCCATCATACCTGGATCTCCCTCTATTAGCCAGTAACTCATCCTCTCAAAACCCTAACATAGCCGTGTTTGTAACATCACCTTACCTGCTCTATCCACTAAGGTACAAAAACTTTGAGAAAGTCCAATGTAGCCTCAAAAGATGAAAGCTGGGAACTGCTGGTCTACACCGGGTTTTCCCAGGATGGAACAGAACTACAATACAAGTATCTCCCATTTAACATAGCACAACTCTAGAAAGTGATAATGAATCTGCAGAGATTATTTTTTTTCCTAACTACAAAAGGAGCTATGTTATACAGTTCTCTTTTAAAGCTCTCAATGCCATGCTTACTCTTATATTCAATGAAACATTTTATACATGAAGAGCAGATATTTGATGTATTGTCACTGTGGCCAACTTATTTAAACAAATGAAGACCAAGGCACAGACACCCTCAGAATTTCCACAGGCCGTATGCAACAAGAATAGAGAGCATCTCTACACCAAATGTATTATCAAAGGGAATGAAATCAGGATAAATTCAGACAACTTAGACAACAGAACTAAAATTAAAGAGCATAACTCTGCATCCTTGAAGGGGACTCCAAAGGCCCTGTGAACATTAAATTATCTTTTATTTTATTTATTTATTTTTTAGAGAAAGAGTGTGCACACGTGTGGGGGTGGGGGAGGACAGAGGGACAGAGGGAGAGGGAGAGAATCTTAAGCAGACTCCACGCCCATCATGGAGCCTGCCATGGACTCCATTCCAGGACCCCGAGATCATGACCTGAGCCAAAGGCAGATGCTTAATCAACTGAGCCACCCAGGTACCCCAATATTGCTTTAAAGGTTTTACTAATACTGTTCAATGTGATAATTAGTAGCCACAAAGAAATTAGTCAGAGAAGCCCAAGAAATGCTGCCTGAATGTATATAAATAATCTATGGCTTGGTTTGAAATGTCCTTAGACTTTGGAATCATTCATGTGAAACAACCTAATTGCTAGCATGCATTTCTATTGCATCATTCTTCTGAGGGGGGGCAAAAAAACATTGATTTAGAGCAAAAAACATTGCTGTATTAGTACCCCATCTTCACACACTGAAGTTCAGTCCAACGGAGGACAGAATGCCTTGTCCTCTGTTAAACCAGGACAGAGACTAGCTCCAGATCCTGAAAATGCTGGACCCTGAGCTCCCTCTGGAGGAGGTTAGGACTAACTGATTTCAAAGAGAACTTGAGACTTGTTTTTACTCTTGGACTAGGAGGGCATATAGATTACATAATAACCACTGGACACCTGCAATGTATATATTGCTACCCATTAAATGAAAGCTACTTGTAAAGAGAAAGAACCTTAACCCAAAGTCAGTGTGAAAGTCAATCTAAGGCAAAATTCATTTTATTTACTGCTTTGAAGTGTACATGTCACAGGATCATTTATTCTTTTTTTTTTTTTAAGATTTTATTTATTTATTTATTTATTTATTTGATAAAGAGAGACACAGCGAGAGAGGGAACACAAGCAGGGGAGTGGGAGAGGGAGAAGCAGGCTTCCTGTGGAGCAGGGAGCCTGAAGCGGGGCTCGATCCCAGGAACCTGGGATCATGACCTGAGCCGAAGGCAAACACCCAACGACTGAGCCACCCAGGCGCCCCAGGATCAATTATTCTTTCAATGCCATATGTATCCATACACTTAGGCAAAGAAATCAGGAACTCATGAAGCAGAGATTTAGTGTTTTGTTCATTACTGCATTCCCCATGTCTAGAAAGGTGCCTGGAATATTTTGGTGGAGGGAGACCATCAATAAACAAATAAAGTTATGTAACTTGTCAAGTAGAGAAATGCTATATGAAAAAGTTAAAAAGAGGGCGCCTGGGTGGCTCAGTTGGTTAAGCGACTGTCTTCGGCTCAGGTCATGATCCCAGGGTCCTGGGATCGAGTCCCACATCCGGCTCCCTGCTCTGTGGGGAGCCTGCTTCTCCCTCTCCCACTCCCCCTGCTTGTGTTCCCTCTCTCGCTGTGTCTCTCTTTATCAAATAAATAAATAAATAAATAAAATCTTAAAAATAAATAATAAAAATAAAATCTTTTAAAAAAAAAGAAAAAGTTAAAAAGAGAATAGGAATGGTAAAAGTTGTAATTTTAAGTAAAGTGGTAGAAAAGTCTTCATATATGAGTAAAAACCAGTAAGGAGGTTTCCTGAACAATGGGCAAGAAATGTGCATAGGAGTAGAGGAGTAAAAAGTACTCAAATTCTGGAAATTCTTTCAAGGTATAGCTGAAAGAATGTAGAGTATGAGAGAAAAGGAGAAGTCAAGGATTACTCCAAGATATTTCCCCTGAGCCAATGGAAGAATGGAGTTGCCCTTAACTAAGATGAGGGAAATATGGAGGAACAGGAGGGAGTGAGGAAGTGATCAGGACCTTAATTCTGGACATGTGAAGTTGGAGATACCTATTATATGTTTTAGTGGAACTGTTGATGGGCAACTGGAAATGTGACTCTGGAGTTTAGGGGTCAAATCCAGGCTGGAAAGAGAGAACTGAGAGTTGCAGTATGTAAACAGTATTTAAGACCATGAATCTGGATAAGTTCACCAAGGGAGTATAGACAGAAAAGAGAAGGTCTAAGAACTGAATCCAAATGCTTTTTGATTATTTAAACTACAAAGCCATTATATCTCCTGCTTTCCCTTTGTTTACATAGCTCACTAAGCTATTATTAAGAGAAACTAACCAGATAAGACAAATTCATGATGATTATTTCCACCATTCCTCTAGATAGCTATAAATCAACTATCTGGTGATTTTTCCTAGGTCTTCAGGTTTCAAAATTAAAGTAAATAAATCTGCACTCTTTTTTTTTCCCAATGATATCTCTTTTTTTTTCAAGATTTATTTATTTATTTGAGAGCGAGGGGGGGGCGGTGACAAAGGGAGAGGGAAAGAATCTTCAATCAGACTCCCAGGTAAGCATGGAGACCAACGTGGGGCTCGATCTCATGATCCATGAGGTCATGACCTGAACTAAAACCAAGAGTCAGACACTCAACCAACTGACCCACCCAGGCGCGCTTGCCAATGACATTTTAAAGAAGGGTGCTACATTTGTATGCCTTTCTGGAAGGTCTCCCTAATAATCACTTATAGCTAGTCTATAACAACTATTTCTTAGCAATCCTAGGATGAATGACAGTATATTAGACAAGACTGAATATACCACAGCTTTAACTAGTTTTGTCCTCTTCTCTTTTAGTTTGGCTTTCATCCCACCCATCATAAGTACATACTTCTGGTTATCTGACTTCAGGATTACTTTTTTCAGGAAAGAAGAGAAATCATTATGATTCTCTGCCTTTACAAAGCCATCAGTTACCATCTTTTCCTAACATTGTAGGGGGAGAATGTAGGCACTTAGGAGGATAGCAGGATAGTAGGATATTTCATTTGTTTCTATATTTTTGCTTTTTATTAAAATAAAAAGAGTGCTTTCTTGTTGTCTTGTATCATCTTGTAACTTATGGTTCGTACATCACCTAAAATTTCTTGATCATTTCCCTATGCAATTCTGCTGGTAGTTTCACTAACATAGGCCAACTTCCATGTAGGGCCCTTTAATTTACACTTTGAACAGCTGTACGATTCTGTATTAGGCTAACTTGTCCTCTTCTTGGCATTCCTGCGTATTTGTTTTAGTTTCTCCTGTTTATAGAACTATGCGTTTAAAAAGTATGATTTTCTTAACCTTGAATTTGATGAAAATGTCAACTCTGCATCAGCAGTCTACCACATTTGGGGCCTTAGTAGGCACTGAAACTACTTTATAAACTACTGTTACTCAGGCCCTGGAAATCCAGCTTCTCTGGGAGAGTCGATAAAAGTTCTGCGGGAATGGAATAGAAATAATTTAAACGCAGAAATCAGGATATCTTCTTTCAAAGATTCTCCAAGCTCCGAGGCACCTGGGTGGCTCAGTTTGTTAAGCGCCTGCCTTTGGCTCAGGTTATGATCCCAGAGTCCTAGGATCAAGCCCTGCATTGAGCTCTCTGCTCAGGGGAGGAGCCTGCTTCTCCCTCTTCCTCTGTCTGCCACTTTGCCTACTTGTGCTCCTCCTCTCTCCCTCTCTCTGTCAAATAAATAAATAAAATCTTAAAAAAAATAAAACTTAAAAAAAAAGTTCTCCAAGCTCCATCCTAATGTTCTAGCCACCATGGAACATTTTCAGTTTTGATGTAAGCAACTCATTACTTCAACAATTTGCTTTTTAAAATGCTTTGTAACAAATATTTACAAGACAGAGTCATATGTGGGATGCCTGGGTGGTTCAATCGGTGAAACATCTACCTTCAGCTCAGGTCATGATCTCAGAGCCCTGGGACCAAGCCCTGCATTCGCATTCCAGGCTCCCTGCTTAGCCGGGAGTCTGTTTCTCCTCTTCCTCTGCCTCAGATTCATGCTCTCTCCCTCCCTCTCTCTCTCAAATAAATAAAATCTTTAAAAAAATAAAAATAAAAGGACAGAGTCATATGTGGAAATGAAAGCAGACCAGAAATACAACTGAAACATACTTGCCTAATACCTTTTGACAAATATTATCAGCCAATAAACTATCCATTCTATCAACTATGTCCATTGCTGAAGTTTCATTTCATACTTGCATGCTGCAAGATTTCATGCTATTGGCAAAGAATTAACAGAATTCTTAACCAACGGAGCCACTCAGGCACCCCTCCACCACCAGAACTCTTAAACTGAGCCTCTAGTTCTAGCCATGATGGAGTAGCAGGTATTGGTCTTATCTTAAACAATAATAAAACTGGATAAAACATACAAAACAACTGTTTTCAGATACTGGACAGCAGATAAGGTCAATTTCATCAGAAATATAAAGGCCCTAAATATATAAGTACCTAATAACAGAGCTTCAAAATGCATAAGGCAACTACTAATAGAATGGAAAGGAGAAACAGACAAATCTACAAATATAAAGATTTCAATATTCCCCCATCAGCAACTGATAAAACAAGTAGACTAAAAATAAGTAAAGATATGAGACCTAGGGCGCCTGGGTGGCTCAGTTGGTTGAGCGACTGCTTTCGGCTCAGGTCATGATCCCGGAGTCCCGGGATCGAGTCCCGCATCGGGCTCCCTGCTCGGCAGGGAGTCTGCTTCTCCCTCTGACCCTCCCCCGTCTCATGTGCTCTCTCTCTCTCATTCTCTCTCTCAAATAAATAAATAAAATCTTTAAAAAAAAAAAAAAGATATGAGACCTAAATACACTATCAACCAACTTGACCTAATTGTCATTTATAGAACACTATACCCAACTTCAGCAAAATACACATTTTTTCAAGAATAATTCTTTTCAAGGGATGCCTGGGTAATTGAGTCGGTTGAGCATCCAACTCTTGGGTTCGGCTCAGGTAGTGATCTCATGGTTGTGGGATAAAGCCCCACATGGGGCTCCACACAGAGTCTGCTTGAGATTCTTTGTCTCCCTCCGCCCCTCCCTCTGCTCTCTCTCTAAAATAAATAAATAAAACTTAAAAAAAAAGAAAAATTATTTTCAAGTGTACACATTCTTTTCAAGATTGTTCAACATTCACTAAGATAGACCATATTCTGGGACATAAAATAAATCTCAATGGATTTAAAAGGGCTGAAATAATATATTCTCTGATCACAATGGAATTAAATTAAAAAATGATAACACGAAGTTATTTGGAACAGACCTAAATAGCTGATAATTGAACAACACATTTCTTTTTTTTAAAGATTTTATTTATTCATTTGAGAGAGATAGAGAGCACTAGCAGGGGGAGGGGCAGAGGGACAAGCAGATACCCTGCGGAGCATGGAGTCTGATGTGGGGCTCCATCCCAGGACCCTGAGATCATGACCTGAGCCGAAGTCAGATGCTTAACTGACTGATCCACCCAGGTGTCCCTTTAACAACACATTTCTAAAGAAATCATAAGGGAAATTGGGAAATATTTTTAACTGATTGAAATAATACCATTTAAATTTCTGGTATGCAGTTAAAAGGGAAATTTAAAGCTCTGAATGATCATATTAGAAAAGATGAAAAGTCTCAAGTCATTGACCTCAGCTTCACCTTCAGGAGCTAGAAAAATAAAAGTAAATGGAAAAACTGCTTCTTCTACTCATAACACTTCTGACACTAGCTGGAGTTAGCCCACAGGTTAAGGGCTCAGTCCAAGACTGCCCCCCATTCCAGACTCCAGTCACAAGTTTGGGCCTCTTCTACTTCTCACCAACTGGCTATAAAATCAGCACAACCTCCTTCTCGGGTCTAATAATTTGCTAGAATGGCTCACAGAACTCAGGAAAGTGCTTTACTTGCTATTATCAGTTTTTATATAGGATAGAATTCAGAACCAGCCAAATGAAAGAGATGCATAGGGCAAAGTATGTGGGAAGGAGTGCAGATTTCCCATGCTTTCTCTAGGTGCATCATTCTCCCAAGACCTCAATGTATTCATCAACTGGAAAGTTCTCCTAAGGGTTTGTTTAGGGTTTTCATAGAGGTTCCATTATATAGACATGATCAATTAAATCACTGGCCATTGGTGATGAATCTCTAGCCCTTCTCCTCTTCCTAGAGGTCAGACCTGAAAATTCTAATCCTCTTATCACATGGATAGTTCCTCTGGGAACCAGCCTCCTTACTCTGAGTCACACCTCATTAGCATAAACTCAGGTGTGGTTGAAAGGGGTTTCATTATCATAAACTTAGGTATGGGGGCGCCTGGCTGGTTCAGTGGGTAGAGCATGTGACTCTTGATCTCGGGGTTGTAAACTTAATCTCTACACTCAACATGGGGTGTAGAGATTACTTAAAAATAAATAAGTAAATAAATGAAACTCAGGTATGGTTGTAAGGAGCTTATTATGATTAACAAAAGATGCTCTTTTCATCCCCATTAGTTAGGAAATTGTGTTTTTAGGAACTCTGTGTCAGGAACAGGTGATGAAGACCAAATATACATATTTCTTATATCACAATATCACAAAGAGCAAATTAAACCCAAAATAGGGGCGCCTGGGTGGCTCAGTCGTTAAGCGTCTGCCTTCGGCTCAGGTCATGATCCCGGAGTCCCGGTATCAAGTCCCACATCGGGCTCCCTGCTCAGTGGGAAGCCTGCTTCTCCCTCTCCCACTCCCCCTGCTTGTGTTCCCTCTCTCGCTGTGTCTCTCTGTCAAATAAATAAAATCTTTAAAAAATAAAAAATAAAAAAAACAAAATAAACAGAGGCAAAAAACAACAAAGATAAATCAATAAATTATAAATCAATAAAATAAGCAAAAAACAATAGAAATAATTAATGAAACCCAAAGCTGGTTCTTTGAAAAAATTACTAAAATTGATAAACCTATAGCTAGAGTTACCAAGAAAAAAAGAAAACACAAATCGCCAATACAAGAAATGATAAAGGGGACATCACCAACTTTAAAATGATAACAAGAGAAAAATGATAATCAGTGTTATGCCAGTAAAATCAGCAACTTTGATGAAATGAATAAATTCTCTGAAAGAAGCAAATTACCAAAACTGATACAAAGAGACTAACAAATGTGGATATCTATATATTTATCAAATAAATTTAAGGAAATTGAATTCACATATTAAAATACTTCCACAAAGAAAATGCCAGGCTTCATTGACCTCTGTGGTGATTTCTAACAAACATATAAGGAGAATATAAAATCAATCCTACACAAATTCTTTCAGAAAACAGAGGAAGAGGGAACACTTCCCAACCCAAATATAAAGCAACATAACACTGATACCAAAACTAAACAAGGACAATATAATAAAAAAAAAAAAAGGGACTAAAATCCTTCATTAACATAAGTGCCAAAAACCTTAATAAAATATTAACCAATCAAATCCAATACAGAACATAAAAAGGATCAAGTAGAATTTAATCCTAGGAATGTAGGGTTGATTTAACATTCAAATATCAGTTAATATAATTCACATTAACAGAATAAAGGAGGAAAATCATATGAACATTTCAGTTGATGTGGGAAAAGAATTTAACAAAGTTTAACACCTGTTCATGGTAAGGACACTGAGCAAAGAGAAACAGAAGGAACCTTCCTCAATGTAATAAAGATCATCTACATAAAACCTATAACTAACATCATACTTAATGGGAAAAAGCTGAATGTTTTGTTTTTCCTCTGGTATAGGAAAAAAAGTCATGGATGTCCACTCTCACTACTTCTGTTCAATATCACATGTCCTATTCAGTACAACAAGGCAAGAAAAAGTAATAAAAGGCATAAACATTGGAAAGGAAGAAGTAAAACTATTTTTATCTGCAGATGTTATGATTACCTATGTGGAAAATTCTAAGAAATAGACAAAAAAAGAAGGAAGAAAGGAAGGAACAGATAAAGGAACGAAGGAAGGAAACCTACTAGAACAATAAGTGAATTTTGCAAAGTCTCAGAACACAAGGTCAATATAGAAAAACAAATTGTACTTCTGTATATTAGCAAAACTAACTGCAAGATGATGTTAAAAAATACCATTTATAATGCACCAAAAAACAAAACATGTGGAAATAAATTTAGTGAATAATATATAAGACTTTCACAAAATATTACAGACAGAAATTAAAGATCTAAATAAATGGAGAGTTTATACCATGCTCATGTATTGGGAGACTTAATATTATTAAGATATCAATTTTCCTCAAATTGAGGTATAGATTTAACACAATCCCAATTAAAATCCAAGTAGGCATTTTTGTAGAAATTGAATCCAATGATATTGATCTAAGATCAACAAATATACAAATGCAACAACAGGTAAGAGGCAGACTTGTATCTGTTGAACCTACCACAGGGAACAACTTTTAATTTCCCTGGAGATTAGTTGCTAAAAGTTAACAGGAATTCTGGGCGCCTGGGTGGCTCAGTTGGTTAAGCAACTGCCTTCGGCTCAGGTCATGATCCTGGAGTCCCGGGATCGAGTCCCACATCGGGTTCCCTGCTTAGTGGGGAGTCTGGTTCTCCCTCTGACACTCCCCCCTCCTGTGCTCTCTCTCTCTCTCATTCTCTCTCAAATAAATTTTAAAAAAATCTAAAAAAAAAGTAACAGGAATTCTGTTAGAAATGTATATTATGTATAACAATCTCAGGTATGTATTCCAATCAACCTTAAAATGAGATGAAGAGACTACAATAGTGTAATAAAGAAATTATGTTTTCCTTTGTTTTTCGTGTCTATTTAGTAAATACAAATCAGGTACAGCCCTGGTAAAACACCAGATAATCCCATTTTGTTGTTGTTGTTGTTGTTGTTGTTGTTTTTGAAGAATAGGACAATCAAGAATTTTGGTAGTGTGTGTCCTCTGGGTTGTAAATAATTTGTTTTATGGAATAGAAAAAGTCTATCACATAAAAGGCACTATCAGATGGAACTAGGAAACTGGAAGAGTGCTGGGAGTTGTTTAAAAGAATAAAAGAATTCTCAACTAAGTGGAATTTAAATAAAAACAAAACAAAAACAATAAAATAATTTACCTAACATTTGAATACCACATAATTTCCAGGTATTTTATAAATACTATAGATGCTTTTACAGCTAAGAACATATTTTTAACCTGTAAGGGAAGAACAGCCTTTACAACAATGGGTCAGATATTTCATTAAGAACTCACTTCAGGAAGCCTGAGCATTGTAGGAAATAAAACACACTAAAGGTCATGTGACTAGCAGAGGGCAGAGATCAGGATAAGTACAGGGTGTGTCATATGACAGTATGTGTTACCTACTCAGTAATCATGGCAAGTAAAGAAGCAGGCAGAGAGGGGAGATGACTTCATAATTCTAAACCAACATAATTCTTAGAAGAAAGTAAGAAGGAAAAAAAAAAAAAGAAAGTAAGAAGGAAAGAGTGAATGCTTTGCTAACAAAACAAAGCTGGAGGATGCTCATACAAGATGTGCAGCTGTCTTAATAGCCCATGTTACATTTCTAGTGTATATAAAATAAGAGAAGACTTGCCAATTTGTATTTTGAAGATTTAAAAGAAAAGACACTACCAGAAAAAAAATCTGTTCCTCTTCAAATTCTTCCCCTTAAAATGGCCATCTCCACCCTAAAATCAGAAACCAAGCCAGTAAGAACCAGCAATAAGAACTAAAATATATGCTGCCAAAACCTTGACTGTATTAATGTTAAATTATATGTTAACAATATATTCTACGTAAACTACTAATTGATAAGCATGCCGGTAAGCCAAAAGATTTGTTTCAATGCTTTCCTCCATTTCTGTCCTTTTAAATGAAGGGATATGTTTAAATGCTGTTCTAGAATGTTCAGTGTGGAATCAAATCTATATTTCATGCTTATCAAGTATAATTGTTTGTTCAGAAATGTTTGGTGCTCCCAGACATTGGGATCTCACTTTATTACACAATTAGAAACTTTTCCTTCTATAATTATAAAGTTCTGAACCAAAGTTAAGAATGACCATTAATCATACATGACTAAGATAATAGATCATCAAATAAAATTATATGATTTAATGTAAGTTGCAGTTTTATTAGGATGTACCAGTCAGGCAATTTTTATAAATTAGTGTTCTAATTAAGAAAACATGAATAATTTAAAGATTAATAAATGTAAAAACAAATTTAGGTGAATATACACATAACTACACAGGATTTACGATATATCTGTAGAATTCTCTAGTCAGCATTTTTTTGTGTATGTAATATTAATAAAAAGGATTTTTTTTAAACCATACAATGATTCTGGGATTCCCTGAATTTTCAGCTGCTGCATTTTCTACTCTACATCTGGCAGGTTCTTCTTCCTTTCAGTTTGTGCACTTCCTGTATTCTAAAAAGTAAATAGAAACAGGACCTTAACTGAGGAAACGGTGAGTCTTGGATAAGGAAATATAGCCACAGATAAGCGCTTGTACTTTGTACCTGGGCTTTGTTTTATGAGGGAGACTATTTAGCAAATATTCTTCATGATCATCATGAAACAGAACTAAAGGTGGCTTTTGTATGGACTCTTTCCTTTCTTGCCTACCTCATCAGCAGTAATTTAGGGTTTCTCTTAGATCATATTGTCTATTCAATATAGGTATACACTAATTCAGTATACATTTAAGATGCCTGAAAGAACTGAAGGTACAACTCTGAAACACTTGGATCTGAGTAGGTAATTCAAAAACAAGTCAATGGCACAACCAAGAATAGAACAAAAAAGTTGCTATCTCGTATCTTGTAAAAACATGACATATTCTCTTGTGCTCTAAAATAACAAACTACCAACTCAAAATTTAGGACATTTTCTTAATTCTGACATTAATGTATTAAAAGTGTTTAGACTAGCCTTATATGCAATTTCACTGGGTTGTCAGAACTGCATATGAATAGGTAACACAAAGAAACTATGACCATCTTTGATGACTACTCTCATAATCCCAACCTTTTCAAGGTCACTCTTAGAAAGGTCATCTTTTAAGCAGTTCTACATCACATGGGCAAGAAGGGATTTCCCCTTCCAATTTATTTATGTATTTTTTTAATGAAAGAACTGTCTGGAGAGTTCCTTTCTTCCTGCATTGGAATATAAATTTAGTTCCAGAGGCTCTCATAGGACAGTAGGATAAACACATGCAGCACACTACTAGGAGCCTAATACACAAACTCAGGAGCCTCATTTAGTCAGTCATTCAAAAAGTATGCAAAAAAAAAAAAAAAAAGTATGCAAAGCGTGTGCTGCTCAACATGCTGGGACATCAGTAAGTCACCCAAGTTTAGAATTTAAAGCCACCTTATTACTTTCTATAATGAACTAAAAGATGACCATTAATGACTTTCTTGTTCTGTCTAGAAAATATTTCTTTCCTGCAAAGTGGATTGTGGAGTTCTTAACAAGTTCTAAGCCAAAAATAAGGCACAAGCAACACTATGAAGATATATCTAACAGTTATCTGGTAACTCTTGAATCTGAATGACTTAGAGATTGAATAGACATAGTGAAAATGCCTTCTTATATGGTTTAAAAGTTTCTCTATTTTTCTAATTTCTCCAAATTTCCTTAAGAAGTATATGCTAATTTTATCATGAATAAAAATGTAATCAATTTTATTTATAAAATAAGAAACTGATATAATGAAATTGATGACCTTACAAATGTGTAGAATAGAAGGCCATCTATATGATTTAATTAAGTGGGAGCTGAGCACAATCCCCCTTCCCTTAAAAGAGTGTCTTTAGAGAGTATGCATTTGGATACTGAGGATCTTCAAGATTTCCAAATAAAATTCAAGACTCTGGTGGGTAGGGATTGGAACATTTCAACACAGTTATCTGATAGCCGGCTGAGAACAAATCTTTGTGAAAATAGAACAATAGGTGGACAGCAAAGATAAACTGAAAACAGGAAGGGAGGGGCTAAAGATAAATACATATGTTCCTGTGGCCAGTATAACTATATGTTCACACCATTATTTGTTTCCTCTGGCATGGTTTACCTGCCCAATATTATGTAATACACATAACACATGTAATATTTTCCCTGGGTACCAAATATTCTAATCACTCAACATTCAGATGAGGGCTGGTATTAATTACCCCCCCAAAAAATAACTTTTAAAAACTTTTACTAATATGTCATTTTAAGAGAATATAGACCTGTTTCTCATGTTCAAAGACTACATAATTTTGAATTTTTATATAACTTTCCAGTAGTAATAACTAAATCTATGTACCAAGTCAAGGGTTCCAATAGCATTAAAACTATAAACAGAAAAATTTACCTCTTGTTTTTCTTGATTTTGATCCACATTAAGTAAAGTTGGTATCTTAGATGAATCTGTTTTCTTTGATTCCCTCTTCAGCACTTTTATCTGTTTAACTTTTGCAAAAATATATACAACAATGACAACTTGTTATTCCTACCTTGAAATTTTACTTTCCTTTCCAAGAGTTTCAAATAGAACTTCTGATATCCACTAAAGTCAGTTTCTCAGTTTATTATAAAGGAACCGAATAAATCATCAGTTGTAATGGTAAGATATGCCAGTCATAAATGATCTGTTTTATAACTTTACAAATAGCCTACCAGGTATTAAAAGAAGACATTTATTTTTTAAAGTTCTGCAGATAATTGTTAAGTGGATCAGATAATTCCTCTTGAACTGTAGAAATACTATTTTCTTGCTATTATATTAGCTTTTCACAAGGTGTCACTGTTCTTCAAAGAAACAAAACATTTACTGTGCAAAAAAAAAGGTGTTCCATTTTAAGAGCTCAGTACATGTTATAAATTTTAAACTACTAAATCTTTGGATGCCTGAAGCTCATATATTCCTGCTATTATCTGGGCAAAAATTATGGGGAAACAAAGGAAATTGATTTACTCCAAGTCATAGGATGAACCAAAACCACTTTCCTCAAATACTTTCCTAACATTTCAACAATATTGAGCTAAGGAAAAATTTGCCTTTTAAAGTTTCCTTAATTCTTCTTTAAAAATTCTCTCCTTCAAGTCTTACCCCTTATTTGACTATGAGGGAAAAATTTCTCCTCAGCTGATAATATTTTTCACAGTAATTTACTATCTTCTATTAAAATCACATCATAAATGTAAGTTATCTTACAAAAAAAGGTCTTCTTGTAAAAGACAGCATCTGGAAATTTGTAAAGCTGGGCAACAAATATGTACCTTCCATTCCTTTCACCTCCTTGGACTGTACTGTGAAAGGCAGTTCTGGGAAATGGAATTCCTTCCTGTCAGATCTGGAAAAATTCAGCTTCCTTTTGTTTCCATTTGCCATTTGGTCACTTTGACCTGTTCGCTCATCAAATATACTCTTCTCCATTTGGCTCTAAACAAGCAAATAAGCAAGAGTTAATTTGAAAAAAAGATGTGTAACTGTTTTTTGAATGATAAGCCTAAAATTGCAGGCCATTTGGAAGGTAATAAGATAGGTATAAAATGTCTATCTTTGCAAAGTTATTTTAATAATTAATAAGTAGAATACCAGGGGTGCCCAGGTGGCTCAGTTGGTTAAGTGGCTGCCTTCAGCTCAGGTCATGATCTCAGGGTCCTGGAATTGAGACCCACATCCGGCTCCCTGCCCATCAGGGAGTCTGTTTCTTCCTCTCCCTCTGCCCCTCCGCCCACATGTGTGCTCTCTCTCAAATAAATATGTAAAATCATTAAAAAAAAAAAAGAATACCATTTAAATACATAAACATCAAATTCCAATAAAAGTTTAATGAAGCAAATTTTTAAAAATACGTTGGATATTCTGAGAATAATAATGTTGATCAGGAGAACCACCATCTTAACTTTTAATTTATAATCTTATTCATTGTACTCTGACTTTGGACAAATTGCTTCAGTTCATTTTATTAATTTATTTTTCTATTTACAAAATGATGTACTCTGGACACAGGGAGAGCCCAGCATTCTAGAAAATCTTTTGTGTTATCTATTTTTTACTTATTTTTGCTCCTTTGGTAACTGATGATAAAAACTCTCTTATGTTCCCCTATGTAAAATGTCAATTTTGAATAAGCTACTTCCCTATGTAAAAAATGAGGGAATGAACAACACTGATCACATTTTTCTAGTGAAGAGTTTGATGTATCTATTTGGCAATTGCCTTTAATCTATAAAATATTAAAAACATTTTTGGGGGGAGTGAAAGGCCAAAAAGTCTGTGACTTTATTTTTTTAAAGATTCTATTCTTTTGGGGCACCTGGGTGGCTCAGTCGTTAAGCATCTGCCTTTGGCTCAGGTTACAATCCCAGGGTCCTGGGATCGAGCCCCACATCCAGCTCCCTGTTCAGCAGGAAGCCTGCTTCTCCCACTCCCCCTGTTTGTGTTCCCTCTCGCTGTGTACCTCCCTGTCAAATAAATAAATAAAATCTTTAAAAAAAAGATTCTATTCTTTTTATTTTTTTTTTAAGTAATCTTTACATCCAGTGTGGGGCTCAAACTCACAACCCTGAGATCAAGAATTGTATGCTCTTCTGACTGACCCAGCCAGGTGCCTCAAGTCTTGTGACTTTTAAGAGTGAAAAATCTTAACTTTTTTTGTGCAAGTCACAGATAAAATACACAAATCAAATTATAAGAAATTAACTAAAATTGTGAAAGCACTAAGGAAACGATGACCTATTTTCATCTCAGGAAAAACAAAAAAGCTAAAAGCACATTTTTAAAAATTATTTTTTAAATTTTATTTTAGAGACAGAGAGTGTGTGTATGAGAGGGTGGGGAGGGGCAGAAGGAGAGAGAGAGAATCTCAAGCAGACTCCACACTCAGTGTGGAGCCCACTGCAGGGCTCGATCTCATGACCCCGAGATCATGACCTGAGCGGAAATCAAGAGTAGGATGCTTAACCAACTGAGCCATCCAGGCACCCCTAAAAGCACATTTTTTAAAATGCTGGAGCCCCAAAGATAGAAAAAAGGATTTGGTGGGGAGGGAGTCAAGGATAATGTTGAAAGAGGCCATGTTTTAATGACTAGCTTCATGCCTTACTTGAGTGGGACCTGCATCCTCTTGCCTGCTATTAGACATAACCTGTCCAATAGAGTGTGAAGAAGTACGTCTCTTTTTTGCTCGTTCAGTCAACCTATTATTTAAAAATGAATGCAAAGTTATTAGAACTCCCCAGAAGTACTTCTGTTTTAGCTTCAGTAATGAAGAAGTTATCATGGTAGTCTAAAGTTTGAATAGTGAGTGCCAAAATGCAATTGTGAGTGTGTTAGTGCCAATTGCTCTAAGTAGGTGAAAACAGAACAGAGAACAACTTGCTCATGGCTAACATCAATGGTAACAACCATGTTGCGGGATTACTCTAGGTGGCCTACTTAGTCCCTTGTATCTGTTTTAAATCTGGAGATCTTTTTTTTTTTTTTCTTTAAGTAGGCTCCACACCAAACATGGGGCTTGAACTCACAATCCTGAGATCAAGAGTCATATGCTCTACAGACTGAGTCACCTAGATGCTCTTAAATCTGGCTCTCCTAACTACTGGGTTTCTGAATTACTGAGCTTGCTGTCGCTGGCTTACAACCATGGTTATTGCAACCATGGTGTTGGGATCATCTAAAAAACAAATGGGCTCTTGCTGTCTGTAGCCTGCTATACCTTTGGACTGACACAGAAATGTCCACTTGCCCACCTCTGCAGACCCCTCAGCTTCACAACTTACAGTCCAAACCAGTCTGCTAGTATTGGTTTGGGATATTGAATGTAGTCTCCTTCCTCATCTAGATTCACAGTAGTTTCCCTAAATTTAGGACTGGCCCTGATGCCTTGCTAGATAGACCCTTGCTATACAACACACTGCCCTTGATTACGCAGACTCATGGTACCAGTCTTCCAATTTGTAACGGTAGCTAAATCTACAACTGGCCCAATATGTTGTTTTACTCCCAAAATATTTGACCTTCAAAATCTAATTGACTGTAAAAGATTATTTTCAACTGTTCATTCTCCATTTAGAAAATTAGCTACGGGGTGCCTGGGTGGCTCAGTTGGTTAAGCGACTGCCTTCGGCTCAGGTCATGATCCTGGAGTCCCGGGATCGAGTCCCGCATCGGGCTCCTTGCTCGGCAGGGAGTCTGCTTCTCCCTCTGACCCTCCTCCCTCTCATGCTCTCTGTCTCTCATTCTCTCTCTCTCAAATAAATAAATAAAATCTTTTTTAAAAAAAAGAAAAAAGAAAAAAGAAAATTAGCTATGATACAGACAAAATGCTTACTTTGTTATACTAAGGCACATCAATACCAGAACCTAGGTTATATCACCTTCTTCCTATTCGGATGGGAAGAAATTATTCTGAGGGTCTTTTTTTTTTTTTTTAATGAGGTCTTTCCAAAAGGCATTGGTGAAAAATTAAACATCTATATAAGCAAAAAAAAGTTAATTTCTTCTATAGTATTCTTAACAAACACTAATGGCTCATTATATGATTATAATTTCAATATATCTTCAAATTCAGTTTATATACAGACACTACGATCTTGATTCTTTGAAATGCCATTATATAGGAGCATTGTGTTACTTAGGTCCATTTCTTTCTGTCTCTTTTCTGTTAAACTCACCTTGAATTGGGATTTGAAGCCAGCAAATTATTGCTAGTTAGATTGATGGGTGGCATTATCATACTACCTCCAGTGTGTGGATCATCTTTCATGCCATTAGAATTAGTGCTGGGATTGACAGAGTTTGGCGGTTCATTGATTACAGGCTTTGTATCTTGAGACATAGTATGAGCGTTTTCAACTGCATCCTGTTGACAATGTCCCCCTTCACACTCTATCTTTTTTGGTTCTAAGATATCTCCTTTTCCTCCTTTGACTTTAATAACTCTGACTTTGATCTCCTTGGGCTTTTTCTCTTTTTCTACTTCCTGGAATAGACACATCCAAAATCTGAGTCAGAAGAAGAGTTGTTTTTATCATTAGAGTGCTAACTACAATACAGTTATACTGGCTAGAAAGAAAACAACTTTTACCTTTCCCAAAACTGGAGTACTTAGCAGTGTATTGGTATACGTTGTTTTTCTTTCATCTTTCATAAGTTCATTTTCTTTAGAATTCTCTTTTGGCTTTATGAATGAATTGACTTTTGCTTCTTGCAGTAATTTAGCTCTCAGTTCTGGTATGAATCTGATAAAACAAGCAATATCAACCAATAATCTTTTTATTTATGTAGATAAAGTATTTTATCTTTAATGGACCATTTAATCAATTAATTTACATATCAGGTATAGCATAAATAAATTATCAATAATGCATGCCAAGAAGTGGTACAATATTTAATACAAATTGCTTCCTGGTAAAGATACATCTCCCAAAAATTTTGCCATGAGAATTTACTACATAAAACTTTTACAAAATAGGTTTATATGAATTAGATTCCTCTTGTGATGCAAACTTTACCCAATAAAAGTATTATTTTTCATTTTGATAAATATATTATCTTTAAAGGAAAACTCAGACCATTTTGTCCTTTTTGTGGTTCTTTAAAGTAACAGTACTTAAAAGATGAACTAATTAGTTTCTGAAATCTTATTCTAGAGAAATATTTTTCGTACAAAATGTAACAAAATACATCAATATCAAAGGGAGATCATTTTGGTTTTGGTTTGAATTTTTTTAAGTTACTTTTTTTTTAAAAGATTTTATTTATTTATTTGAGAGAGAGAGAATGAGAGAGAGCACATGAGAGGGGGGAGGGTCAGAGGGAGAAGCAGGCTCCCCGCCGAGCAGGGAGCCCGATGCGGGGCTCGATCCCGGGACTCCAGGATCATGACCTGAGCCGAAGGCAGTCGCTCAACCGACTGAGCCACCCAGGCGCCCTTAAGTTACTTATTTTTTAATAGAAAATCCATTGATATGGCTCAAAATTCAAAAGGCTATATTGAAAAGTCTCCTTCTTGGGGCGCCTGGGTGGCTCAGTTGGTTAAGTGTTTGCCTTCGGCTCAGGTCATGATCTCAGGGTCCTGGGATCGAGCCCCGCATCGGGCTCCCTGCTCCGCGGAAAGCCTGCTTCTCCCTCTCCCACTCCCTCTGCTTGTGTTCCCTTTCTCGCTGTGTCTCTGTCAAATAAATAAATAAAATCTTTAAAAAAAAAAAAAAAAAGAAAGAAAAGTCTCCTTCTTACCCTGCCTCTGAGTTGCACAGTTCCATTCCCTGAAGCAGCTATAATGATCAGTTTGGGGAAATTTTATTTTGTTTTATTTTTAAGATTTTATTTATTTATTTGACAGAGAGAGACACAGTGAGAGAGGGAAAGCAAGCAGGAGGAGTGGGAGAAGGAGAAGCAGGCTTCCTGCTGAGCAGGGAGCCTGATGTGGGGCTCGATCCCAGGACCCTGGGATCACGACCTGAGCCGAAGGCAGGTGCTTAACGACTGAGCCACCCAGGCGCCCCTTAATTTATTTTAAAGTAAGCTCTACACCCAGTGTGGGGCTCGAACTCACCACCCTGAGATCAAGAGTCATGTGCTATACTGACTGAGACAGCCAGGTGTCCCCTAGTTTGTGAAAATTTTAAAATATCATTCCATGAGTGACTTCTTCCCCAGTTTAGCCCAATCTTGCCAAAGCTGTGCAAGACACATGTCTAGTAAAGTGAAGTGTGAAGAGATGAAGAAAACAACCAGTGTGATTCATTTGGCTGAATAAGAACATGTCATACTTCTGTCAAAATGCCCTTGTATTGCAGAAGGTTCTGTGAAAGGGAGAGGCCTCTTATCAAAGGAAAGGGTCTTGCCCAAACATTTCCTAAAGATTCAATCATTGGAATTCAAGAACTTTCACCCTATCACACTAAAATCCTAGGATCTTAAGTACCCAAGAGAAATCAACGTGGTCTATGTAGAACTGATATAAGCAACTTTTTAATTCAGTAACGGGCACTTTTCATCAATGGCACTTTCAATATATCGTCTCATTTTTTTGTTTTATATCAAAATTCTTGTTTTGCTTTATATTAAAATTCTTAAAATGCTTAAAGTTTTAAGTACTCTAAAGGATTCTCTCTTCTTTGCCTTTTTCTAGTTTAGTCTATCTTTAATGGCTGTTCCTGAACTTTTCCATGCCTAATCTTAAGTCCATCACATTTTAAAATGATGTCCATCTTTTCTGACCTCACATCCAAAGCCCACCTGAGTGACTCTGTAATTAAAGAAAAACATTTTCTGTTTCTTTCAAAGCCCAAATAGAAAATTGTGGGGTTTTTTTTAGAAATACAGCTGATTTTAGGGGCGCCTGGGTGGCTCAGTTGTTAAGAATCTGCCTTCAGCTCACATCATGGTCCCAGGGTCCTGGGATTGAGTCCTGCATTGGGCTTCCTGCTCAGCCGGGAGCCTGCTTCTCCCTCTCCCACTCCCCCTGCTTGTGTTCCCTCTCTAGCTGTCTCTCTCTGTCAAATAAATAAATAAAATCTTTAAAAACAAAAAAAAAAGAAATACAGCTGATTTTAGCCAAAATATGGAAAGAGCCCAGATGTCCATCGACAGATGAGTGGATAAAGAAGATGTGGTATATATACACAATGGAATATTACTCAGCCATCAAAAAGAATGAACTCTTACCATTTGAAACAATGTGGATGGAACTAGAGGGTGCAAAGTGAAATAAGTCAGAGAAAGACAAATACCGTATGATTTCACTCATATGTGGAATTTAAGAAACAAAACAGGAGAACATAGGGAAGGGAAGGAAAAATAAAATAAGATAAAAACAGAGAGGGAGGCAAAGCATAAGAGACTCTTAATTATAGGAAACAAACTGAGGGTTGCTGGCGGGGGTGATGGGCATTAAGGAGGGTATGTGATGTAATGAGCACTGGGTGTTATACACAACTGATGAATCACTAAATTCTACCCCTGAAACTAATAATACACTATATGTTAACTAAGTTGAATTTAAGAAAAAAATTTTAAAAAAAGAAATACAGCTGATTTATAAATCTACATTGTCATTATATATTACATACACAATGTGGGACACAGAAGGGCTAGAGGCATGGTCCCTCCTTCAGGGAACTTCCACTTTGGTAGAGAGAATATGACAATAAACACTATAACAGAAAGTAAATAAAGGGGAGGAAAAAAACCATTTGGGAAATAAATGCCAATTATAAGATATAGATCAGAGAGGCTATGAGACGAGGAAAAACCAGACTATTTAGTCAGAGGTCCAAATGGGAATAAAGCTAAAAAGTACTGATTGTTTATTTATTGTCTTCAGGCCTATGATCACCATTGAAAATGTGTATAAAGAGCTTAGCACACTGCCTAGGACATCATAACTGTAATGAATGTTAACTACAATTATTTTTATTAGTAGAATTTTCATCATGATGCCTATAAGTCTACCATAGACCTAGTTAATAGAGGAACTAAGTAAGTAAAGTTTTTGTTAAATTGAATTTTTGTGTGTGTGTAACATTAAGAAGTCCACACACACTCAACATGCTTACTTTTCAATAAATCCATCTCTAGTAAAATACTCATGATGCAAAAGATCAGTAGATGATGTCCTCTCAGCAGGATCAATTTGTAAACAAGCCTAGAAAATGAAAAAAAATTCTAACATTAAGTAAGATCTTATCAGAGCTCTATAAGGTAAAAATTAAATGTATTTGACATATGTAGAAGAAAATACCCGGAGCTAAAACCATTCTTGAAAAGTTAGATTTAGACCTTAGGAATTTCTGACAATGAGTTCTGACCACTTACTTCCCTAAGAAATTTATAGTTCTAAAGCATTATTACAGGTTAAATGTCCTATGATTCTAGCCAAAACAGAAGTCAATCTGTTTCTGCTGGAATTAGCAGAATTAGTTCATTTTGATCCTCTTATCAGCACTGTAAGGTGGAAAGTTCATGGATTATTATTTCCATTTTACAGAACTAGAAGCATAATTAGTGACTTACTATATGAAAATTTTAACTCATATTGTCTGAATCTTAATCCATTGCTTTTTCTATGGCATAATACAACTTCACAAACATTCAAGCCCCCAAATCTTTCAATAATCCATTATGAGAACAGCTCTTTTTTGTTTCCCTATCTTGGGAATACTTCAACTGAATAGAGAAACAAGCAAACAAACAGAAAACCCACAAAACAAAAACAGATGATAGAAGGAAGAGTTTTGAAAATAAGTCGAACATCATAAATTTACATATAACCAAATAACTTGTTGTAAATAGAAGATATTTTTAATCAAAATATTAAAGATAGAATTTGAATAAAGCCATTTGCATGATAGTTTTCACTTCTTCCTTTAGAAGAAGGCAAACATTAAAAAAAGGCAAAACATAATAATAATTGGTAACTTTTATTGATATTTACTGTGTGCCACACAATACTCTACCTAGCTTTTTCCTATAACTTGATGCCAACAACAACCCTACAGGTAGGTATATTATCTCCATTGTACAGATAAGGAGACTGAGGCCCAGAGAAATCAAGTAATTTGTCTAAATCTAACAAATAGAAGAGTAGAATTAAAATCCAGAAAATCCAAGGTAATTGAATATAATATTACATTTTTGTTTATTTCAAAAAATATATATGTTTAAATTGATTCACAAAAAAAGTTGTAAAGATCTGCTATATAGGGGCACCTGGGTGGCTCAGTCGTTAAGTGTCTGCCTTCGGCTCAGGTCATGATCCCAGGGTCCTGGGATCGAGCCCCGCATCGGGCTCCCTGCTCGGCAGGAAGCCTGTTTCTCCCTCTCGCACTCCCCCTGCCTGTGTTCCTGCTCTCGTTATCTCTCTCTGTCAAATAAATAAATAAAATCTTTAAAAAAAAAAAAAAAAGATCTGCTATACAACAATATGAATATAGCTAACAGTACATTCTACACATTTTAAAATTTGGTAAGAGGGTAGATTTCATGTTGTGTTTTTTACCACAATAAAAATACATTGACTCACAGAGCAAAATTGAGTTCATTCTCTACTTTATGATGGGAGAATACCCAGACCCTTAAAACTGCAACTAGCTAAAAATGTGTGCTTATTTTAGAATATGATAGTAATCCATCAATAAAACTTAATAAGAACGTGTTGGGGCGCCTGGGTGGCTCAGTTGGTTAAGCGTCTGCCTTTGGCTCAGGTCATGATCCCAGGGTCCTGGGATCGATCCCACATTGGGTTCCCTACTCAGCAGGGAGCCTGCTTCTCCTTCTGTCCCTTCCCCCCTCCCCCCGCCGTGCTCACTTGCTCTGTCTCTTTCTCTGTCTTTCTCTCTTGGAAAAATAAGTAAGTAAAATCTTTCTAAAAATCTTAAAAAGTCTGCCCAAGTCATAGCCTATTAGAGGCAGACAAATTAGTCCTTCTTTGAATAATATAATTAGAAAATTTAAATACATGCCTAGTTTGGAAAAAGTAAGATATGATACTTTGAACAGACTGGCAGTTTCTTTAAAAATTAAACATACACATACCTTAAACCCACCATTCCACTCTTAGATACTCAGAAGAATAAAAATATACATCTACAAAGACTTGGACATGAATGTCCATAGCAATTTTGTTTGTAACAGCCAAAAATAGGAAACAACCCCAAACAGGGGAATAGATTAAAAATTGTTATATATCCTTATAATGGAGTACTACTCAGTAATAAAAAGGAATCAACTACTGATACACACAAAAACATGAGTGAATCTCTAAACCATAATGCTGAATTAATGAGTATATATCATGTAATTCCATATATATATCCTAAACAATGTAAACTAATCTATAGTGATAGAAAGCAACTGAGAGGTTATCTGGGACCAGAAATGGAGGGATAAGAGGATTGAAAAAGAATAAGAGGACATTTTAGAGGTTGATGGAAATGTTAGATATCTTGATTGTGGTGGTGGTTTCATAGGTTTAAAAATCTATCAAAACTCATCAAATTATACATTTTAAGTATGTGTAGTTTAATGTAATTATATCACAATAAAGTTTAGAAAATTTAAATCTAGGAAATGATACAAGCTTTGCCCCAGATATTAAGATGGATTCTAAAGTTACAATAATCAATCAAACTGGTATTTATACGAGAATTAAAAAAGAAATCAATGAAATAGAAACAAACCCAAGTGCATACAAGCATTTTGTCTATGATAAATGTGGCACTCCAAGTCACTGGATTATTCAAGTTGAAGGAAAATATTTACAACATATATGACAAAAGACTAATATGCCTATTATTTTATAAATCTATATGAAAAAAGATAGTCTAATTGACAAATAATGATTCTTAAAATAAGAAATACAAATGGTCAATTAATATTAGTAAAATGTTCAACCTTTCCTGTGGTGATATAAGTGCAACTAAAAAAAGATGGTATTTTAAGCTTATTAAATTGGCAAATATTTGGGGGTGCTTGGCTGGTTCAGTTGGTAGAACATGGTGACTCTTGATCTTGGGGTGGTGAGCTTGAGTTCCATGTTGGGTGTAGAGATTACTAAAAAAAAAACTTGGCAAACATTTTAAAAACTATAAATATCCATTGTTAGATTGAGAATGGGAATTTATATCCAGTGCTACTTGAGAGTACTTGAATATAAATCAGTGACACCTTTCTGGAGGAAAAAATAGCAAAATATATAAAAAATTCTGAAAAAGTGTAAACCCTATAGTCCTCTAATCACAATTCTAGGAATTTATCCTAAACAAATAATAAAGCAAGTTCAAAAAGACATATTTAAAAGATGCTCACTAAATCATCTTTACCAAGAGGGAGAAAACCTGAAAACAAGTGTCCAAAATTGTAAGATCAGTTAAACTATAGAACAGTCATACAATGAAATACTACGCAACCATTGAAAATTATGGTGTAGTTCCATATTTACTGACATGGTTACATAACAAACAGGTCAGCGTGGCGTCTTTTAAAAGCATAAATTCCTATGCACATATTTGGTTGGCAAAAGTCTGGAAGTATAGAAATCAAAATGTCAATAGTAATTTTTCCCAGATTGTAGGAGTTGGGAAAATCTTAACTTCTTCTTCTTGTTTATCATGTATTCTCTACTTTTTCTATAATCATTATGTATTCCTTGTATAATTAAAACTATGATATAAAAAATAAATTCAAATGAAAATGTAGCAAACAAATCTAATTCTTTTTTTTTTTAAGAAATTTTATTTATTTCTTTAAGAGAAAGAAAGAGAGAGTGAGACTGGGGGAAGGAGAGAAACAAGCAGACTCCATGCTGAGTGTGGAGCCAGACGTGGGGCTCAATCCCAAGACCCCAAGATTATGACCTTAGCCAAAGGCAAGAGTCAGACGCTCAGCCGACTCACCCACCCAGGCACCCCTGATTCTTTTTTTTTTAAGATTTATTTATTTATTTTAGAGAGAGAGTGAGCATGAGTGGGAGGGGCAAAGGGAGAGGGAGAGGAAGAAAGAACCTTAAGCAGACTCCACATTGAGCACAGAGCCCAACATGGCGCTCTATCTCATGACCATGACAGCATGACCTGAGCCGAAACCAAGAGTTGGATGCTCAACCAACTGAGCCACCCAGGCGCCCTGAGAGAAAGAATCTTTTCTTTTTTTTAAGATTTTATTTATTTGAGAAAGAGAGAGCACAGAGGGAGAGTGAGAGGGAGAAACAGATTCCCCGCTAAGCAAGAAGCCCAGTGAGGGGCTCGATCCCAGGACCCCGAGATCATGACCTGAGCTGAAGGCAGAGGCTTAGCCGACTGAGCCACACAGGCATCCCCTGAGAGAAAGAACCTTAAGCAGACTCCCTGCTGAGTGTGAGGCCCACCATGAGGCTCAATCTCACAACCTTGAGATCATAACCTGAGCCAAAATCTAGAGTTGGGACACTCAACTGACTGAGCCACCCAGGTGCCCCAACGAATCTGATTCTTAATAAACTCTAGTTTTCTTCAGATATCAATGAAATAATTTTTTCCTTTAAGAATACTCTTTAGATGCTACATATCATATCTTTAGTAAGTTTACCTAAATAATAACAGCAACAATTAAAATTAACAACATTTGTTGACAGCTTATTCAAGGCCCTGTGCTCAGAACATGTTCACCATTACCTCATTTAATCCTCCAGCCCCCAAAATAAAGACCGTTAATGTTGTTTTATACCCCAGTAAACTGGGGCACAGAGATTAAGTGACTTTCCCAAGGTTACAGAGCTAATTAGTGACAGAGCTGAGTTTTTGTCTATGTGATTCCAGAGCCCCTTCTTATAAACACTATATACCATACTTACTTTTAAATTTAGTTAACTACTTTTTCTAAAGGGCTATACATCAGAAATAAGATACCTCAGTTGAGGGTGCCTGGGTGGCTCAGTTGGTTAAGCGACTGCCTTCGGCTCAGGTCATGATCCTGGAGTCCCTGGATCGAGTCCCGCATCGGGCTCCCTGCTCAGCAGGGAGCTTCTCCCTCTGACCCTCCCCTGTCTCATGCTCTCTCTCTCTATCTCATTCTCTCTCTCAAATAAATAGATAAAATCTTTAAAAAAAAAAAAAAAGATACCTCAGTTGACCCTGGGAAAGGAAATTAGCTAGATAAAGAAAATAAATAGAAGTAGATTTACTTTCCACAGTAAATTCTCTTGCTTTTTTAATTTTGCACTAAGTATATTGGTATATTTATTACCTAATTTAAAAAGAAATTTACGGGGTGCCTGGGTGGCTCAGTCGTTAAGCGTCTGCCTTTGGCTCAGGTCATGATCCCAGGGTCCTGGGATCGAGCCCTGCATCAGGCTCCCTGCTCAGCGGGAAGCCTGCTTCTCCCTCTCCCACTCCCCCTGCTTGTGTTCCCTCTCTCTCTCGCTGTGTCTCTCTCTGTCAAATAAATAAATAAAATCTTTTAAAAAATAAAAATAAATTTACATCTTAAAATAATTAAAAAGTGTTATACAGTATAATGTTTTTGTTTTCTCAAAATTCAAGGTGAATTTTGGCATTGGTATACCTTCAAACAACATTAAAACTGCAGCTGTCAATGCCTGGTAGATATCTTAGGATACCAATGTGCAAGGAACAGAGCCCTAACTTGGGTAGACTGGGGCTATTAAAAGGTAGTGATAAACATGGTAAGTCCTTTGAATTTTTCCAGTTTATCCCTAATTATCATTAAAATTAGGATAAACTAAAAATAATGGACAGCATTATCCTAGGGAGTTTTCAGTTCTAACAGTCTATGAATTTTAATTTTTCTGGAGTAAAGACATAAAGACAGGAATATAGTAAATTTTTTTTTTAAGATTTTATTTATTTATTTGAGACAGAGAGAATGAGAAAGAGAGAGCACATGAGAGGGGGGAGGGTCAGAGGCAGAAGCAGGCTCCCTGCCGAGCAGGGAGCCCGATGCGGGACTCGATCCAGGGACTCCAGGATCATGACCTGAGCCGAAGGCAGTCGCTTAACCAACTGAGCCACCCAGGCGCCCAGGAATATAGTAAATTTTAACAGATAACATTATGAATCTTTTCAGAATTTCATCAAAGTAATATTTTAAAACTATATTATAATTTACACAAATTTCCCAGAAATAAGTCCTTAATTCTTAACATACATCAACTATATCTGCCAACAATCCATTTAGCTTTGGGTATTTTTTTCTTGCATTTTTGGGGTGTTGAACTTGCGGAAGGACCACCCCAGCAAAAACGGGACTCTTGGAAAATATATTCTGTAAATGAGGTGTCAAATTGCCTGAAAAGAGAAAAAAATATGAATGTAAGAAAACAGAGAAATTAATCTACAATCAAAATAAACAAATTGCTATGTGGTCTGCATTAAATCACTAAAAAGGGAGAATAACAATTATGTTCTTATAATTTTTTAAGGTTGAACAAGGAACTATCTGAATATAGCATAAAAATTGGAAGTTTCCCCAGTAATCTGTTGATAGCATGTAGGCAGTAGAAAATTTAAAACCACCAGGTTCATTTTCGTTTCGCAAAATATAAGACATAATATATAATGCTATCAGGAAAAGCAAACTTTTACATATTTCCATATAGGTATCTAAATGGTCTAACAAGTGTTTATCAGCAAATCCTTACTCAAAACAGCTAAAATATCTAAATTATTTAGAAATATAAATACTGCAAAGAAACAAGGCTATAGAGTAGTAGTAGAATGAAAACCGTAAATAGGAGTGGAGAGGGGCGCCTGGGTGGCTCAGTCGTTAAGCGTCTGCCTTCGGCTCAGGTCATGATCCCAGGTCCTGGGATCGAGCCCTGCATCGGGCTCCCTGCTCTGCGGGGAGCTTGCTTCTCCCTCTCGCACTCCCCCTGCTTGTGTTCCCTCTCTCGCTGTGTCTCTCTGTCAAATAAATAAAAAATTTTTTAAAGATTTTATTTATTTATTTGAGAGAGAGAATGAGATAGAGAGAGCATGAGATGGGGGAGGGTCAGAGGGAGAAGCAGACTCCCTGCTGAGCAGGGAGCCCGATGAGGGACTCGGTCCCGGGACTCCAGGATCATGACCTGAGCCGAAGGCAGTCGCTTAACCAACTGAGCCACCCAGGCGCCCCGAATAAATAAAATCTTAAAAAAAAAAAAAAAAATAGGAGTGGAGAGAGCCAAGTTCTAGCGCCAGTTTTATTATAACTATTTCTGTGACCTTGGGCAAATCTCTTCCCTTTCTATGCTTCAGTTTCCTTATCTGTAAAATGACAGAATTAATCCCATCATCTCCAATGTTTTTTTTTTCTAACATTACTCTCAAAACCAGAACTTTAAAGATGATAAAAAAAGTGTGATGCTTTAAGACTCCAAACTATATCTTTAATTAGTATTTATCCAGACCTCATGATTTTTTTTTTTTTAGATTTTATTTATTTATTTGAGAGAGAGAATGAGAGAGAGCATGAGAAGGAGGAGGGTCAGAGGGAGAAGCAGACTCCCTGCCGAGCAGGGAGCCCGATGCGGGACTCGATCCAGGGACTCCAGGATCATGACCTGAGCTGAAGGCAGTCGCTTAACCAGCTGAGGCACCCAGGCTCCCCAGACTTCATGATTTTTATCCCAGTATCTTCCTCATGATCCTGTAACTACATGTTTATGTATACCTTCTCTATACCACAAAAGGAGCTCCTCAAGCTCATCATTCAGAAATATATTAAAAAAAACAAGTCATTGAAACTCCATGAGTAAGGCTAACCATCAAAATGTTTGGGTAGTCAAAGCAGATCATTAAAAAAGTAAAAGCACTCATCAAATGTATTTTTGAATAGGTTATTTAGCTACCTGGATTTCTGCTGTGGTTTTAAAAAAAAAGTTTTCTCAATAAGTAACTTTCTATCTCTAAGTGCTTCAAAAAGACATCTTAATCAACTCTATTATTTAAAAGTCCACTTTGAGAGATGCAAATATTTGTAGAAGCCAAAAAAAATTTTTAAAGATTTTATTTGTTTATTTGACAGAGAGAGAGAGTGAGAGAGAGCACAAGCAGGGGGAGCAGCAGAGGGAGAGGGAGAAGCAGGCTCTCCGCTGAACAGGGAGCCCCATGCCAGGCTCGATCCCAGGACCCTGAGATCATGACCTGAGCCCAAGGCAGACGCTTCACAAACTGAGCCACCCAGGCACCCCCTAGAAGCCAAAATTTTAAAACAACTTTTAGACAAATTGAAGTATGTTCCTATTGTACCATTTTTCTTAGTATCAACCATTAGCAAATGACTTAGCTATTTGCAACCTGACAAAGAAAATATTATTTACAAAAACAGAGAAGAATTTCCTACCTTCTTTATCAGCCCAAGGCATACACCTGCTGCCATCTATCAAAACAATATGCTTCCCTGTTCTTATAAAGAAAAAACTGAATTTGAAAATCAAGCAGAATTGATATAGCAATATTTACTTTAAGCATTTAACAGTGTATTTCAGTAGTACCCACCTACTTTTAAAACAATTTTATGAAGTAAATCCAAATCAGAGCTGCTAGGAAGATAGGGATTTCCAGTGGCCATCTCAATGATCATACAACCCAAAGCCCAGATATCTACAGGTCTGAAACAAACAAGAATAAATCATTTTTTCATGGAGAAATATATAAAATATCTCTTCTTTTTATTTTTTTCTTAAGATTTATTTATTTATTTATTTATTTGAGAGAGAGAGAGTACGAGCAGGGTGAGGGGCAGAGGGAGAAGCAGACTCCCCACTGACCGGCCAGCCTGAAACAGGGCTCAATCCCAGGTCTCCGGTATCATGACCTGAACCAAAGGCTGATGCCCAACCAACTAAACCACCCAGGTACTCCCAAAATATCTCTTCTAAAATGTTTTGAAATAATGTTCCAGCCAAAGAAAATATAATGGTTAGATGGTATCATTTATAAATTTTCATCTTAATATCATATGCCAACTTTAGGATATATATTAAACACTATCACATTTTATTAATAATATTAAATATTTTATATTTAAATCACATGAGAAACCATGTAGTAGTCCAGATGAAATGTAACTGTAATTCTAAAATTGTTCCAGATACTTACATAAAGACATTATGATAAATGGTTTATGAATTAGAGTAATTGAATACCAAAGCCATCTTGTACTTAAAAAGTAAAATTTAGGGCACCTGGGTGGCTCAGTCGTTAAGAATCTGCCTTCGGCTCAGGTCATGATCCCAGGGTCCTGGGATCGAGCCCCGCATCGGGCTCCCTGCTCAGCGGGAAGCCTGCTTCTCCCTCTCCCACTCCCCCTGCTTGTGTTCCTTCTCTCACTTTGTCTCTCTCTGTCAAATAAATAATTAAAATCTTCAAAAAATAAATAAATAAAATAAAAAGTAAAATTTAAAAATATTAAATATTTTACCACTTACATTTATTTTTTTTAATTAATTAATTTATTTAAAGTAGGCTTCATGACTAATGTGGGGCTTAAACTCATAACCCTGAGATCAAGAGTCACATGCTCTACCAATTGAGCCAGCCAGGCACCCACATTTATCTATCTTGTATTGTGAGTCATCCATAATTCCAACTTTTTTGCCACATAATCAGTTTTTTAAAAGATAGTTTATGTTACTAGGACTTCTAAAGATTTTATTTTTTTTTAAGTAATCTCTACACTGAACATAGAGCTCGAGCTTAACAACCCCAAGATCAAGAGTCACACACTCCACTGAATGAGCCAGCCAGGCACCCACTAGGATTCTTTTTACAGATTTATTTATTTATTTATTTTAAGGAGGGGGATTGTAGGGGGAGAGAGAATGAGAATCTCAAGCTGACCCTGCAATGAGCGGGGAACCCAACACGGGGTTCAACCGCAGGACTCTGAGATCACAACATTAGCCAAAACAAGAGTCAGATGCTCAAATAAGCCACTCAGGCACACCCCCGCCCCACTAGGAATTTTAAATAGATAAAAAGTATTTCAATCTCACATTCGAGAGAAATATAAACACTACAATGAGCTGTATCTTTCACTGACCCAACTGATAAAAATTGTAAGATTCAATAACTGCTGTATTGGTGAAGCCATGGAAAATGGACACTCCTGTGTACCATCCTGGGAGTGTAAACCACACAACTTCTTTGAAGGGAAAATTGGCCAAAGCTACCAAAATTAAAAATGTACCTACTTTTGACCAAACAACTTTATTCCTAGGAATTTAACCAAAGATCTACTCACCCATGTGCACAAAGATAAATGATACAAGAATTTCACTGAAGCATTGTTTGTGGTAGGAAAAAAAGTGGAAACAACCTAAACATCCTTCAAT
The DNA here is from genome assembly GCF_011800145.1 of Mirounga leonina. Taxonomy (NCBI): domain Eukaryota; kingdom Metazoa; phylum Chordata; class Mammalia; order Carnivora; family Phocidae; genus Mirounga; species Mirounga leonina. The sequence goes on from NW_023270426.1 coordinate 18,873,462, forward strand.
AGGAGAATCACTATGTAATATTTTGTACAACCACACAATGAAATATTATTCAGCAATCAAAAAGGAGGTATATGCTAATATAAATTGATCGCCAAGATGAACTCTCAAGCAAAAACAGCAAAATTCACTAAAGAAATCCAAGAAGATGTATATAAATGGAGAGATATTGCATGTTCATGATTAGGAAGACTCAATATTGTCAAAACGTCAGCTCTTGGGGTGCATGCACCCCGATGTTTATAGCAGCAATGTCCACAATAGCCAAACTGTGGAAAGAGCCAAGATGTCCATCGACAGATGAATGGATAAAGAAGATCTGGTATATATATACAATGGAATATTATGCAGCCATCAAAAGGAATGAGGTCTTGCCATTTGCAACGACGTGGATGGAACTGGAGGGTGTTATGCTGAGTGAAATAAGTCAATCAGAGAAAGACATGTATCATATGACCTCACTGATATGAGGAATTCTTAATCTCAGGAAACAAACTGAGGGTTGCTGGAGTGGTGGGGGGTGGGAGGGATGGGGTGGCTGGGTGATAGACATTGGGGAGGGTATGTGCTATGGTGAGTGCTGTGAATTGTGCAAGACTGGTGAATCACAGATCTGTACTTCTGAAACAATACAATATATGTTAAAAAAAAAAAAAGAAGAAGATAGCAGGAGGGGAAGAATGAAGGGGGGGAATTCGGAGGGGGAGACGAACCATCAGAGACAATGGACTCTGAGAAACAAACTAAGGGTTCTAGAGGGGAGTGGGGTGGGAGGATGGGATAGCCTGGTGATGGGTATTAAAGAGGGCACGTTCTGCATGGAGCGCTGGGTGTTACACACAAACAATGAATCATGGAACACTACATCAAAAACTAATGATGTAATGTATGGTGATTAACATAACAATAAAAATTTTAAACAAACAAAACAAAAAAAAAGTCAGCTCTTCCCCAACTTGATCTATAGATTCAATGCAGTCCCAGTCAAAATCTGATTTGGATATCAACAAATTGATTCTAAAGTTTATATTGTTAAAAAAAACTGGCCCAAAAGAGGGTACCTGGGTGACTCAGTCCATTAAGCCTCCAACTCTTGATTTTGGCTTGGGTCATGATCTCTGGGTCATGAAACTGAGACCTATGCTGGGCTCTGCACTCAGTGCAAAGTCTGCTTGAAACTCTCTCTCTCGGGGCACCTGGGTAGCTCAGGTGGCTAAGCATCCAACTCTTGATTTCGGCTCAGGTCATGATCTCAGGGTTCTGGGATGGAGCCCTGCTTTGGGCTCCTGGCTTAGCAGGGAGTCTGCTTGAGATTCACTTCTTCACCCCCAGCTCATGTGCTCTCTCTCTCTCAAATAAATAGTCTTTAAAACAAAAGAAAAGAAATCCTATCTCTCTGCCCCTCCCATGGCTCATGCTCTTTCTTTCTCTCTAAAATAAATAAATAAATAAACAAAATCTTTTTAAAAATACTTAATTAGTTTCAAATTCTCCCAGAAGTGGACTCTTAAACCAGTCAATCTGGAATTACATGGTCAGCACTAGTGAGGTAACCTGCCTGACAGAACCCTGCCATCCCCCTAAAGGAAAGTGACCTTGTCACAAACAATCTACCCTTTACTAGTAACTGCCTTGTTCTGCCCCATTCTGCCTATATAAGTCTTTCCATTTTGTACAGCCCTTGGTGTGTCTTTCTGTCTGCTAGAGAGAATGCTGCCTGATTCACAAATGGTTGAATAAAGGTATTAAGATCTTTAAATTTTACTCAGTTGAATTTTGGTTTTTAACAATATGAAAAAGATACCACCTGACTTCAAGACATATTATAAAGCTACAGTAATCAAGACAGTGTGGTTTTGGTGAAAGAACAAACAGATCAAGAGACCAGAATACAGAGTCCAGAAATAGACTCACAAGAATATAGTCAACTAAACTTTGACAAAGGAGAAAAAACAATTCAGTAGAGAACAGGAAGTCTTTTCAAAAGTGATACTGGAACAACTGGACATCCATATGTTAAAAAAAAAAAAGAACACAGACATAGATCTTACAATTTTCACAAAAATTAACACAGAATGGATAACAGATGTAAATATAACATACAAAACTATAAAACTTCTAGACAATAATATTGGACAAAATCTAGATGATCTTAGGTTAGGTGATGAGTTTTAGATACAACACCAAAAGCATAATCTACAAGAGAAAAAAATTGGTAAGTGGTACATCATTAAAATTTAAAAATTCTGTCTGGTGAAAGACACTGATAAGAGAATGAAAAGAGAAGTTGGAGAAAATATATGCAAAACACATATTCAATAAACTATTTGTGTCTAAAATATATAAAGCATGCCTAAAACTCAACAATAAGAAAATAATCAAATTAAAAATATAGGCAAAATATGCAAACAGATGCTCACCAAAAATGATACACAAATGGCAAATACACATATGAAAAAATGCTCAACATCAGGGATGTCATCAGGGAATTGTAAGCTGAAGCGATAATAAGATAAATACCATAAATACACACCTATTATTCGACTAAAATCCAAAAAGCTGACAACAGCAAATGCTGGTGAGGATGTGGAGCAACAGGAACTCTCATTCCATGGAAACGCAAAATGATACAGCCACTTTGGAGGACAGTTTGACAGCTTCTAACGAAGCTAAACATAGCGTTACCATACAATCCAGTAATAATTGCACTCCTCAGGGGCGCCTGGGTGGCTCATTCAGTTGAAAATCTGAGCATCCGACTCTTGGTTTTGGCTCAGGTCATGATCTCAGGGTCCTGAGATGGAGCCCTGAGTCAGGCTCTGCACTCAGCGTAGAGTCTGCTTGTCTGCTCGTCCCTCTCCCTCTGCCCCTTTGCCCCCTGCCCCCCACTGTCTGTCTGTCTGTCTGTCTCTCTCAAATAAATAAATAAATAATCTTTAAAAAAATAAGTGTACTAATTGGTATTTAGCCAAATAATTTGAAAAACTTATATCCACAAAAAAACCTCCACACGAATGTTTATAGCAGCTTTATTCATAACTGCCAAAACTTGAGAGCAAGCAAGATGCCCTTCATTAGATAAATGGATAAACAGTCAAATATACATACAATGTAGTACTATTTAGTGATTAAAAATGACCTATCGAGACATAAAGCAAAACAAAACCAAAAAATGGAGGAACCTTAAATACACATTGCTAGGTGGAAGAAGCCAGTCTGAAAAGGCTGTATAACATATGACCCCAAACACATGACATTCTGGAAAAGGCAAGAGTATAGAGACAGTAAAAAGATCAGTGGTTGCCAGAAGTTCAGGAAGAAGGAGGAAAGGATGAAAAGATAGGACACAGAGGATTTTTAGGGCTGTGCAACTATTCTGTATAATACTCTAATAGTGGCTACATGACGTTATGCATTTGTCAAAATCCATAGGAATTCAACACAGAGTGAACCTTAATGTAAACTATGGACTATAATTAATGATAATATATGAATATCGTTTTATCAATCTTTTTTAAAGATTTGTTTATTTTTTTTAAAGATTTTATTTATTTGAGAGAGAGAGAGCACATGAGAGGGGGGAGGGTCAGAGGGAGAAGCAGACTCCCTGCTGAGCAGGGAGCCTGATGCAGGACTCGATCCAGGGACTCCAGGATCATGACCTGAGCCGAAGGTAGTCACTTAACCAACTGAGCCACCCAGGTGCCCTAAAAGATTTGTTTATTTTTTTAAGTAATCTCTACACCCAACATGGGGCTCAAACTCACAACCCCAAGATCAAGAGTCACATGCTCCACTGACTGAGGCAGCCAGGTGCCCCAGGGGTTTATCAATCTTAAAAAAGTGCCAAACTAATGTAAGGTGTTAACAACAGGGAAACTTGTTGTGGAGGGGGTAAGAAGGAGGGGGTAGGTATTGGAGAACCTTACTTTCTGCTCAATTTCTCTGTAAACCTAAAAATGCTCTCAGGAAATAAAAGTCTACTAATTAAAAAAATTAAAAGAGAAAAAAAAGGGATTCTGTACTATATATAGTATGCTTCTATTTCTGTTTAAAAAGGAGGTGCTGTAGATTGATATCCAAAATATATAAAGAATTTATACAACTCAACACCAAAAATACAAATAATCCAATTAAAAATGGGCAGAGGACCTGAATAGATACTTTTCCAAAGAAGACATACAGATGGCCTGTATTAAGAAAGAAGACTTCAGGGCACCTGGGTGGCTCAGTTGGTTAAGTGTCAGACTTTGGCTCAGGTCATGATCTCAGAGTCCTGGGATTGAGCCCCACATTGGGCTCCGCGCTCAGCAGGGAGTCTGCTTCTTATTCTCCCTTTGCCCCCTCCACCCCATGCACGTGGTCTCTCTCTCTCTCTCAAATAAATAAAATCTTTTAAAAAAAATAAGAAAGACTTAGAAAGAAGAAAAATGTCAAATCTATAACCTAGCATTCCACCTTAAGACAGTGGACAAAGAAAAACAAACTAAAACTACAGCAAACAGAAGGAAGGAAATAATAAAGATTAGAGCGAAATAAGGATTTTTTTTAAAAAAAGAGAAAAATCACTGAAACCAAAAGCTCATTGTAAAGATCAACAAAATTGACATTTAACTAGAATGACTAAGAAAAAAGAGACTTAAATTATTAGAATCAGAAATGAAAGAAGTAACATTACCACCAACCTTGCAGAAATCAAAAGAATTATAAAGGAATGCAATGAACAATTGTACACCAACAAATCAGATAACTTAGGTCAAACAGACAGTTTCCCAGAAAAACACAAACAATTAAAACTGGCTCAAGAAAAATAGAGAATCTAAATAAACCTGTGACAAGTGAAAAACTTGAATTCCTAATCAAAACACTACACACAAAGGAAACCCGAGGCCTAGATGGCTTCAATGCTGAATTCCATCAAATATTTAAAGAAAAATTAATACCAATTCTTTACAAACTCTTTCAAAAAATAGAAGAGGAGGAAACACTATAGAGAACAAACTGATGTTTACCAGAAGGGAGGTGGGAGCAGGGATGGGTTAAAGAGGTGATGGGGATTAAGGAGCACATTTGTGATAAGCACTGGATATTGTATGGAAGTGTTGAATCACTGTATTGTACACCTGAAACTAATATTACACTATATGTTAACTAACTGGAATTTAAATAAGCACTTTAAAAATTCAGTAGAAAACAACAGACCAATATCTCTTACCAATATCTCTCATGAATACAGACATAAAAATACTCAACAATATGGCGGGGATGCGGAGAAAGGGGAACCCTCCTACACTGTTGGTGGGAATGCAAGCTGGTGCAGCCACTCTGGAAAACAGTATGGAGGTTCCTCAAAAAGTTGAAAATAGAGCTACCATATGATCCAGCAATTGCACTACTGGGTATTTACCCCAAAGATACAAAAGTAGGGATCCGAAAGGGTACATGCACCCCGATGTTTATAGCAGCAATGTCCACAATAGCCAAACTGTGGAAAGAGCCAAGATGTCCATTGACAGATGAATGGATAAAGAAGATGTGGTATATATACACAATGGAATATTATGCAGCCATCAAAAGGAATGAGATCTTGCCATTTGCAACGACGTGGATGGAACTGGAGGGTATTATGTTGAGCGAAATAAGTCAAACAGAGAAAGACATGTATCATATGATCTCACTGATATGAGGAATTCTTAATCGCAGGAAACAAACTGAGGGTTGCTGGAGTGGGGGGTGGGGTGGGAGGGATGGGGTGGCTGGGTGATAGACACTGGGGAGGGTATGTGCTCTGGTAAGCGCTGTGAATTGTGCAAGACTGTTGAATCTCAGATCTGTACCTCTGAAACAAATAATGCAATATATGTTAAGAAAAAAAGAAGAAGAAGAAGAAGAAGGTAGTGGGAGGGGAAGAATGAAGCGGGGGAAATCGGAGGGGTAGACGAACCATGAGAGACGATGGACTCTGAGAAACAAACTGAGGGTTCTAGAGGGGAGGGGGGTGGGAGGATGGGTTGGCCTGGTGGTGGGTATTGAGGGGGGCACATTCTGCATGGAGCACTGGGTGTTATGCACAAACAATGAATCATGGAACACTACATCTAAAACTAATGATGTAATATATGGGGATTAACATAAGAATAAAAAAAAAATCTGAGGGGGAAAAAAAATACTCAACAAAATACAGCAAACTGAGTCCAGCAACAAATAAAAAGAATTACACACACTGTGGAATCTAAAAAACAAAACAAACAACAAAGAGAGAAACAGACTCCTAAATATAAAGAACAAACTAGCAGGAGCACCAGGCTGGCTCAGTTGGAAGAGCATTCAACTCATGATCTTAGAGTTGAGAGTTCAGGCCCCATGGTGGGTGCAGAGATTAGTTAAATAAATAAATTAATTAAATAAAATAAAAAACTGAGAACCATAAAGAACAAACTGGCAGTTGTCAAAGGGGTGGGGAGATGGGTGAAATGGGTGAAGGGGATTAAGAGGTACAAACTTAAAAAAAAAAGAGGTACAAACTCCCAGTTATAAAATAAATAATTCACAGAAATGAAAAGCACAGCATAAGGAACAAAGTCAATAATAATGTAATATACTTTTTGCGGTGAACATTTCATAATCTATATAATTGTTGAATCACTATGTTGTATACCTGAAACTAATTTAATATTTTATGTCAACAATACTTCAGTTAAAAAATATATATATATATTAAAGATTGTTTACTCTTGCTCTTGTGTTGTTATGCTCTCACCATGGTATTGTACAGAGGCCAATAAACTTTTTCTGTAAAGGAGCACATAATAAATATTTTAAGCTTTGCAAACCATACAGTCTCTGGTGCAACTACTCAAGCAACTGCAACTGGGTGAAAGCTGCCATAGATGATATGTAAATGAATGAGTGTGGCTGTTATGATAAAACTTTATTTACAAAAACAGACAATAGGCCAGATTTACCCATTCCTGGTAGAGAGAATAATACAGTAGTCCTTAAATTTAAGAGTGATTATGATGTTTTGTAGACCCAATCAAACAGGCAACACCTCCAATGGAAATAACTTTTAGTACAGAATGTTGCACTGTAAATGACATCTTGCATTATATTTTAACAAGGTCAAGCAGGTTCTGGTGCCAAAGACATAAGGAAAAAAAAAAAAAGAATTATACACCATGATCCGGTGGGATTTATTTCAGGCACACAGGTTGGTTCAATATGCAAAATCAATTAATGGGATACATCGTATCAATACATTAAAAAAATAAAAGGCACATGATCATCTCAATAGGTACAGAAAAAGCATTTGACCAATACACTTTCATAATAAAAACTCTCAACAAACTAGGAATAAAAGGAAATTTTGTCAACCTGAGAAAGGACATCTACGAAAAACCCACAGCTAACAACAAACTTAATGGTAAAAGATTGGATGTTTTTCCCCTGACATTAGTAACAAGACAAGAATGTCTGCTTTCACCACTTCTTTTTTTTTTTTTTTTTTTAATTTTTTTATTCACCACTTCTTTTCAACATTGTGCTAGAGGTTCTGGCCAGAGAAATTAGAAGGAAAAGGAAACAGAAGGCATCCAGACCAGAAAAGAAGAAGTAAAATTATCTCTATTCACAGATGACATGATCTTGTATATAGGAAGTCCTAAGGAATCCAAAAAACAATTATTAGAACCAATACATTCAGCAAGGTTGCAGGATACAAAATTAATATACAAAAATCAGGTATTTTTTTCACACTTTCAGTGAACAATTTGAAAATGAAATTAACTGTTCCATTCACAATAACATCATAAAGAATAAAATACTTAGGAATAAATTTAACAGAAGTGCAAAATGTATGCTCTGAAAACTACAAAACATTGTTGAAATTGAAGATCTAGATAAATGAAAAAATGTTCTATGTTCATAGATTAGCAGACTTAACTAACATTGTTTAGATGGCAATGCTCTCCAAAATGATCTACAGATTCAGCGTAATCCCTATCAGAATACTAGATGTCTTTTTGAAAAAAAAAAATTTTTTTTAATTGACAAGTTGATCCTAAAATTCATATGAAACTGCAAGGAACCCAGAATAGCCAAAACAATCTTGAAAAAGAAAAACAAAGTTGGAAGACTCATACTTTCCTACTTCAAACTCAATACAAAGCAATGGTAATCAAGATAGTGTGGTTCAGGGGCGCCTGGGTGACTCAGTTGGTTAGGCGACTGCCTTAGGCTCAGGTCATGATCCCGGAGTCCCGGGATCGAGTCCCACATCGGGCTCCCTGCTCAGCAGGGAGTCTGCTTCTCCCTCTGACCCTCCTCCCTCTCATGCTCTCTGTCTCTCATTCTCTCTCTCTCAAATAAATAATAAATAAAATCTTAAAAAAAAAAAAAGATAGTGTGGTTCTGGAACAAGGACAGACATACAGATCAACAGAATAGAACTGAAAGTCCAGAAATAAACCTCACATTTCTGGTCAAGTGGTTTTCAACAAAGGTGCCAAGACCATTCAATGAGGGAAAAACATTCAACAAACGGTGCTTAGACAAGTAGATAGCCACATCAAAAGGAGGAAACCCCTTACCTTATGCCACATATTAAAATTAACTCAAAATAGAGGCATATGGGTGGTGCACTTGGTTAAGCCTAACAACTTCTGGTTTCGGCTCAGGTCATGATCTCAGGGTTGTGAGATTAAGCCCTATGTGGGGAATCCATGCTCAGTGGGGAGCCTGCTGGAGATTCTCTCCCTCTCCCTTTGCCCCTCCCTTGGCCCCCACTCGCAGTCTCTCTCTCTCTCAAATAAATAAATCCTAAAAAAAATTAAAAACTTTTGTGTGTCACAGGACACCATCAAGAAAATGAAGAAACAATCCATAGAATGATAGAAAAAATTTTAAAATGCATTATCTGATAAGGAATTGAATCTAGAGTATACAAAGAATTCTTACAGCTCAATAATAAAAAGCCAATACAATTTAAAAATGGGCAAAGGATCTGAACAGACATTGCTCAAAGGAAGATATACAAATGGCCAATAACACGTGAAAAGATGCTCAATATCCTTAGTCATCAAGGAAATGCAAATCAAATCCACAATGAGATACCACTTCATACCCATTAGGATGACTAGAACCCAAGTCAGATAATAACAAGTGTTGATGAGGATATCAGAGAGACTGTAACCCTCACACTCTGTTGGTGGGATTTTAAAATGATGCAGACATTTTGGAAAACAGTCTGACAGTGTCTCAAATGATTAAACACAGGGTTACCATAAGACTCATTAATTCTACTCCAAGGGAAATGAAAACATATGTCCACACAAAAACTGATACATAAATATTTAGAGCAGCATTATTCATAATAGCCAAAAAGTGAATACAACTCAAATGTCTATCAATGGACAAATGGATAAACAAAAGTGATCTATCCACATAATGGGGAAATAATTGGATTCAATTCCTTAGGAAAGGAAGGGGGTGCCTAGCTGGCTCAGTCAGAAGAGCATCCGACTCTTGATCTCAGGGTTGTGAGTTCAAGGCCCACGTTGGGTGTAGAGATTACTTAAAAATAAAATATTAAAAAAAAAAAAAGAAAGGAAGTACTAAAATGTGCCACAACTTGGATGAACCTTGAAATCATTATGCTAAGTAAACAAGTTAGTCACAAAAGACCACATATTATGTAATTCCATTCATATGAAAATCAGAATAGGGAAATCTATAAAGTCAGAAAGTAGATTAGTGGTTGATTAGAGCTGGAACAAGAGGGGTGGGGGTATAGGAGGGTGATAGCTAAAGGATACAGGGTTTCTTTTAAGGTGATGAAAATGTTCAAAAATTATGGTGATGTTGCACCTGTGAATATACTAAAAACCATTGAACTGCATACTTTAAATGCATGAATTGTATTATGTATGAATTTTATCTCAACAAAGGTTTTTTTAAAAGAACAGGCAGGCAGCATTTATTTTTTTATTTTTATTTTTTGCATTTTTAATTTTTAAAATTTTTATTTTATTTTAATTTTTTGCTTTGTACCAACCATAATTTTTTTTTATTTAAATTTTACTTAGTTAACATACAATGCAATATTTGTTTCTGGAATAAAATTCAGTGATTCATCACTTACATACAAGACCCACTGCTCATCACAAAAAGTGCCCTCCTTAATACCCTTCACCCAAAAGTATTATAAGTAATAAGAAGAGAAGATAAAATTAAAATACCACCATTTGCAAATCCCAATGAATTGACAGATCTAGCCATTAAGCATCAGTGGCTACTAACGTCACAGAAAGAGACATTCAGACTTATGTCTCTCCTAACTCAAGAAGACAATACTGCCTATAATCTTGCAAAATAGACTGAACCTCAGACTAACCCAACATCTGGACCCAGGTGCCAATTTGCACAAAATATAAAGGACAAAGAAACATGTTGAACTCCACTGCGAGTATGCAATCAACAAAATTCAGACTTAGAAACTCAGTGGTCTGGGTTCTTCAACAGATAAGTCTTAAGAAAAATAAAGGGATAGAGGAAATTACTGTAGTTTAAAAGAGACTTTAAAAACGTATCAGATCTTGGGGCGCCTGGGTGGCTCAGTTGGTTAAACGTCTGCCTTGGGCTCAGTCATGATCCCAGGGTCCTGGGATGGAGTCCTGCATCAGGCTCCCTGCTCAGCAGTGAGTTTGCTTCTCCCTCTACCCCTACCCCCACTCACGTTTGCTTTCTCTTGTACGCGCTCTTTCTCTCTCTCTCTCACAAAAATAAATAAATAAAATCTAAAAATAAATAAATAAATAAAAACATATCAGATCTTATTTACATAAAAAAGCAAGACTAGTTTTAACAAATATACCACAGTAATGTAAGATTATGACGTTAGGAGAAGCAGAAATTGGGTGAGGGCTGTATGGGAACTCTCTGTATTATGTCTGCAGCTTTTCTATAAATGTAGAATTATTCCAAAATAAAAGCATATCTTTTAAAGATTTTATTTATTTATTTGAGAGAGAGAGTGAGCGAGAGAGAGAGAGAGAAAGAGAGAGAGCACAAGTGGGAGGGAGGGGCAAAGAGAGAGAGGGAGAAGCAGACTCCCTGCTGAGCCGGGAGCCCAATGCGGGGCTTGATCCCAGGACCCTGGGACCATGACCTGAGCCAAAGGCAGACGCTTAACCAACTGAGCCACCCAGGTGCCCCTAAAAAGCCTATTTAAAAAAGAATGCCTGGGGCGCCTGGGTGGCTCAGTCGTTAAGTGTCTGCCTTTGGCTCAGGTCATGGTCCCAGGGTCCTGGGATCGAGCCCCACATCGGGCTCCCTGCTCAGCGGGAAGTCTGCTTCTCCTTCTCCCACTCCTCCTGCTTGCTTTCCCTCTCTCACTGTGTCTCTCTCTGTCAAATAAATAAATGAAATCTTCCTGCTTGTGTTCCTCTCCCGCTGTCTCTCTCTCTGTCAAATAAATAAATAAAGTCTTAAAAAAAAAGATTTTATTTATTTATTTGACAGAGAGAGACACAGCAAGAGAGGGAACACAAGCAAGGGGAGTGGGAGAGGGAGAAGCCGGCTTCCCGCTGAGTAGGGAGCCCGATGTGGGGCTCGATCCCAGGACCCTGGGATTATGACCTGAGCCGAAAGCAGACGCTTAACGACTGAGCCACTCAGGCGCCCCAATAAATAAAATCTTAAAAAAAAAAAAGAATGCCTGGGGGGTAGAGGAGAAAGTCTAGGGTGGCCATAAAAAATGATAATAATAAGTGTTGGCAAGGATATGAAGAAATCGTAGTCCCTACATTCTGCTGGCAGGAATGTAAAACAATACAGACACTATGGAAACAAATCTGGCAGTTCCTCAAAGGATCAAACATAGAGTTGCCACCCACAATTCCACCTCCCAGGTATGAAACCCAAAGAAATGAAGACACATGTCCACACTGAAACATGTACACGAATGTTCACATTATTCATCATAGCCGAAAAGTGGAAACAATCAAGATGTCTATCAACTAAAAATTAGATAGATAAAATGTGGTATATCCATAGAATGGATATTATTCAGTCATAAAAAGAAATGAGTACTGATACATGCTACAACATGGATGACCTTTGAAAACAATATTCAAAGTGAGAGAAGTCAGTCCCCAAAAAACAGATCTTGCTTAATCTCATTTATATGAAATGTCCAGAATAGGCAAATCCATAGAGAATTGAAAGTAGCCTGGTGGTTGCTAGGCCTGGAAAGCTTGGCAGGAAAGGGAGAGTGACTGCCAATGGATATAGGGTTTCTTTTGGGGTGATGAAAATGTTCTAAAATTGAATGTAGTGATGATTTTACAACTTTGTGAATATACTAAAAACCACTGAATTATACAATTTAAATGGGTGATTTTTATGGTATGTGAATCATATCTCAAAAAAGCTATCATTTAAAAAAGGCTAGATCAAACTAAGTGCATGTACTTAGATAAGTAGATAAAACTATAAAGAAATATAATCAACTGAATATAATAAAAATCAATATCAGGCGCCTGGGTGGCTCAGTTGGTTAAGCGACTGCCTTCGGCTCAGGTCATGATCCTGGAGTCCCTGGATCGAGTCCCGCATCGGGCTCCCTGCTCAGCAGGGAGTCTGCTTCTCCCTCTGACCTTCCTCCTTCTCATACTGTCTGTCTCTCATTCTCTCTCTCTCAAATAAATAAAACAAAATCTTTAAAAAAAAAAAAAGTCAATATCATGGTCACTTTTGGGATCAGGGAGAACAATATAATTGGAATAGGGCACATGAGCGTCTTTGAAGGGGCAGCAAAATTCTATTTTTTTAATTCAAGTATAATTAATGTAAAGTATTATATTAGTTTCAAGCATATAATATGATTCAATGATTCTATGCACTACTCATTGCTCATTATGATATTTCTTAATCCCCTTCACCTATTTAACCCATCCCTCCGCCCCAAAATTCTATTTTTTGATCTGGTAGCGAAGCTATACATTCATTGTGCGAGCTTTTTTTGGGTCTCTGTGTTGTTCAACAATAAAAGGATTTTTTTTTTTTTAAAACACGCACTAGCAAATTTATTTCAAACGTAATGTGAAGTCTCACAGAGTCCAAATTTACCATGTGCGAGTTACCAATTTTGTCTCTGTGGACTACAAGAGATTATATCTGTTCTCAAAGAACATATCTTTAAGCAGGAAGTATTTATTTGTTTATTTTAAAAAATTTTATTCATTTATTTGACAGAGAGAGACACAGCGAGAGAGGGAACACAAGCAGGGGGAGTGGGAGAGGGAGAAGCAGGCTCCCCGCTGAGAAGGCAGACGCTTAATGACTGAGCCACCCAGGCGCCCCATGAAGTATTTTTTTTAAAGAACTAGAAATAAGCCATATTAAATATTAAATGGCATAAAATCTGCAAATAATGAACAAAAGGGTTTAGAAGGGGATATGATTCGGGGGCAAGGATCGGAAAATAGGGGGAGCATCAGAAAAGAAATTTAAGCTCTATCATGAAGAGAGGGTAAAATTAGGACAGATCTTATGGAGGCTACATTTTTGAGCATTTACTATATTCTAATCTTTTTCATTCATTAAATCATTTGATTCTCACAACAAACCGATGAAGCTGGTCCTATTATTATTTCCATTACACAGATAAAGTTAACGGAGGCATAGAGATGGTCTGTGTAGGGCATCAGTGGTAAGTACAGTTGAAAAGGTGCTCTGGAGTGACTTGGGGCAAATGAGTTTACCTTTCTGTGCCTTAGTAACCTCTTATTTTAAATGGGGATGACGGGGATGGGCAAAATGGGTGAAGGGGAGTGGGAGATACAGACTTCCAGTTACGGAATTAATAAGTCATGGGAATAAAAGGTACAACATAGGGGATATAGTCGGTGATACTATAATAGTATTATAAGGCAAAAAATGGTAGCTACATTTGTAATGATCATAGCACAATGTAAAAAAGATGTTGAATTGTTATGTTGTACACCTGAAGCTAATGTAATATTGTGTGTCAACTATTTTCAAATAAAAAATTAATAACTGAATTCATAATTTTTTATTATTTTAAAAAGATTTTATTTATTTATTTGGCAGAGAGAGACACAGTGAGAGAAGGAACACAAGCAGGGGGAGTGGGAGAGGGAGAAGCAGACTCCCTGCTGAGCAGGGAGCCCGATGCGGGGCTCAATCCCAGGACCCTGGGACCATGACCTGAGCCGAAGGCAGACGCTTAATGACTGAGCCACCCAGGTGCCCCTGGAATTAGATATTATTGTAAAAACAGAATAATGGTTTCTAGGAAAAGTGTGTGAGAATTATCCACCATCCCCCCATTTTTTGTGTTAAGTTGGACCACTTGGTCCCTTTAAGATTTGCTATTTGTATATTAGATTGCAGTTTCATATACTGTTTCTATGGTTTCACAATAGACTGATACCATGCTACTTTTTAAGGCATCTAGAGCAGCACAATTTAAAAATTATTTGCCAGGGCACCTAGGTGGCTCAGTTGGTTAAGCGACTGCCTTTGGCTCAGTTCTTGATCCTGGAGTCCCTGGATTGAGTCCTGCACTGGGTTCCCTGTCCAGTGGGGAGTCTGCTTCTCCCTCTGACCCATTCCCCTCTTGTGCTCTCTCTCATTCTCTCTCTCAAATAAATAAATAAATAAAATCTTCTAAAATTATTTGCCAGACTTTGTAAAGAGGGTGCCATATTCCAGAAAATAGGAAACTTGGCAGTTCCTATGGTAACACTGGCAGAGTGAGGTAAATGATTTTTAAATCTCTGCAGAATGTAGAGGCTAAAGATAAGCAGAGGAGACAACTCTGCCAAGGGTGGGGCACAGCTTAAAGCAAGCATGGATACAGCCTGAAAGATGTCTGCAAAGGTCACCTGAGGTTGGGGCCCCTCAACAGTACAGTGTAGGCATGGTAACATCATTATGTAGCAAGACAGGTGCCTAGAGGGTCTCTCTTTTTTTTAGAGGCATCCCTTTCTTATTCCTAACCCAGAAGCAGAGAGCAGAGGGTATTAGTGGTAGGGGTGACAGATACACAAAGGGAAAAAAGAGATGACCAGGAAAGGCCAGAAAGGATCCCAAAATATACATACTTTCCATAAGAGGTATCTTTTAGTACTAATTCTGGAGCTCTATACCAGCGTGTGGCCACATAATCCGTATAAATGTCCCCCGGAGCTGCTAGAGTTCGTGCAAAACCAAAATCACAGAGCTTAGTAATTCCTGACTGGGATACTAAAATATTCTCAGGTTTTATATCTCGATGAATGATCTAAAATCAAACAGAAGATGCAATAGATTAAAATGAGGTTTTATTATCTAGAGGATCGCTCAAAAATTATATAGAGAAAATCTAGCTAATTAAGATAGTAAAGCTATTTTCTTACCATATGCAAAGGATTAACTACACAAAGCAAAAGCTAAATAGTTACATATTTTCAATTCTTGCCCCATCCATCATCTCAGAATGAAATGAAGCCAGGGGCACCTGGGTTGCTCAGTCAGTTGAGACTCCACCTCTTGATTTTGGCTCAGGTCACAATCTCAAGGTTGTGGGATCAAGCCCTGCATCAGGCTCCACGCTCAGCGCAGAGTCTGTTTGTCCCTCTCCCTCTGCTCTGCCCCCCACTCCCCCCCACCCGTGCTCTCTCACTTGCTCTCTCTCTCTCAATAAATAAAATCTTTTTTTAAAAAAATGAAATGGAGCCAAGAAAACAAAATAATACTAAAAAGGTAAATCACGATCCCAAAAAGAAATCAAAAGAACTTAACGAAAAACAATGATTTCCTTTAACCCCATGTCATTCTAGATATAACTGCCCTTTCTCTCATGCCTTTACAGCTAAACCTCTTGAAGACATTATCTTTACTAAATCTTCTCCTTCTCACCACTTATTCACTCCTTAAAGTAATATAATCTATCTTTTGCTTCTACATTCCATTAGACTGCCTCAAACCAGAGTCATCATGAACTTCATTGTTGCTGCATCCAATATACACCACTCAATACACATCTTACTTGATATATTAGTGTAAAAATGTTGCCAACTACTCCTCCCTTCCTGATTTCTGGGACCTAAAATTCTCCTAGTCCCTTCTATTTCTGTGGCATTTCCTCTTTCCCTATTTGTCTCTTAAAAGTAGGATTCTGGTCTCAGGTTTTCTTTTTTCATACATCATGTTCCCCGGGAAAACACATCTACTCATTTGTTTTTGTTTTTACCACTTCCTTCACTTGTTATGGGGAAACCATACTCTCTTGGCTTTCTTCTCACCTTTTGGCTGCTCCATCTCAATCTCATCTACTTTTCCAGCTTTAGTAAGTAACAATATACAGATGATTTCCAAATTTCTATCTCTAACCAAGATGTCTCTCCTGATTTCCACAAGGAGTAGAAGTCCACAAGAAGTCCAACAAGGCTGACCCAGACACCCCTCAAACTTAGCAAATCCAAAACTGAATTCATCTTCTCCCCCAAACCTATTTGCTCTCAACAGTCCCTTAGCTCAGCGGATAGAACAAACATTGACCCCATGGCTCAAGCCAGAAACCAAGGTATCTTTCTCCTTCAGCTTCCATACACACTTTTGTCCCTAGTTCAAGTCCCCTCAACTCTCTCACCAAAATGACTACATTGCCAACTCGTCTCCCTGAATTCATTCTGATGCCCTCCAACCCACTGTCCACAAAAGGAAGTCACAATACTATTTTAAAATCACATGGGTGTGGCACCTGGTTGGCTGAGTTGGGAGAGCATGTGACTCTTGATCTCAGGATCATGGGTTTGAGCCCTACACTGTGTGTCGTGGTTACAAAAAAATTTAAAACTTAAAAAAAAATCACATGTGTGATCATGTCACTTCTCTGCTTAACATCCTTCAAGGATTCCCCATCCCACAGGACAAATTTGAAACTCCCAAAAATGGCTTGTAAGGCCTTGTAGAATTTGGCCTTTGCTCACTTTCTCCACCTCCCTTCCCTAGCCTATAGGATATTTCCCAATTTTCTAAGGTTTGTCTCATCTCTGTTCATTTGCTGATGCTGTTCCAACGCCTAGAACACTTTGCCTGGCCAACTATTTCCTTAGGCCTTAGCTTAGATATTTATATTAGATGTTCCTTGTATATGGTCTCACATCATTCTGCACTTCCCCCATCACATTATTTGTCATGCCATATTATTAATTGCCTGTTTACTTGTTTGTAACTCCCACTAGACTGGAAACTCCACAAGGGCAAGAGGTATGTCTGTCTTGTTCAAGCTACAGCCCCAGTGACCAATACAGTGCCTAAAACAAAGAAAGCATTTAAAAATTTTATGAAATGAAGCATATTCTCATCACCTACAAAGTGTCATAGCACAAGTGAAAATATCTCTGTGACAGAAATCTAAGATCTTTCCTTGTTTATACAACTTACTGCTATAAGTCTTTGGGATTGGCTTGTGTTCTGCCTCAGTCTCCCTACATAAATGGCCAAAATATTAACTTGGGGTAATGAGTCACCTTAAGTGTGCCATCCATAAAGCTGTATTAATCCTTCCTTATTTCTACAACTTTTATTGAATGACTACTATATGCTAGGCACTATACCAAGATCTAAGGATATAACATGAGCAAACACTGACATAGAAAAAAGCACATCCAGATACCACTTCACGAATTCTGCCCACCACACATCCATTGTTCTCCTTCTCAGTCCTTTAAACACAAGGCAGAAAGCTCCACCCAGCTGATACCCTAGTATTTTCATTCTTTTCCATAACTAACACCATGACTATATGTGGAATTTTGTTATCCTTGAGAACAAAGCCCTTTCTAAATCCCAACTTTGTAAAACTCTATGTTTGACTACATCCTCCTTCGTCTTCCACTATCACACTTTGACCTCCATAAATAACAGTATTTCTTTCCATTTGTTTATGTCTTTAATTTCTCTCAATGTTTAGTAGTTTTTGGTTTATAGGTCTTATACATCTTTTGTCAGATTCTCCCTAAATATTTCTTATATTTAAAGCTGTTTAGGGTGCCTGGGTGGCTCAGTTGGTTAAGCATCTGCCTTCGGCTCAGGTCATGATCCTGGGGTCCTGGGATCGAGTCCCACATCGGGCTCCGCAGGGAGCCTGCTTCTCTCTTGCCTCTGCCTCTCTCTCTCATGAATAAATAAATAAAATCTTAAAAAAATAAAAATAAAGCTGTTTAATGTTTTAAGATTTTATTTTTGGGGCGCATGGGTGGCTCAGTTGGTTAAGTGTCCACTCTTGCTTTTGGCTTAGGTCGTGATCTCAGGGTCATGGGATCAAGCTTTCTCCCTCCCTCCTCCTCTGCTCCTCCCCTCCCCATGTGCATGCTCTCTCTCTCTCTAAAATAAATAATAAATGTTAAAAAAAAAAAAAAGAAAGAAAGAAAGAAAAGGAGCACCTGGGTGGCTCATTTGGTTAAGCATCTGCCTTCAGCTCAGGTCATAATCCCAGAGTCCAGGGATCAAGCCCAACATTGGGCTCTCTGCTCAGCGGAGAGCCTGCCTCTCACCCCGCTCATGCTCACTCTCTCCCTCTCTTTCTCTCAAATAAATAGATAAATAAGATCTTTTTTTAAAAAAAAGAAAGAAAGAAAGATTTTATTTTTAAGTAATCTTTTCACTCAACCTGGGGCTTGAACTCAGAACCCTGAGATCAAGAGTCACACGCTCTACTGACTGAGCCAGTCAGGTGCCCCTGTTTAATGGTATTTTTTATTTCAATTTCTTTTTCTTTTAAGATTTTATTTATTGGGTGCCTGGGTGGCTCAGTTGGTTAAGCGACTGCCTTCGGCTCAGGTCATGATCCTGGAGTCCCGGGATGGAGTCCCGCATCAGGCTCCCTGCTCAGCGGGGAGTCTGCTTCTCCCTCTGACCCTCCTCCTTTTCATGCTCCCTGTCTCTCATTCTCTCTCTCGCAAATAACTAAATTCTTAAAAAAAAAAAAAAAGATTTATTTATTTGACAGAGAGAGAGGGAGAGAGAGAGCACAAGCATGGTGAGGGGCAGAGGGAGAGGGAGAAACAGGCTCCCCGCTGAGCAGGGAGCCTGACGTGGGGCTTGATCCCAGGACCCCAGGATCATGACCTGAGCTGAAGGCAGATGCTTAACCAACTGAACCACCCAGCGCCCCTATTTTCAATTTCTGATTGTTGATTGCCAGTATATAAAATTATAATTAATTTTGATATATGCAATTAATTTTGATATATAGATCTTAAATCCCACAACCTTGATAAACTTAGAAATTAGTTCTATTAATTTTGTTGCAGATCCCATAGGATTTTCTACATAGATGATCATATCATCTGTAAATAAAGACAGTTCTAGTTCTCAGGGAAAAAAAAAAAAAAGGTACCATTTCACACCCACTAGAATTGCCACAACCAAAATGACAATAAACAAATATTGAGGAGGAAGTGGAAAACTGGAATGCATTGTTAGTGGGGATGTAAAATAATACAGCCACTTTGGAAAACAATTTAGCAGTTCTTTAAAGAGTTAAAACATAAATCATATGACCCATATGGTATTTTTTTTTAATGTAAGCTCTACACCCAACATGCAGCTTGAACTCATGAACTCTAAGATCAAGAGTCACATGTTCTATTGATGGAGCCAGCCACTCACTCCTACCCATATAGTATTCTTTTTTTTAAAGACTTATTATTTATTTGAGAGAGAGTGTGTGTGCAAGAGTGCATGAGTGGGTGGAGAGGCAGAGGGAGAGAATCTTCAAGGAGACTCCCCACTGAGCTCCAAGCCCCATGGGGGTGAGGGTGGGGCACCTTGATCTCCAGACCCATGAGATCATGATCTAAGCCAAAACCAAGACCTGGATGCTTAATTGACTGAGCCACCCATGCACACACACACACACACACACACCCCATATAGTATCCTTAACTTGCCTTATTTTACCTCCCTCTCCCTAGCTTCTGGGAGCTTTGTAAACCAACAGTCCCCCAAATCATAGTGAAAACCAGTAGCCTAGCAGCCACCAGAGAAAGTAGAATGGGTTATATCTCCTCCAAAGCCCTATTCCCAGCTATCATTATTTGACTTGTCTGACAAGTCACTGAAAAATCCCACTAGAAGCTTTGCCTTTATTTGACCTAAACAGAGCTTGCTAATGCAAACAACCTTTCTCCTGGGGCCTTGGTCAGAAATAATTAACATCCACTTTATAACATTATAGCCACCTGAGGTAACTAACAATTAGGACAAACAACAAGTTGACCAAAATACTTAAAAAGATAGATTGGGAATAAGATGTCCATAAAGGGTTTGAAAGGCTTCAACATGGGCACCTGGGTGGCTCAGTCATTAAAGCATCCGCCTTCAGCTCAGGTCATGATCCCAGGGTCCTGGAATGGAGCTCCTGGAAGGCTCGCAGGGAGCCTTCTCTCTCTCCCTCTGCAGCTCCCCCTGCTTGTGCTTGCTCTCTCCACCCGCACCCCCACCATGTCAAATAAATAAATAAGAAAGCAAGGGACGCCTGGGTGGCTCAGTCGGTTAAGCGTCTGCCTTCAGCTCAGGTCATGATCCCAGGGTCCTCGGATCGAGTCCCGCATCGGGCTCCCTGCTCCGCGGGGAGCCTGCTTCTCCCTCTGCCTCTGCCTCTCTCTCTCTATCTCTCATGAATAAATAAATAAAATCTAAAAATAAATAAATAAATAAGAAAGCAAGAAAGGAGGGAGGGAGGGAGGAAAGAAAGAAAGAAAGAAAGAAAGAAAGAAAGAAAGAAAGAAAGAAAGAAAGAAAGAAA
>NW_023270426.1:18894286-19000173 GCF_011800145.1 Mirounga leonina
AAAGAAAGAAAGAAAGAAAGAAAGAAAGAAAGAAAGAAAGAAAGAAAAGAAAGAAAGAAAGAAAGAAAAGAAAGAAAGAAAAGCTTTAACACATTCCTGAGAATCCAAAAGCCACATACACAGCTGTGCACATGCTCAGGAAAGACTGGAGATGGTACGAAAGCTCTTACCTGTGGATGAATTTGAGGCTCTGAGCAAGCAAGAAGGTAAGGCTAAGTGAGAGTTGCAAACTGCCTGCCTGAACATTGAAGACAGATCCCAACACACTAGAAGAGCCCCTCAATATAAAAGGCTGAGAGAGGGCGCCTGGGTGGCTCAGTTGGTTAAACGACTGCCTTCGGCTCAGGTCATGATCCTGGAGTCCCGGGATCGAGTCCCGCATTGGGCTCCCTGCTTGGCTTCTCCCTCTGACCCTCCCCCCTCTCGTGTGCTCTCTGTCTCTCTCATTCTCTCTGTCTCAAATAAATAAATAAATAAAATCTTAAAAAAATAAAAGGCTGAGAGATTTCTTGGTTTCAGGCATTTATGAAAATCTCTGCCTGATCATTAGCTCACCACTAAGCCAAATGAGCAGAGATTTCAGTGGTCACACATGAGGAAGAATACACACTTTGCAGAATTAGTTCAGTAAAGTAACTAAACAGTCACAACAATAAACTCAGAGTGATGGCAAACTCCAATGTCCAGAGTTTCCACAATATCTTATTTTAAATTCCAGTTTTCAACAAAAAATTATAAATTTCCAAAAAATTTCCCCCTCAAAAAGGTATGCAAAGAAACAAGTATGGCCCATATATGGAAAGAAAAGCAGTCCATAAGAAATCTTCCCTGCGGTGCCGGGATGGGTCAGTTGAGCATCAGACTCTTGGTTTCGGCTCAGGTCATGATCTCATGGTTCTTGGGATTGAGCCCCGCATAGGGTTCCATGCTCAGTGGGGAGTCTGCTTGAAGATTCTCTCCCTTCCCTCACTCTCTCTCTCTCACTCTGTCTCTCTAAAATAAATAAATCTTAAAAAAGAAAGAAAGAGAAAAAGAAATCTTCCCTGAAGAAGCTCAGATATTGAATTTGCTGAAGACAGTAATCAACTATTTTATTTTATTTTTAAAGATTTTATTTATTTATTTGAGAGAGAGAATGAGAGAGAGAGACAGCATGAGAGGGGGGAGGGTCAGAGGGAGAAGCAGACTCCCTGCCGAGCAGGGAGCCCGATGCGGGACTCGATCCTGGGACTCCAGGATCATGACCTGAGCCGAAGGCAGTCGCTTAACCAACTGAGCCACCCAGGCGCCCAACAGTAATCAACTATTTTAAATATGTTCTAAGTTAGGGGTGCCTGGCTGGCTCAGTCAGTGTGCGTGACTCTTGATCTCAGGGTTGTGAGTTAAGCCCCACATTGGGTGTAGAGATTACTGAAAAAATAAATAAGTAAAACTTTAAAGAAATGTTCCAAGCTAAAGGAAATAATGTCTAAAGAACTAAAGAAAATTATGAACACAATGTCTCATCAAATAAGGAATATCCAGGGGTGCCTGGGTGGCTCAGTCAGTTAAGTGTCTGACTCTTGGTTTCAGCTCAGGTCATGATCTCAGGGTCTTGGGATTGAGCCCCCCATGGGGCTCTGCACTCAGCAGGGAGTCTGCTGGAGATTCTGTCTCTCCCTTTCCCTCTACCCCTTCCCCCACTTGTGCTCTGTCTTTCTAAAATAAATAAAAACTTTAAAAAAAAATTAAAGAATATCCTTAAAGAGAAAGAAATTACTAAAAAGAACTAAATAGGGATGTCTGGGTGGTTCAGTCAGTTAAGCTTCTGCCTTCAGCTCAGGTCATGATCCCAGGGATCTAGGATCAAGTCCGGCATCAGGCTCCTTGCTCAGCAGGGAGCCTACTTATCCCTCTCCTTCTACCTGCTGCTCCCCCCGCTCATGCGCTCTCTCTCTCTGACAAATAAATAAAATCTTTAAAAATAAATAAATAAATAAAAATAAAAAGAACTAAATACAAAAGAACACAATCAAGAAAGCAAAAAGGGCAACCCACAGGAGAAAAATATTTGCAAATTTTATATCTGATAAGCATCTAATACTCAAAATATATAAAGTACAACTCAACAATAAAAAGACAAGTAACCCAGTTTAAAAATGAGCAAAGGACTTGAATAGACATTTCTTCAAAGAAGATATACAAATATGAATTTGCCAGCCCTGAAGTTTTCATTTTAATGGAATTTATACTGTGTGGTCTTTTACATGTGGATTTCTTCATTTAACAGGATGTTTTCAAGGTCATTCATGGTGTAGCATGTATCAGTACTTCATTCTTTTTTATGGCTGAATACATTTCATTGTATGTATATACCTCATTTGTTTATCCATTCATCAGACTGATATATTTTTGTTTCCACTTTTTGGCTATTATGAATAATGCTGCTGTGAATATTCTTGTGCAAGTTTTCATGTGAACACAGTTTCGATTCTCTTGTGTAGATACCTAGGGCAAGAATTGCTAGGTCATATGGTAATTCTATATTTAACTTTCTGAGGAACTGCCAAACTGTTTTCCATACCATCTGCACCATTTTACATTACCACCAGCAGTGTATGAACGTTCCAATTTCTCTACTTCCTCGCCAATATTCGTCATTGTCTGCTTTTTAAATTACAGCCAGCCTGGTGGGTGTGAAGTGATTTCTCATTGTAATTTTGATTTGTATTTTCATAATGACTAATGATATTGAGCATCATTTCATGTGCTATCAGCCATTTATATATCTTATTTGGAGAAATGTCTATTCAAATCCTTTGCCCATATTTAAATTGGGTTGTCTTTTTACTCTTGAGTTGTATTTTACATATCCTGGATACTTATCAGATATATGATTTGCAAATATTTTCTCCCATTCTTTGAACTTTTTACTGTCTTGATAGTGTCCTTTGGTGCACAAAAGTTTTTAATTTTGATGAAGTCCAATTTGTCTACTTTTTTCTTTGATTACTTTTGCTTTTGATGTTATATCTAAAGAACTATTGCCCAGGAATGCCTGGCTGACTCAGTCAGAGGAGCGTGCAGCTCTTGATCTCAGGATTGTAGGTTCAAGCCCCACCTTGGGTGTAGAGATTACTTAATAAATTCCATTTAAAAAAATTGCCTAATAAATGGTCACACAGATCTTCATCTACATTTTCTTCTAAGAGTTTTATAGTTTCAGCACTTATATTAAGGTCTTTCAACCATTTTGAGTTAATTTTTGTATATAGTGTGAACTATTAGACCTAGGATTCAGAGTTTGTTTCTCTTTACTTTGTAGTAAATGCTCCAGAACTACATAAAACGCGATGTTGAAATCTGATTTATCACCTGAAAACAGTATTACACTGTATGTTAACTGGAATTTAAATAAATTTTTTAAAATTAAAAATATTTAAAAATTTTTTTTAATAAGGGCACCTGGGTGGTTTAGTCAGTTAAGCATCTGCCAGGGTCCTGGGATCGAGCCCCAGGTTGGGGGGATCCCTGCTCAGCGGAGAGACTGCTTCTACCTCTCCCTCTTGTGCTCTCTCATTCTCTAATAAAATCTTTAAAAATTTTTCTTAATGTGATTTATAATACCTCTGCTTATGTAGCCCTATATGCTTGAATGTAAACACTCATTAGAGGGGAGAACTCAAATTTCCATATCATCTAACAGCCTCAGAGAACTTGGTTCTAAATCACCTAGAATCTCAATTTGATAAACTTTCCAGTTGGAAAGTTATACAATTAAATGTTAATGTGTATATGAAAAAATAAGCCAGTAGCTTCTAGAAAGAGGCTGAATAAGGATGTTTGAGATAGACCAAAAAACTGGGAATTCCCTTTATGCCCTAAAAACCAAATGGAAAATTCAGTCCTTGGATTGGATTGGATTGGATCCTGACCTTAATAAATCATTTGTAAAAGACATTTTAGGAACAACTGGGTACATCTTAAGGTTAGTATTACATGACATTAAGAAATTATTGTTTAGGGCGCCTGGGTGGCTCAGTTGGTTAAGCGACTGCCTTCGGCTCAGGTCATGATCCTGGAGTCCCGGGATCGAGTCCCGCATCGGGCTCCCTGCTCGGCAGGGAGTCTGCTTCTCCCTCTGACCCTCCTCCCTCTCATGCTCTCTGTCTCTCATTCTCTCTGCCTCAAATAAATAAATAAAATCTTAAAAAAAAATTGTTTATTGTGCAAATATAATCATAATTCTGAAGTTACATAGGAGAATGTTTTGGGGTTTTTTTTAATTTAAATTCAATTAATTAACATACAGTGTATTATTAGTTTCAGAGGTAGAGTTCAGTGATTCACACCCAGTGCTCATTACATTACGTGCCCTCCTTAATGCCCATCACCCAATTACCCCATCCTCGCACCCCCTTCCCCTCCAGCAACCCTGTTTGTTTCCTATGGTTAAGAGTCTCTTATGGTTTGTCTCCCTCTTCTCCCTTCTGATTTCATCTTGTTTTATTTTTCCCTCCCTTTACCTATGCTCCTCCGTTTTGTTTCTTAAATTCCACATATGAGTGAAATCATACAATTGTCTTTCTCTGATTGACTTATTTCATGTAGCATAATACCTTCTGGTTCCATCCACTTTGTTGCAAATGACAAGATTTCAATTTTTTGATGGATAATATTCCATTGTATACATATACCACATCTTCTTTATTCATTTATCTGTCAATGGACAACTGGTCTTTTTCCATAGTTTGGCTATTGTGGACATTGCTGCTATAAACATTGGAGTGTAGGTGCCCGTTCAGATCACTACATTTGTATCTTTGGGGTAAATACCTAGTAGTGCAATTGCTGGATCGTAGTGTAGCTCTATTTTTAACTTCTTGAGGAACCTCCATACTGTTTTCCAGAGTGGCTGTACCAACTTGCATTCCCACCAACAGTGTAAGAGGGTTCCCCCTTCTCTGCATCCTTGCCAACACTTGTTTCCTGACTTGTTAATTTTAGCCATTCTGACTGGTGTGAGGTGTATCTCATTGCGGTTTTGATTTCTATTTCCCTGATGCAGAGTGATGTTGAGCATATTTTCATGTGTCTGTTGGCCATTTGTATGTCTTTTTTTTTTTTAAAGATTTTATTTATTTATTTGAGAGAGAGAGCACATGAGAGGGGGGAGGGTCAGAGGGAGAAGCAGACCCCCTGCTGAGGAGGAGCCCGATATGGGACTCGATCCCGGGACTCCAAGATCATGACCTGAGCCGAAGGCAGTCGCTTAACCAACTGAGCCACCCAGGCGCCCCACTTGTATGTCTTCTTTGGAGATAGTCTGTTCATGTCATCTGCCCATTGCTTGACTGGATTATTTGTTCTTTGGGTGTTGAGTTTGGTAAGTTCTTTATAGATTTTGGATACTAGCCCTTTATCTGACAAGGCATTTGCAAAAATCTTCTCCGGTTCTGTGGGTATTTTGGTTTTGTCAACTGTTTCCTTTGCTGTGCAAAAGCTTTTTATCTTGATGAAGTCCCAACAGCCCATTTTTGCCTTTGTTTCCCCCGCCTTTGGAGAAGTGTCTAGCGAGAAATTGCTGCAGCTGAGGTCAAAGAGGTTGCTGCCGTGTCCTCCTCTAGGATTTTGATGGATTCCTGTCTCACATTTAGGTCTTTCATCCATTTTGTTTATTTTTGTATATGGTGTAAGAAAATGGTCCAGTTTCAGTCTTCAGCATGTGGCTGTCCAATGGAAAATATGCTTTTATAAAGAGATACAGTGACCTATTTAGGGATAAAACGTCAGGGTACCTGTAATTTAAAATACCTCAGAAAACAAAATAGATGAAGCACATATAGCAAAACATTAATATATTAAAACATATTTTTTAAAAAGATTTTATTTATTTATTTGTCAGAGAGAGAGAGCACAAGCAGGGGGAGAGGCAGGCAGAGGGAGAAGCAGGCTTCCCGCTGAGTAAGGAGCCTGATGCGGGACTCAGTCCCAGGACCCTGGGATCATTACCTGAGCCGAAGGCAGATGCTTAACCGACTGAGCCACCCAGGCATCCCAAAACATATATATATATTTTAAGATTTATTTATTTATTTGAGAGAGGGCACGTGAGTGAGTTGGGGGGTAGAGGAGGGGCAGGGTGAGAGGGAGAGAGACTCTCAAGCAGACTCTGTGCTGAGTGCAGAGCCCAATGTGGGGCTCAATCTCATGACCCTGAGATCATGACCTGAGCAGAAACCAAGAGTGGGATGCTTAATTGAGCCACCCAGTCACCCCAAAACATATTAAATCATAGTAAAATGTTAACAATAACATTATCCAAATAATAACAATTCCTTGTTTGGAAGACTATGAGTTTAAAATTCAAAGCAGAGTTTAAAAAAACTATGCAAGGGGCACCTGGGTGGCTCATTTGGTTAAGCATCTGCCTTCGGCTCAGGTCATGATCTCCAGGTCCTGAAATTGGGCCCCATGTCAGGCTTCCTGCTCAGCAGGAAGTCTGTTTCTCTCTCACTCCCTCTGCTCCACCCCACCACTCATTTCTCTTTGTCTCTCTCTCTCTCAAAATCTCTTAAAAAATAAAAATAAAAATAAATAAAACCCTATGCAAAAGTGGCCTAAACTTAGGGAAAAAGGGCTTTGTGGAGTAGGAGGTGGGATGGGGTTAAGAAATATCAACAGTGTTTAGGTATTAGTCAGAATAATTCATAATTCATAAAGGTTACTGAAAACTTAATAAAATTTAAGAAGCTCCATGAGGACAGGAACCAAGTCTTTTACTCAAGGCTGCATCCTCAGCTCTTACTACAATCAATGATTGCTACTGGAAGATGCTCAATGACTATTTATTGGATAAATGAATGAGGGAATGAATAACCATTTCTTCCCCATAAGTGGCCACATATTTGTATTTACACTTTGCTTCCAAAATGGTTTCAAAGAGGTTTAGAATAGTTTTTTCCAGGATTCACAAAACTTTATTCATTTAGAATTAACAAACTCTTTACATAGCACTTAATATTGCTTCACAAGCTTATAGGACTTGGACTATTTTTGAAGAACTATTTCAATTTGTATGAAGTTTACAACTTCGTGTACAGTATGGTATTTTCTCTGTAAGTAAACAATAAACAGTTTGAATTATCACATGAATTCTAAAACTTTGAGTTTTTAAAAATAATTATATGAAATAAAAGCATGGTAATATTTATTGTTTATACAGCTTTTTTTATTAAAGAATTTTTTAAATTTATTTGAGAGAGAGAGAGAGGATGAGAGAGAGGGAGAGCACAAGCAGGAGGGGAGGGGCAGAGGGAGAGGGAGAAGCAGACTCCCCACTGAGCAGGGAGCCTGATGCAGGACTCGATCCCAGGACCCTGGGATCCTGACCTGAGCCGAAGGCAGATGCTTAACTGACTGAGCCACCCAGGTGCCCTGTGTACACAGTTTTAATCTGTCAGACCCATTTGCTCTAAAATAATGAGCTGAAATTATATGACATACCACTTGTGAAAGCCAGACACAGTCAACTCTCACTTGTGTGTTTGATAGTGGGAGACCAGGAGTGCACATCAGCACAAACAGCACATAATCTTATGCTACATAGTTTGGATATTTTATAATATATTTTAAATTTTTTTTATTGAAGTATAGTTGACACACAATGTTACATTTGTTTCAGGTATAAGAGGCTTATAATACTAACCAGATAAAAATTTTAAATTTTAAAAAACAACCAGAGTGAAAAAGATAAAACAAATTCCTATAATCAATTAGTTACTGTAACTGAATAGTAAATTTTTATTTGAGCTGCCTAGAAGCCAATATAGGAAAGAAAACGTATTTTCATTATTAAATAGAAGAAGGTAAACATATTTCTGGAGATAAAAAGCTTTTTCGGGTACTGAACTGTATCTGACTTCATAAATTCTTATGAAAAGTAACATGGGGTATCATGATAGACTCTATCTCAGACATTTCAGTCACATAAAAATATTCATCTGAAATTTGGAGATATTAGGAAAATAAAGTTTTCTTTTCTTGGTTTTTGTCAACATGAAGATAACCTTAAATCATCAAGGCCAGAACCCAGATACCCAGATAATAGGCATAATATTCTAATGAGCCACTTCATTCATGGCTGCCTTAATTCTCAGGAGTAACTAACTTCACAATATTCTATGAGGTGAATGACAGGGTTAATTTTACTTTAGGTCCTTGGTGAGACCAAGAGAATAAAGAATTTAGGTGCTTCTGTCTAGGCCTTTTTCTCTGCTGCTCCCACAATTCCATGGATATTCCTCCATATGTGGTGCTGAGGACTACCTTTTACTTTTCTTTTTGTCCCTTGGAGAATAATCCATCCTTAACTTCTTCAACCATAGTCTCTAAGAGGAAAATTCCCAAATCTGTATATCCAGTTCTGACAACTTCCTAGAAAGGCCATGTTAAATAATAGGTCAACCACTATTCTGACTGAGAAATTCTCACTGTCCCTTAAAATATATCAATGTTTCTAAAAGCAATTCCCCCTTGTAAAACCGGTTACTGCCAATGGCACCATAATTTTCCTGCACTCAATTAAAAATTTTGTAATTATCTTTGATTTCTCACTTTATTCACATCCCTTTCATATCTACTTAGTCCCCATATCCTATCATTTCCCCTTTGAGTCTTTCCATCCTCTGCCTTTGCCATCCTTCCTCTCCCTATTTCAAGCCCTTACCACTTCATATCTGGACTGTCACAAAAGCCTCTCTCCTGATCTGCTTCTACCCATACTTTTCCTCTACACTTGCCAAAATAAACTTAGGTTTTGTTTTAATCCGGTTACAGCCAGGTTCAAAATCCTTCCGTGGTTTCCCAGTATCCTCAGGAAAAAGTCCAAACTCTTCAGGATGAATTTCAAGACTCTGGAAACCTCTCCTCAGGGAACCCATGCAATCTTATCATCCTTTACCTAGTCTCTGTAAAGCTCACTCACTACCACTCTCTCAAGTCCCATGCTCAGGCCTGCCACTGTTCTCACAGTGGTATTCCATCTGAATCTATTTCCTCTTCTATTCCAGTGAAATCTTAGCTACAATTCCAAATTCTACTTACTTTAATTTTACTTCCTCTTTGAAGTCCTCTCCTCCGAGTATAGCCTATACTGGTGTCTCCCTTGATTCAAGAAACACTTTCAAATAGATAAGGCATGACACAGATACAGATAACACAACTATTCCTGACTCCCTACCAGCACTACTTATTAAGTACTTAAAATATGCTTGACACAATGCTGAACACTTTATACCTACTACCTAATTTGACCTTTACAAAAAATCTGTGAGGTACTATATCCTTTTACCGAAGAGGACAGTGAGGCTCAGAGAGATCAGGCAACTTTCCTGGGATCAGAGCATAATGGGACTGCCACCTGTCACTGCAGACTACTGCAGTGAGCTGTGAACTGCACAGGTGTGTTGTTACCCAGAGAAAAGCTGGTGGGTGAAAATCTAGGAGAGTCTGATTCTACAGACTGTGCTCTCACTATTACATTATACGGCCTCCCCATGGATCCAGCTGGCAAGGAAATGACAATCTGAATTCCAGTTGCTATCACAACCACATTTTTCAAAACCACAAAATGAGATGCACTATTAGCAAGACAGAAAATTAGAAATTAAGATATCCAAAAAAGCTTAGGATATAAGATATTATGCCTATATCATTTATTAATAAATTTTTTGAGGCTCTTCCTGTTATTTCCTGTATATCTAACTTCCCAGAAAGCAGAGTTGAATTTGGGAACGAAATATCTCCATAAAAACTTGCTGAGCTAACCACTTACTAGGCAGTGTTAAAGGCAACACTAAAAATCAGAAGTTGATCTTTCCTGTCTTGATTTTTTCATGTTAAGCAAGACTGTGTACCTCTTAGCAACTTCATTTCTGCTTTCTTTCCCTAAAAGCATCCACATTCATTTCCCATTCCCATGTCCTAGTTTCCAGTTCCTACCTCCAAACCTTCCTACATTTGAGCCCGCCTGGCAACATTTTGATGTACTTTCCCCAGTAAAAGGTCCCAATTAACAGCTGGTTCCTCCTTACCAATTACTGATACTTCCTTTAGCATCCCATACTTGTTCTGCCCTGTTGTTATAGTTACAGCTTTATTACTGTGTACTCACTGTGTCTCTCTCTGTCAAATAAATAAATAAAATCTTTAAAAAATAAAAAATAAAGAGCACTTAAGATTCATATACATCCTATTGGCTTACTCCGAAGCACTTACGTTATTATTATGAAGATACTCAATTGCTCGAAGGATCTGGAAGAGGTATTTTCTAAGTCGTTTACTCTCTAGTCCGTGACAATAATGTTGTAACTCATCTAATACTGTGTGGTCAATAAATTCAAACACCAAATGAATTTTCTTTTTCTGCCTAAAAACTTCAATCAGATTGACCAGGTTTTCATGACGAAATTGCTATTGACAAAAGAAACAGATTTATAATACATTATTTCATGCACAATAATTTATATATAACACCTAATTTATATATAACACCTATAAGTATATATAACACCTAATTTATATATAACACCATATAATTTTTAAAGGCAGAAATATTCTCAGCCTATTTTTTTTAAGATTTTATGTATTTATTTGAGAGAGAGAGAGATCTAGAGAGCATGAGCAGGGAGGAGAGGGAGAAGCAGACTCCCTGCTGAGCAGGGGGCCCAACTTGGGGCTCAATCCCAGGACCCTGGGATCATGATCTGAGCCTAAGGTAAACGCTTAGCCAAATGAGCCACCCAGGTGCCCCTATTCTCAGCCCATTTTACTCCATGCATTTTAAGAGAAATTTTTCAACTTATTTGTTTACATTCCTACTTTTAAAAAATGCTAAACTAGGGGCTCCTGGCTGGCTCACTCAGAAGAGCATGCAACTCTTGATCTTGTGGTTATAAGTTTGAGCCCCACGTTGGGTATAGAGATTACTAAAAAAAATAAACTTAAGAAAGTGCTAAACTATTTCATAATTAATACATACAGAACAAGGGGAGATAATATACTGCCTTACTTCAAGTTGGCATTTGATTGTTTATTAAAATAATTTAGAGTTAATGTACTATAATCCAACTTGGTATGCTAAGACGTATCTTTTTTTTTTTAAGATTTCTTTATTTGAGAGAGAGTGTGTACAAATGGGAGGGACAGAGGGACACGGAGAGAAAAAATCTCAAGAAGACTCCGTGCTCAGCAGATGTGGAGCTCTATCTCACAACCCTGAGGATCATGAGCTGAAACCAAGAGTCAGACACTTAACTTACTGCATCATCCAGGTGCCCCTAAGACATATCTTTCTATCCTTTAATTTGGTTTATAATTAAGTCTAACATCTGAGGGGTGCCTGGGTGGCTCAGTCATTAGGCGTCTGCCTTCGGCTCAGGTCATGATCCCAGGGTCCTGGGATCAAACCCTGCATTGGGCTCCCTGCTCAGCTGGAAGCCTGCTTCTCCCTCTCCCACTCCTGCTGCTTGTGTTCCTGCTCTCGCTATCTCTCTCTCTCTGTCAAATAAATAAATAAAATCTTAAAAAAAAAAAGTCTAACATCTGAAATTTAAAATGTTATCTTTTCAAATGAGCATGGATTTCAATGCCACTCAGTACATGATCTGAATTCAAATAAATTATTTTCTTAGTTTGATCCTCAACTCTCAAAAGTGAAACATAAGTTCCAGGTGGACAATATAAATTAATTAATTACACTGGAACAAAAGAGTATCAAAATACGTAGAAACTTTACAGATATGTGAGATAACAATTTATGTCATAGGAACTTCACAAAAATATACAATTATTTGTGGATACCTTTTTGTTCACTGTCTATAATATTCTACTAAGTAACAAAATACCTTTTTAAACTAGTAACAATCAATGGTAAGATAACTTCAAAAGGTCAAAAATGGCATCTATCAGCTTAGAAAACAAATGAGGTTCAATATTTTATGCTGCTTACTTTATTTTTTAACACACTAACTTAATTATCACCAAGTCTCAAATATTTAACATCTTCAAATTACTGAAAGCATTTATTCCTTTGGCTACAAACTGAGAGGCATATTTTCAATGTTAGATTCATTAGAAAATTAAACTTTTATGAAAAATATTTGTCTTTATTCTAACAGCACAATTATCAATTTTTCTACTTATCTGTACTATCACATAGACCAAAGTCCTTAAAATACGACTAAAAGAAAAACATGCCAGGATATAATGCCAGATTCCTCTCCTATTTTTGCTCCCAATTTCCCTGGTTGGCAAGATGCCAGAGGGCTGCAGTGACACCATGTTAGCGGCAGCCCGAACAACTGACTGCTTTTGGACACTACACTACTAATCCTTCAACTAAGGAAAATCACTGGTTCCCTCTCCAGTCTTAAGGCTAAAGCAACGAAGAGTCAATGTGAGTTAATAAGCATTATGGAAGATCCACCAGGGTAAAGAATCAGGTGCTTTCTCAGATTAACCATGAAACTCCTAGAAATGCTCCATTGCCACTCTTCAAGTTGTTGACTTTTGTTTCCCTTCATTACCAGACAACTTTTCTAAAGATATTGTCACTAATTACTCTAACTGTAATTTATTTAATAAAATTCTAGCACATAAAAATTTAATTCAAATGAAGTCATAATGGCAACCTTTTTAGACTAAAAATGTGAATTAATCCAAGAACTCTCTCTTGTTGAATTAGATAAGATCAAACTAAAAATTCCATAAGAAATAAGCCAACAAGGGGCACCTGGGTGGCTTGGTTGGTTAAGCCTCTGACTCTTGATTTCTCCTCAGGTCTTGATCTTAGGCCCAGCATAGAGCCTACTTAAAAATAAAACAAACAAAAACACCCAAACAAATAAATAAGCCAATGAGAATAAATAGTTAAGGTGTTTCAAAACAGTCTGCATAATAGTTGTAATAGTTAAGTACATTTTCTAATTCTTCTCTGTGTTCTTGCCACATATTGGTTGTTTTTACAAAATGATAAAGTAGAGGGGTGCCTGGGTGGCTCAGTTGTTGGGCATCTGCCTTCAGCTAAGGTCATGATCCCAGGGTCCTGGGATTGAGCGTTGGGCTCCCTGCTCAGCAGGGAGCCTGCTTCTCCCTCTCCCACTCTCCCTGCTTGTGTTCCCTCTCTCGCTCTCTCTGTCAAATAAATAAATAAAATCTTCGAAAAAAAAAAAACCAAAATGATAAAGTAGAAGAAAATAATCAGCTTAAATGTAACAGAGTTGAAGAAAGAGCAAAAGATACTGCCTGGGAAAAGATCTCCATCTAATCAGATTTTCACTTATGGTGTACAACAACTGCCTTACAGTATTAAATGTTTTAGGTCATCAGGAATAGGACTGGCATCTCACAAAATCATAACATCTTTACTGACTTTACCTTTTCTTTCCACTGTCTAGAAAGAGTACTTCAACAATCCACATATATATATGCTTAACATATTTATTTTATTTAAAAAACAAATTTGTCCATATCTAATATAGACTTACAAAGAAGAGAATTTCACAGAACTAAAACAAATAATCCTAAAATTTATATAGAATCACAAAAGACCTCGAATAGTCAAAGCAATGTTGAGAAAGTAGAACAAAACTGGAAGTATCACAATCCCAGATTTCAAGATATACTACAAGGCTATAGTATCAAAATAGTATGGTACTGACACAAAAATAGACAAACAGATCAATAGAACAGGCCACAGAGATCAATGGAACACACAGATAAATAGAAATGGCATAAAAACTTGCCCACAAATCAAAAGAACAGAACACACCTACATGGTCAATTAATTCACAACAGAAGAGGCAAGACAATCACGAAAAGACAGTCTTTTCAAAACTGGACAGCTAGATGCAAAAAAATGAAACTGTACCACTTTCTAACACCAAACACAAAAATAAACTCAAAATGGATTAAAGACCTAAATGTGAGACCTGAAACCATAAAACTCCTAAAAGAAAACATTAGGCAGTTATCTCTTAGAAATCCCCCTTAGCAACATGTTTATGGATCTATGTCCTCAGACAAGGGAAATAAAAGCAAAAATAAGTTATTGGGACTATACCAAAATAAAAAGCTTTTGCACAGCAAAGGAAACCATCAACAAAACAAAAAGGCAACCTACTGAATAGGAGAAGACACTTAAAAATGATGTATAGGATAAGGGTTTAATATCCAACATATATAAAGAACTTACACAACTCGACACTAAAAAAGACAAACAATACTATTTAAAAATGGGCAAAGGACCTGGACAGACATTTTTCCAAAGGAGATATACAAATGGCAAACAGACACATAAAAGACGCTCAACATCACTCATCATCAGGGAAATGCAAATCAAAACCAAAATGAGATATCACCTCACACCAATCAGAATGGCTAGTATTAAAAAGACAAGAAAATAACAAGTGTTGGCAAGAATGTGGAGGAAAGGAAACCCTTGTGCCCTGTTGGGTGGGGGGGTGGCTATACATTGAAGAAGCTGCTATGGAAAATAGTATGGAGGTTGCTCAAAAAATTAGATGTAGCAATACCACATGATCCAGTAATTCCATTACTGGGTATTTGCCCAAAGAGAGTGAAAACACTAATTCAAAAAGATATATGCACCCCTATGGTTACTGCAGTGTTAATACAATAGCCAAGATACGGAAGCAACCAAAGTATCCATCCATAGACGAATGGATAAAGAAGATATGGTGTATATATACGATAGAATATTACTCAACCATAGATTTTTTTTTAAAGTAATCTCTAGGGCGCCTGGGTGGCTCAGTCGTTAAGCGTCTGCCTTCGGCTCAGGTCATGATCCCGGGGTCCTGGGATCGAGTCCCACATCGGGCTCCCTGCTCTGCGGGAAGCCTGCTTCTCCCTCTCCCACTCCCCCTGCTTGTGTTCCTGCTCTCGCTATGTCTCTCTCTGTCAAAAAAAATAAATAAAAAATCTTAAAATATAGATATATAAAAGTAATCTCTACACCCAATGTGGGGCTCAAACTCACAACCCTGAGATCAAGAGTCACATGCTCTTCTGACTGAACCAGTGAGGTGCCCCACCCCCCAAAAATGAGATCTTAACATTTGAGACATGGATGGACCTAGAAGGTGTAACAGAGTGAAATAAGTCAGATAAAGAAAGACA
Source organism: Mirounga leonina (assembly GCF_011800145.1). NCBI lineage: Eukaryota > Metazoa > Chordata > Mammalia > Carnivora > Phocidae > Mirounga > Mirounga leonina. The sequence continues at coordinate 18,909,467 of NW_023270426.1, forward strand.
AATACCATATGACTTCACTTATATGTGGAATCCAAAAAACACAAAACAAATGAACAAACAAAAAAATCAAACAGGCTCTTACATACAGAAAACAAACTGGTGGTTGCCAGAGGAGACAAAGGGTGAGCTAGATAAAAGGGGATTAAGAGGTATAAACTTCCAGGGATAAAACTAAAAAGTCACAGAAATGAAAAGTACAGCACAGGGAATATGGTCAATAACACTGTATGGTGACACATGACGACACTTATGGTGAGCACTCAGTAATGTAGAGAAATGTCAAATCACTACATTGTACACCTGAAATTAATATAAAATTGTATGTTAATTATACTTCAATTGTAAAAAAGAGGTGAATATTACTTTTGTATCAGATAAAAATGAAAGAGTATCGGGGCGCCTGGGTGGCTCAGTTGGTTAAGCGACTGCCTTCGGCTCAGGTCATGATCCTGGAGTCCCGGGATCGAGTCCCGCATCGGGCTCCCCGCTCAGCAGGGAGTCTGCTTCTCCCTCTGACCCTCTCCCTTCTCATGCTCTCTCTCTCTCTCTCTCTCATTCTCTCTCTCAAATAAATAAATAAAATCTTTAAAAAAAAAATGAAAGAGTATCTATTTTCTTCACATAAAACATCTAGACTATGTTGTCAAAGTCATAAACCTTACAGCATCTAGACAAATTCTAATAAAGAAAATATGTAGATTTAAATATTTTTTTAATCACTAGTTTTGTACCCAATCCCCAAGGACCTAGAAGGTTAATGCTCCTTTCTTCACAGTCCTGAGTTCTTTCCCCTGGGTTGACCTGTCATATCTACACAAAATTCTAATTTCCGCCCCATTTCTAAAAGCATACTAGTCAGCTTTACTTAAATGTATTCTTGTCGCATCAAATTCAACATTTCTGAAACTGAACTAGTTCCCAGACCATTTCTTGTTTGGGTCTTTCATATTTCCATCAGTGAGAACAGTCACTGAACTTCACCAATCCTTTTGTCTCCCTCTTTGTGTTTCCTTCTACATTCTTTCATGTCTTCTTCCGCAATATATTGTTTTAACTTTGCTTTTCCAACTTTAAATTCAAATTGCTGCAACCCAGCGAGGGCTCTCATGATCTTTACCAGGATTCTTGAATTAAATTTATAACAGACCTCCCTGTTTTTACTCTGTCTTACAACCTGTTCTAAAAAATAGTGCTAAATTATTATATATAGTTGCTTTATTTTGAATTCAAAACCTTCCACCTCTTACAAAATCAAATTTTGTCCTTTTAAGACAAGACTTTAAAACCTAACTCCAGTTTACTTCTCTAATCTCACCTCTTTCTACTTTTGTACAAAAACTCTACAGACCAATTGACGTCCCTGCTCTCTGTCCTTTGTCCTGCTTGAACACCTCTGAGTTTATGTTGTTCCCCTAACCTAGAATACAATAGTTTCTCCCTCCTACCTAATTCTGCACATCCTTTGCAGACCAAATGCATGTCCCATTTCCTCCAAGAAAATTTCTCTACCCAACTGGACTTTGTGTTAATCACTTGGCATTTATTATGAGTCACTTTTTATTCAGTATTGTTTTCAAGTGCCCTCCCATCTTTCTGATTAAACAATAAAAATTCTTTAGAGCAGATACTGTCTTTACTATTTCTGAATAAATATTTCATAATATTTGGCATAACTTTTGTTACATTATATATAAGCATATATATCTTGTATCACTATAAAATTTCAAAATGTAGACAATAAGATAGGGTACCACACTTTTTTATTCTACTCTATGTCTTAATACATATGTTAACTAAAAGATTCCCTATATAGTTTTTTATTCCATAACAATTCCTCTTTTGACTTACAGCAATTAAGGTAAAAGAAGCAAACCTTTAAAAACTTTATTTCTCTCGTTGCAATTTTGTTGACAGATTTTTCTGGTTTCTCATAAAATATCTTAATGGCCACTATCTGCCCAGTATCCTTATGTTTACACTTCATGACTGTTCCATAACTTCCCTCTCCCACTTTTCCGAGGGTTTCATACATCTCCATTTTCAAGCCCGGATTCTTCTTCATAAAAATAAAGAAAAAGAAGTTAAACATTTGTACTTTTATTTATTCAAGCTGGACAATGCATTTCCGCAATAAACTCATATTTTAAAATACGTAAACATGGAAAATATTAATCTTTTCCATAGATGCTTGTTTGTCCTCGGGAACTCTGCCAACCAGGCAGTAGGGTCCTTGTGGGGCTCCAGGGCTCACCAGAAATTAGGGAGCTTCCTGCTGTCTCGGTCATTCCTGTGAACACTCAGATTTACGATTCCCTCACTACATGTCACCAATCCATCAGGAGTGGGGTCCGCACACGCACACTTCTATCATACGCCCCTCAACTATGGGGTTCCCGAAATACTGCAGTCGCCCACAGATCAGGCCCCCGGGCCCAAGAAAACCTCAGCCCCACCGGTTCCTCAAACCAGACGTCTTAGGGTCTCGGACCAGTGTTGCGCCCCTTGCCCCGCAGTCGACCTCGTCCGGTCAGCAGCGGAAGTCTCAGCCCATTTTGCAGTCCCGCCGGCCCGGCTCCGCGCACACCCTGCGGAACAACTCGACACCGACCCTACTTGGCTTGCCAGCCCCGCTAGTTCCAAGCAGCCCACTACCATGGCAACGGTGCCGCGGACCTCGCGCTCGGAGCCTACTGCGCAAGACCGGAACATCGGCCGGACGCCACCGCCCCGGCCCGACCCGGAAGAGAAAATGAGAATGGTGAAAACGAGTTCCCGGTGGGTGCTAAGTGAAAGCGTTCTTGGGGTTGGGGTGGGCAGTATACGGGTTGAGACCAACGCACAAGGTTGGTTTTGAGCAGAGGTGGGGGAGGATCCACATTTTACTGCACCGAGAGTCTGCATGTCTTCTAGGAAGGGGCAACAGAGGCGGAGGGTTGCCTAACCTGCGTCTTAGATGCCCCCAGGCCAAAGAACTTACGCCGCTGGTGCTGGATCCTAAAAGGATGGCTGGAGTCATTAAATAGAGACATCTTGTAAAACTAGTCTTCCAAGGAAGTCTTGTGTAATTATAGTCGTCTGAATTACCTAGTTACATTAATATTCCACAGACCTGAGTTCGATCTCAGCTGTCGGCATTCATCCTTAAAACGGGGTTAAGACGGTTCTCAAAATTAAGAATATTTCTTGAACACCTATATACTTTTAGTTTTTTTTCGAACTCGTCGTACTCCTTTTTAAAGACACCCTCTTTGGGAAAACAATTAAAAGGGCTCCGTAGACATACCGACATGGCCTGACATACAAGGGCACAGCAAAGGGGGGGAAGCCATTAACTAATTGCTTAAGAACTAGACATGGGGTTCTGCTGGCCTGACAGCTTCCATAAATTATGAGTTTCCATAACAATTATACATTGCTAGATAAATGACACAATAGGGTATTTTTTGAAGTTTATTTTTAGCATTTCACTGCATGTGAACCTACCTGTATGTCTTCATCTTTAGCTATATACTGGGGAGAACTAGAATCGCTACAGCAGGAAGGCAAAAAATGAGAATATTTAGCATTTAATTTAGAGAATCTCATTTGTGAATGCATCACAGAACCTATCAAGAGTTAGGCTTGGGGCGCCTGGGTGGCTCAGTTGGTTAGGCGACTGCCTTCGGCTCAGGTCATGATCTCAGGGTTCTGGGATCGAGCCCCGCATCGGGCTCCCTGCTCGGCAGGAAGCCTGCTTCTCCCTCTGACCCTCTCCCTGCTTGTGTTCCCTCTCTCGCTGTCTCTCTCTCTCTGTCAAATAAAAAAAAAGAGTTAGGCTTGGCTAATTTGATCACCAAGGCAGTTATAAAAGCAAAAGACAGAATTCAAGGTTTCAGAAAAAGGAGGTAGCAAGAAAGTGGGGGAAATTAACACTTTCAGTTTCCATGAGACTATGGGCAACGTGGCACAATGGTCCCATTTCACCTTGGGCTGAAGAATTACCCAGAAGGATATAAAGCGCTCAGAGTCCTCCAGACCATTAAAGCCCCAAGCCCAGGAATCAAAGGCAATGGAAGGAGAGAACTCAAGGAAATGTCAGAATCCCCACGGATTGCATCAACACCTGTGAGCTCCCTGGTAGGTGACATTTCAGGCCCATCTGCACCTTACTTAGTAGTGTAGAAAACCTGAAATGAGTTATCCAGATTAGATATATAACCCCCACCCAAGTCTGCAAAATCTCTTCCCCCACATCCGAGTCAGATTTGTAAGCCTTCTTGACAACCAACCACCCTTCTAAATGCTTTGAGATTTCATCTCCATGTACCCCCATCTTAGCCAAATCCATTGACTTTGACACCAATCCTCAAATGAGAGCAGACCTATGTTAAAATACGATTCCGTAATTCCATAGAGATAGTCAACAAACCTTAAGACCATCTCTACATTCTTTTTTGTCCTCAGAATTTCCAACGGTGGAAACCCCAGCGTAGTGCATATACAGGCTATTTGGTGGCCTTATGGAAGCATTTCAGGGAATTTTACTTAGTGTGGGCCTTAGTATTTCAATGCTGCACTCATTAAAAAATGGAAGTTCCCTCTGCCCCACGTACCAGATTTGGTAAGTCATTGTACCAACCAGAAAGGATTTTAAATCTATATTATTTTTGGCTCTGTTTTATTTTTTTTTAAAGATTTTGTTTATTTATTTGACAGAGAGAGACACAGCGAGAGAGGGAACACAAGCAGGGAGAGTGGGAGAGGGAGAAGCAGGCTTCCCCCTGGGCAGGGAGCCCAATGCGAGGCTTGATCCCAGGACTCTGGGATCATGACCTGAGCCGAAGGCAGACGCTTAACCGACTGAGCCACCCAGGCGCCCCTTTGGCTCTGTTTTAAAGAAGCAAAGCAAGCTTTTGCTTCTGCCACGATCGCCGACCCTGTTCATGAAGCAAACTGGAGGGAAAACTAGTAAAGGCCTCTCCCCGCCCTCAGCCCCATAAATTTGATCACTTGCTCCATAGACCTGACTGAGATTCAGGCGACGCTCCCACGTGATCTGTTCTAACTTCGTCATAGGGACACGTGGTTCTAGATACTTCGTCCCCTCCCCCTCAGGGGTGGATTGTTGACAACGCCGCCGGCAGTCACGTGATCTTACGTCATCCCACCTCCTTTCCCTGAAATCTGTGGCCCCGGATGAGCCTCTCTGTCCCCACCCGGTCGAGTTTAAACTACTGAAAGGGGGAGACGCAGGATGGTGTTTCGGCTTCGGGGTCTCTTAATCCACAATCTCCAGACCGAGAACAGAGAACACTAACTTCTCGATTAGACTAGGAAGCCAAAAGGATAGAACCCTGCCCAAAAGCTCCCATAACGAGCTTTCATGCGCCCCGTGCCCTTCTCCGCTACCCCTCAGTCTGTGGTACTGGCGGAGGGCGGAGGGATCTGGAGGCGGCGGAGGGAGACGTCATTGCAGGGTTGTTTGTGCAGCCTCGGCGGCGGCGGTGACCAACAGTGATTCGGCCGCTGTGCCGGGGGGTGGGGGGGCTGCGCGGGACTCTTTTCTTTCAGACTGACCGCGGGGCAGCTGAGGAGCATGTCGACTCCGGCCCGGAGGAGGCTCATGCGGGATTTCAAGCGGTAAGGGCCCTCACCTTCGCCTGGATGACGGCTCCTCCCCATAGCTGTGGGGCTGCAGGGCGGGGATCCGGGACACCTTCCTCTCATAACCCTAAGAGGGCCGACTGTGGGCCCAGCGGTACCGACGGAAGCCCAGTCCTAGCCCCGGTTCGCACTCCTTCATCCTTGCTTGCTCTTCCGACGTAAGAAATTTCGATACCCCCCTCCCCCAAAAGTAAAAAGATGGCCATGGTCTGTCCTAGGATTACCCGCTGCCCTCTTGGGTCAGCTGCCCGACGTTTGGCCCTAGAGCTCAAGCCTCATCCCTCCGCCCCTTCACCCTGTCGTGCCCGGTCCCTGTCCCCCAGAAGCAAACCCTTGCAGAATCTTTTTCCCTGCTTGGTGCACCAGTTTTCCTGGATGGCCCTGCGGTCTTCGCTGAGGGGCAGGGTTGGGGCGAAAAGCGCCCCCCCCCCATTCTTTCTGCAGTGAGGGTGGGGTCTGCAGCGCGAGGTCGGGAGGTTGTTAACCCATCCTCCGAAACCCGACTCTTCCTCGGCCCCCCCCCCCCGAAAGGACCTTGAGAACTGGCTTAGAGACCTGGGACTCGGGCTGGTAGCCCGGGCTGCTAGTGCCTTCTGGAGCTCAGCTCTGTGGCCTGGTGTATAAAGCCCTATCTATAGCCTCCAAAGTCTGGAAAAATGCCTTCCTTGAGGCTGGCGCTAACCTGATACTCCCTGGGCCTCCTTTTATAAAATAGGGTTTTGTTAGGTGGTGTTGGGGTTAGTGAGGAGGAAGTGACTTTTTTTTCAGTTGTTTACCTTTGAATACTTGGAGGTACGGGGGGAAAAATGAGAAAACTTAGCATTACGATCCACTGCACATTTTTAAGTGTTTTTTTTTTCTGGGGAGATCTGCCCTAATTGAGACAAAATATCTAGTATAAAAACTTAGGTTAGCTGCTCAGGAAGTAACCTTTCAACTTCGCCATTATAAAGCCATAGGTGAAGCATTTGGAAGCCATTGTCTTGGGCTTTGGGCGGTTTATCATTGAATATATTCGTAACGTAGCCGTTTACCCTTGGTGGGCGAGAAGCAGCATAATTCTTTAAAGGCTTCTGGTCATCGTGGCTTAATGTGTTTGAGGTTGACTGAAAAGAACTATTTTTATGTAGTCTAATTTCAAAGTATCATATTATAGGACAATCACTACATACAGATACCTGTGTATAAAATGTCCCATTTATTTTTCTATTGAAATGACAGTCTTTACAAGGAGATGCTCTATTTGGTGCAAAAGTTGCCTTCTGAAGTTTAAAATCAAATTTCGTGTTAGCTCCAATGAGTGAAAGCCAAACAATAAAACTTCAGTTCGTGTCCATTGTTACTCTGGTTTCTTACTGCCCATCTCTGTTAAATTCTGAGTTGAACACATGGCACCTTTCGTAGTTTTCCAAGGGTCTTAAGGTTACGAGAATCTGATTGTGACAAATGTTGGAAGGTAGCTTTGTATCGCGTCTCCTGATAGGAGAGGTAGATTTAGCTGTAGCGCAGATCTTTAAAATAGGGACTGATGAAAAAACATAACTGAGGCTTGATTACTTTAAAGCTACTGCTAATTGAAGCAAATGGGATAAAGGTACTCGCCTGCCTAAAACTAGTTTGCTAATTAAATTGAATATCCGTGTTTTCAGTCATTTAGTGTTTGCCTTGAGGGTCCTTTGTGGGGGGTTGGTGGCCATGTTACACAGGTAGCTGTGGTTTGGACTCACATAGACCGTCTTTGCATGTTTACAGCAGCAAAAAAGATGGTCTATGAAAATATTTTTTGCACTTGGGGCTTTTAATTTTTGTTGTTGATGGCAGTCTGTATGCATCACTTCTCGAAGATACATCTTAACCTTCATTTTCAAAGAGGGATGACCCCAAACCTCTTTAGAAATTTAGACAACTTGGAGAGGTATTTAATAAGTATATACAAGGTTGATTTTTTTTCCTTTTTAGTCCTATGGTTTACTCCACCTCAGCACAAGAACAAGGAAATGATTTAGTTTGTGTCAAAGTAGGTAGAATAGTCCATAAGGGTTCTCTTTGGCCTTCGTAGTGACCTTATTGTTCAACTTTGAAAATTACTACTCTCGATTTCTAGATTGCAAGAGGACCCACCTGTGGGTGTCAGTGGCGCACCATCTGAAAACAACATTATGCAGTGGAATGCAGTTATATTTGGGTGAGTAGAAAGATATAACAAATGATAGGTATGGTAATTCTTTAAGAAAAGTGAATGTATCCACTAGGCAAAGAGGCTGAAGTGGAATTGGGGGCTCTTACAGAAACTGCAAAATAAATTTTTTTTTTTTTTAAAGATTTTATTTATTTATTTGAGAGAGAGAATGAGATAGAGAGCGCATGAGAGGGGGGAGGGTCAGGGGGAGAAGCAGACTCCCCGCTGAGCAGGGAGCCCGATGTGGGACTCGATCCTGGGACTCCAGGATCATGACCTGAGCCGAAGGCAGTCGCTTAACCAACTGAGCCACCCAGGCGCCCGCAAAATAAATTTTTTAAAAATTCTGTGTTTTTGCAGTTAACTCAAATTTATTTGTGTTGATGTTACTGCCTATGATTTTTATAAGCACTTTGGGTTTTACCTGATTAAAAATATCATTTGAAACTAAACAAGAAAAGGTAAATTATTTTCTACAGTAAAATGTACCAAGCAAATAAATGTTTATGCTTGCATTCTTTTGGACTGTAAAAAGACTAAGAAGAAAAAATACTCAGAGCTTCCAATGTGGCAAGAATAAACAAAAAATGTTAAACATTATATATATTGCATGTATGCTTTTTTTTTTTTTTAAGAGACGGGTTAGGGATGGGAGCAGAGGGGCAGAGGAAGAGAGAGAATCTCAAGCAGGCTTCACAGCCAATGCCAAGCCCCACAGGGGGCTCAGTTCTCACAACCCTGAGATCATGACCTGAGCCTAAAGAGTTGGCTGCTTGACCAACTGAGCCACCTAGGCGCCTTGATTTAAAATTTCCTTATGCCTTTTCTCCTGTTTTTCTGGACTTGATCTTTTTTCTTTCACACTTTTGAAAACTAGGGTTTTGCACTAAAACTTCAAAGGAGCACCTTCATAAACAATTGAGTTGCCATTGAATTAGTTATGAGTCTATGTTAAATACTAGTGAAAAAGTTAGTGTAGTTTATTCTTCTAAAGAGATCTTAAATTCAAGCTAACTTGCAAAAAATAAACTTGATGGTGCTGGTTAGGAAAGATGAAATTGGGATATGGAGGCAGGGAAAAGATTTGAGCAAAAGAAAGTGGCTTTCTTGGTTACGTCAGTTCTATCTAGCTGTTTTGAACAAGAGCTGTTGCTCTGTTGGGAAGCAGGACACTTTGGTTTGGTGTTATAATTATCTTTAAAGGGTATTTCCATCTTACTGATAAAAATTGAAAATATGACTTTTTTCTCTTAAGAATACACATTTACAAAATGACTGGTTGGTATTTATGAACTGAAATTTTGTGTGCTAAAATTATGAGCCTTTTTTTGTTTTGTTTTGATCTTTTTCTAAACCCCCCCTAAAATGAAAACTTAGAAAATAGTTACCCTTTATGCCTACATCCATAAAAATCTAGGGCTAAGATGATAATAATAACTTTAAAATTCCACAAATCATTAAAATGAGCTCCTCTTTCTCTGAGTTTATCCTATCCACTCTTAAAAGTCAAAACGGGGTCACCTGGGTGGCTCAGTTGGGCAGCCAATTCTCGATCTCAACTCAGGTCTTGGATCTCAGGATCTTAGGGGTGGGCCCTGTGTTGGGTTCCGCACTGGGCCTGGAGCCTACTTAAAAAAAAAAAAAAATCAGGGAAAGGCAGAATGAAACATCTTTTAATCAGAAATCTTCTTGTTTTCAGACCAGAAGGGACACCCTTTGAAGATGGTAAGTCATTCTCAATTATGTTTTCTGTAGTACTGGGACACTGTTTTTAAGTAGGAAATTATAACACCAACATTTCTAATTTAAAACTATTTTCTATTGTTACTAGGTCAAATTAAATAATGCTACTGAGAATTTATAGTTCACACATCAGCTTGACCACCTCCATTGCCAGTTCTTTGTGTTACTTTGGTATTTGGCTGTAGAACTGTAGACCTAGATGATAGGTTAAAGGAGAGTAATCATGCTCTTTTAACATTGTTATCTACGTTGATAAGGTGTTGAGCTGAAATTGTTCTTCAGCGCACATAGCTGGGGCATCTGGTTTGCTCAGTCAGTAGACCATGTGACTCAATCTCAGGGTTGTAAGATTGAGGCGCACATTGGGTGCAGAGATTACTTAAAAAAATTTTTAAATCTTAAAAAAACCCCACATAACGTAGCTGCCAGTAGCTGCACATACTACAGCTTACTTTTGATACCCATAAATAGTTAGCATTCTGTGAAATCTTTTGCATCTTAAATTTAGTTTTTTTCACCAAAAGCCAGGAAAATGGAAAACTGGTTCTGATACATGTTTATAATTGAGCTTTTCATATTGATTTTAACCAGGTTCTTAGATTTTCCCTAATAATAGCATAGATATTTAAGAGTTGTTGAACAGGTTTTTAATTATCAAAATGGCTCCAGAATTAACCCATCAAAGATATTTACACAAAGATACTGATTGTACTATTTTTAAGGAGATAGCCTGAATGCCTAATAGGGGAAAATGGTTAAACAAATTTATGATTTGTGGAATTAGATTGTGGAATATCATGTACTTGTTAAAGAATAAGGTAGATCTGGACATGAGTCTCAAGAGACAAAGTTTCAGAATGATACATATTGTTATTACATTTTTACCAGATACATGTATGTAAGTGTGTGTATTAAAGGGCTGTGTACCATACTGTTGAAAGTGGTTACTACTAAGGTGAGGGTAAGGAATGGAAGATAAGTACTTAAGGACTTTAACTTTTTGCACTATACCAGGGGTTCTTGGGTGGTCCATGAGCCCCCTCTTCAAGTCCCTAAGCCTGTTTCATGGATTCTTTTTTTTTTTTTTTTTTAAGATTTTATTTATTTATTTGAGAGCGAGAGAATGAGAGAGAGCACATGGGGGGGGAGGGTCAGAGGGAGAAGCAGACTCCCTGCCGAGCAGGGAGCCCGATGCGGGACTCGATCCAGGGACTCCAGGATCATGACCTGAGCCGAAGGCAGTTGCTTAACCAACTGAGCCATCCAGGCGCCCCTCATGGATTCTTTGTAATTAAAACTGTCTTTATACTGATACTAAGACATTTGCCCTTTTTACTCTGTCAGCATTTGCACTGGTGGTACAAAAACATTAGTGGCTAAAACTGGACCTATGCAGTTTAGTATCCCACAAATCAACACAGTGGCTCTAAACTGTACTAATAGTCATTGTATCTATGTATGTATGTAGAAATTAAAATTTTTTTTAAGATTTTTTAAGTAATCTCTACACCGAGCTTGAGGGGCTCGAACCCACAACCCCAAGATAAAGAGTCTCACACTCCACCAACTGAGCCAGCCAGGTGCCCCATATTCTTTGCATTTTAAAAGCTGCCAATTTCACTTAAAAATTTTTTGTCTTGATGGCCAAAAAAAAAAAAAGTCTTGATGAAAAAGTAGATGTTACTATTATTACTGAATTCTGACCCTTGAGTATACATTTTTAAAATATTCTGTGTGATTAAGTGGAATGTATGCATAAAACACTTCTCTTGTGATGATTTTCTGGAGGAAAAGCACTAATGCAGTTGTTTGAGTTGCAACTTGAACTTTTTTTCATGGAACATTTTTACTTGAATGAATGAGACAAACATAATTTAGATTCGACCGTTTGGCAGATATACTCAAAAGTGACTTAAGTGAGCTGTTAGATCAAGGAAAGTAACAGTATTGTTGCTACCCTCCCCCCTCTCATGCTCTCTCTATCTCGTTCTCTCTCTCAAATAAACAAAATTTTTAAAAAATAAATAAATAATGGTTTCCCAGTACTTTAAGACTTCTGATAACATCAGTAGGTGGTATTACCAAATGGTGATTTGTTTTTGGATAGTATATAATGAAATGTGGCACATTTACAAGAATTGTATCATTCATTGAACCAATATTTTCTGAACGACCAGTGTATAAAAGAAAATTAGGGACGGATAAAACATTTATGCAGTGTGTAACAGATTTTAGTGTAAGTGATGCAAAAAGTATGTATGCTTTCAGACTCTACATTGCAACTAACCCTTAAAAACCTACCACTTCCTTACTGTAGTAATCAAAAAAGAGTATCTACAATTATCTGAAAAAACTATTAAAATGTTCCTTTTTCACTTAACATTTTTGTGAGACCTCGTTTTCTTCCTGTACCTCATCCCAGAACAGCATATTGCAACAGATCGAATGCAGCAGCAGCTGAGAGAATCCAGCTGTCTTCTATTAAGCCAGTCATTAAAAAGATTTGCAGAAATGTAAAACAGTGCTAAGCTTCTCACTAACTTTGTGGGGAAATATATTACTTTTCATTAAATGTTACTTAAGTTAATGTGTAGTGAGTTTACAGTAATTAATGAATGAATTTTTAAAAATTTTCTGGGTTGGGGCGCCTGGCTGGCTCAGTTGGTAGAGCATGTGACTCTTGATCTCAGGGTCATGAGTTAGAATCTCATATTGAGCATAGAAATTACTTTAAAAAAAAAATTCATGGGTTAAATACTGTCTAATATAAGAAATACTGATAGTTATATTCAGTGGCATGCTGGAGGCAGTTTGTACTGATTCATGAGAACAGATTGTTAAAAATTGAGGGGAATTTTTGTAAGCTAATTATTAAAGAGCCAATATTTAAAAATGAAATTATTTTCCATTTTTGGTAGAAATATATAAAATGGTATGTTGTCACACGTATCCCTCCCCATCTTTGCATTCAGTTGACTTCCCACTGGAAGCTTGGCCATGATTGGGAATAAGAGTATAAAGAGGTCCTGAGACTCCATAAAGTGGGCGGGAAAAAAACGTGAAAATTGCTGTTCATATGTGTGTAGGCTGAAATTTTTACAATGTACTTTTTTAAATTAAAGCAAATTAAAATGCACACTTTCAAAATACATAATTAGATATAAGAATATAAGACTATCTTCACTATTTAACTGTACTTTTCATAACACCTCTGATGTATTCAGAATATGAAATAGATACCACATTTGATTTTGCTTGTATCTTTGGCTTCCCTAATCCCAAATTTCCAAGCAGCAAAAAATGTGAAAAGGTAGAGGTTGTATACCAAATATATAAACTATCAGATAAAATAAATAGAAGGATTTTTGTTTTTTAAAACTGCATTGATGAAATCAGGGAAGAACCTTCTAGAGACATCTGGAATGGTTTAAACTTTTATTGACTTCCTTAAGAATAAGTCTGAATTTACTGAGTATGTCCAAGGGGTTGCAGTTAGAATACCTCTCCAACCTTCAGGTGGACTTCCTCAAAATAAAAGAACTCTGGATAGTGAATAAACAGAAGTACAAAACCCAGTAATAATGGTTATTTCTGCAAAATAGATTTGGAATTGGAGTTGAGAGTCCTACTTTGTACACTGTGAACAGATTGACTTTCTTAGAAATGCATAATTTTTTTTAAAAGCCTGTGTCTGTACTGACCATAAAATACTGCTTTACAAGAGTGTACCACGTTGGTCTATAACCAACAGTAGGCAGTTACACTTACTGGTTCTTGGCATGTTTAAGTGAAAGGATTCGTATGGGAACAGAGAGACCTTTCAAATTAATGTCCATGCCTCCAATCTAAGTCCTTTGTCATGTGGTAGTTAGCCCCTCTCAAAATCTTTTGGCATTCCCCTTCTAAGCTATAATAAACTTAGCTGTAGTTCCCCAAATGTGCATTTTAAATTTCAGTAGCTAGGGCCAAATTGCCTTCCAAAAATATGGCAGTTTAACATTCCCACCAATAGCACATGAAAGTGTGTGTTCCCAAGTGCTTGCCAGTGCTGTATGTTACCAGTCTAACGTAAATCAAAGTATATTTAATACGTTTTATGTGCTAAGACATAATTGACATTACTTTTTGTGTGGTTGTGCAAAAACCACTATGGGTTGGGAATTCATTGATGAAGATATTAAAAAATAATGCTTGTCTTTACCATAATTATTTTGGTTTGTTTTCTATCTAGGTACTTTTAAACTAGTAATAGAATTTTCTGAAGAGTATCCAAATAAACCACCAACTGTTAGGTTTTTATCCAAAATGTTCCATCCAAATGGTAAGTAACATTTTATTTATTAAACTTCGTAAGTGATGGGGGGAAAAGAGTTCTTTCCTTCCTTGTAGGCCTTGCCCCATACTTCTCACTGCTATAGGCCACTACTGGATGTTGCTTCCATGTCAGTATTGGCTACGTTTTTGTAGCCTGGAATCTTTAGAAGGTTCCAAATTTCAGGTAAAGTTGTTTTGTCTTAATACTTTTGATTTTAAAATAATACCTAATCATTTGTAGAAATGTGAAGGATACCAAAAAGAATTTGTTGCTTAAGATTTAGCTTTTTAAAAAAAATAGGGCGCCTGGGTGGCTGTCGGTTGAGGGTCTGTCTGCCTTCAGCTCAGGTCATGATCCCACGGTCCTGGGATCAAGTCCCGCATCGGGCTCCCTGCTCAGTGGGGAGTTGTCTTCTCCCTTTACCCTTCCCCCCTGCTTATGATCTCTCCCACTCTTTCTCTCTCTCTCAAATAAATAAAATCTTCAAAAATAATAAACTACAAATAAATGCTGTACAAAATTGAGATCATATTGTACATAGTTACATAACTTTTTATATACTATGAACATCTTACGAATATTCTTTTGTATCATTCTTAATGGCTGCATACATGTTCTGTGAGGTAACCATAATTAATCTGTGTCCAGTTGTTGGTGATTTTCAGGGTTTTTTTAAGATTTTATTTTATTTTGAGAGAGAGTGCAAGTGCGGGGGGAGGGGATACAAAGGGGGCGGGGAGAGAGAATCTTAAGCAGGCTCCACGTTCAAGGCGGAGCCTGCCGAGGGGCTCCATCTCGTGACCCTGAGATCAAGCAAGACCTGAGCCAAAATCAAGATTCGGTTGCTTAACCAACTGAGCCACCCAGGTGCCCCAAGTTGTTTGTAATTTTATTTTATTTTTTTAAAAGATTTTATTTATGGGCGCCTGGGTGGCTCAGTTGGTTAAGCGACTGCCTTCGGCTCAGGTCATGATCCTGGAGTCCCGGGATCGAGTCCCGTATCGGGCTCCCTGCTCGGCAGGGAGTCTGCTTCTCCCTCTGACCCTCCTCCCTCTCATGCTCTCTGTCTCTCATTCTCTCTGTCTCAAATAAATAAATAAAATCTTTAAAAAAAAAAAAAAGATTTTATTTATTTATTTGACAGAGAGAGAGAGAGCACAAGCAGGGGGAGGGGCAGGCAGAGGCAGAGGGAGAAGCAGGCTCTTTGCAGAGCAGGGGGAGCCTGATGTCGGACTCGATCCCAGGACCCTGGGATCATGACCTGAGCTGAAGGCAGTCGCCCAACCAACTGAGCCACCCAGGCACCCTGTTTGTAATTTTATTTATTTATTTATTTATTTTTAAAGATTTTATTTATTTATTTGAGAGAGAGAGAATGAGAGAGAACACATGAGAGGAGATAGGGTCAGAGGGCGAAGCAGACTCCCTGCCGAGCAGGGAGCCCGATGCGGGACTCGATCCAGGGACTCCAGGATCATGACCTGAGCCGAAGGCAGTCGCTTAACCAACTGAGCCACCCAGGCGCCCCCGTTTGTAATTTTAAACAGCACTTTGAACATTCTTGAAAATCTTCCCAAATACCCATGAATATTATCATAAGTTTTTAGAAGTGGGATTACTGAGTCAAAGATTCATATGTTTTTAAGGCTTTTTTAAGTACAGTTTTCCATTTTTTCTCTCGTTCTTTCATTTGGAGAAATTTATTTACTTATTAAAGATTTTATTTATTTTTTGACACAAGGAGAGAACACAAGCAGGGGGAGTGGCAGGGAGAAGGAGGGGCAGGCTCCCCGAGGAGCAGGGAGCCCGATTCAGGTCTCAATCCCAGGACTCGGATCATGACCTTAGCGGAAGGCAGATGCTTAACTGACTGAGCCACCCAGTCGCCCCTGGAGAAATTTATTTTATTCCTATTTTCCATAAATGGTTTCTGAGTGACTTTTGTAATTAAATTTGCTCTTCTATGACTTCCTGTTTACTTCTAAAACACATTGTATATTCCTGGATAATACATTACTGTACGAAAGACTTATTTTCCAAAATATTTAAGCTTTCCTTTTTGTAACCTTTGCTCATTTAAATATGGTCTTCCCCATCAGTTAACTTACTTGCAGAAGGAGTCACTTAATATTTATTCCACTTTAGTTTAATCTTAGACTTGTTATTGAATTGACCCACAATGTAGTAAGAAGGATCTGTAAATGAAGGAAGGTGGAAAAGACTATACAATGTGCAGGGGGTTCTATGTTTGTAGGTATAGTATTTTCTTCGTTGGGGAAACAGTGTATTAGGTTATTTCTCATTCCCTCATATTAATAACAGTGGTTACCCTTTTTTCTTTTACCAGTACTTTTTTATTAACTTTCTGGTCTACTTTTTAAACATTTTTATTTGAAATACTATTCACATACTGTGCTGTTCATTCATTTAAATTACACAGTTCAGGGGTTCTTAGTATACGGAGTTGTGCAACCATCACCATATCAATTTTAGAATATTTTTATCTCTCCCCAAAAAATCCCATGACAGTTGGCAGTCACTCCCTTTTCTCCCAGCACCCTAGCCCTAGGCAGTCGTATTTTCTTACCTCTGTAGATTTGCCTGTTCTGGACATTTCATATAAATGAAATCCTATAATGCATGTTGGCTTTTGTGACTGACTTCTTTCAGGTAGCATAGTTTTCAGGGTTCATCCATGTTGTAACTGTATTCTATTTCCTTTTATGGCTGAATGAAATTTCATTATATGAATATACATACTCTGTTTTTTTTATCACCAGTTGATGGATGCTTGATTTCTAGTTTACTTTTGGATTACTTCTTAGAAATAGTTACTAGTTCAAAACTTAAAAATCATTTTGTACTTTTATGGGTTTTACAGAGGTGATAATTGTTCTTTAGACTTGCCAAGTTTGATGTTCCTGTGGGATAGATAGTAAGCCGTTGACTAGGCTGCTTTAAAGCAGAGAGTTAAATCTGGTCTAAAGCCAGTAAGTGGAAGTAGCTAGCACATATGGATGGTCATTGAGGCCATGAGAGTGAATAACATCACCCAGAGGCTGTATACAGGGCCAGAAGGAAGAGGATGGAGGATAGAGAGAGCCCTGAGAAACCGACAGTATTTAAGTAGAATTTGCCTCCCCTCCCCCCAAAAGCCTTACTTATTCCTGTCTTTATGTAGGGTGATAGGCTTGCTCCATGAAGCTTTCCAAAGTTTAACAGTGTCTATTACATTTAAATGCATTTATCCTTTGTCAACACAGCAGTTCTACTTCTGGAAATTTGTCATGTAGACATAGAGTCTCACAAGTGGGTAAACATTTATGTTCATTGTATTTTCACATAATCAGTTCAAGAGGAAAGAAGACTTCCCAAATGTTAAAGACTTAAAACATATTAATCATTGGATTTTTATTTTATTTTTTTATTATGAAAGGAAAGCATACTCATTAAAAACAAATCATAAGAATCATGGAACACTACATCAAAAACTAATGATGTAATGTATGGTGATTAACATACAATAAAAAATTTTTTAAAAATCATAAAATACAAGAATCCTATTACTTACAGAGAGCCAGTACTTATATTTTGGCATTTAGTCTTAACAAATGTTTTTGTAACTACACATACTTCAAATGAAAATATTTAAATATTTTGTAAAAAAATACTATCCTCTAAAAATTGAAAACTTATTAAGACATTATGGATCTTTATCAGTTAACAGAGGGTAGATGTGTATCGTTTCTCCCTTGGCTACATTGGTATTGGTTATATGAATATACTGTTAATTTAGCTAGTCATCTCTTTATGGACCACAAGGTCTAATTTTACACGCTTATAAACAGTATTATAGTGAACTTCCTATAAATAAAACTTCATGTGTCCACATTTATTTCTTGTAGGAATAATTTCTGGGAGAGTAATTACGATGTCAAAAAATAAGTTTTTTTTTTTTTTCAAGAGCTTTATTTGAGGAGTTTAGAAATAGATGCTTTAAACAGATTGGGTATAAAGGTGGGTGTTGAAAAAATTTAGCTCTGACAAAGCTTCCTGATGAAAAGGTGCAAAATAAGAGACCTTAGTTTTAACACTGGTTTTCCTGTGAGACAAGAGGGTTTGGTAATTAATGTTCAGAACTTCTGACTGGGCCAAGCATTCTGTTTGTGGTAAAGATTTCTCTTTCAACTGTTAAATATGATGAAGTTAATAGGTAACCAATTTTAGTGTTGTCTTTGCAGTGTATGCTGATGGTAGCATATGTTTAGATATCCTTCAGAATCGATGGAGTCCAACATACGATGTATCTTCTATCTTAACATCAATTCAGGTAAGTGTGTGTTAGGTTGCATCATGATTTTTCAAGATTCTATGGGATACAGTCAGCTCCTTTAGGAGCAGTAGCAGGTAACCAATGGCACAGCCTGGATAAAATCCTGTGGTTTTCAGACAACTGGTCTGCTTTTTGTTAGTGACTACATTGGATCAAACACAGTTTCCTGATCCTTGTGTAAACAAAGTGTGCTCACAGGTCAGGTATTATTTATTCCCATGAAGCATAACCAGAGGATGTAGAAAAGGAAAATGCTTCTTGGAAATAGAAAGATGATTGCTTAGAAAAACCATAGGGACCCCAGGAAACTGCCAAGTGCAGAGAACCATTAAGTATGTTACCCTATCCAAGAAATCCTATTTTAAAAAAAGGTAGTGTAACCATTTGCCAAAACACTGTGGCAGATTATTTCAGAGTTGACCTTGAATGACAGTTTTGGAGAGAGGTGGAGTGAGGGATGTTTTAGTTTATGTGGATGTTTAGTTTAATTTATGAGGAGCAGAAGTAAAATTTGGGTTTGTGACCTTCTTTTTAAGCCTTTCCTATCACATTTCTTCTTTAATTCAGGTCATTTTATAAACATTGTTTTCAACTTCCCTATTTTATTCCCTTGCTGCTGGATGTATATGTTTTCTTGATAGAAGGAAACAAGACTCACTACCCAACTTATGTCAGACATTTGCAAACCACAAAATAGAGTTTAACTTTGGAAAATGCTATTTCTAGGTATTGTATATTTAACCAAATCGAGCTGTTTATTTCTTGGCCAATGTTTCAGTATGTTGAAGAATATTCTTTCCCAATTTCTTTGAAATTAGAGGTCTTAAGGCAGTTGAGTACTCTGTGTTTTAGAAGCTTCAGTTCTCTAGCAGCAGGAAATTATTAAATTCATCAAGCCATTTCTGAAAGTATTTAAGACCTAAAAATATAGAAGTTACATACTAATATCTGCCATTTCTTTACTGAGTAATTTGTTCTTTTGTACAGTCTCTCTGTTCCATATCTAGACCCATGTTAATGTAAAGAGTAACTCTACAAATCCTTTTTTCTTTTCTCTTTCCTTCCAGTCTCTGCTGGATGAACCGAATCCAAACAGTCCAGCCAATAGCCAAGCAGCACAGCTTTATCAGGAAAACAAACGAGAATATGAGAAAAGAGTTTCGGCCATTGTTGAACAAAGCTGGAATGATTCATAATAGACAACTGGTCTGTTAATTTTTTCATCATTGTTGTGTATAATTTACCTCTCAGTAGAAAGGCTAACAAATTTTAAGTGCCACAGGTTTTAAGGATTCTGCAGAGAAAAAAAAAGTCCTTCAGTTTAGAACCTACAAAAGCTTGTGTATCTTGATTAATGTACTTTTTATTGCATGGTGTGAACTAAGTTATTGCTTACATAAATTTGTAATATATCCTGTTTGTATTTTTTTCCAAGTGTATAATGTTGGTGTGGAGTTTTCATGACAGAATAATACACATTTTGTAAATCTGTACTTTTTTCAAATATTGAATGCCTTATTTTTGAATTCTTTAGATTTTTAAATTGGAGAAAAGCACTTAAAGTTTTTTATATATGAATATTACATGTAAAGCTGTTAAAATACATAACTTCAGTGCAAGAGACTTTGTCACTTATTTCCTTATCTGTGTAGGAGGGGTTAATAAGTCTCTAGCTCTCCATCAATTGATAGTTTATTTCCAGTTTCAAAAGAACAGATTTATATTTTATCAAGAAATTCTTCAAATTTGATTCTAACCACCAATTATAATTTCCGACTTTATTTTAAATGTTTCAATGAAACTAAATCCATTTCACTTGAGCAATTATAGACCTAACTGGTTTGATTCTGTCCAACTCTGTATTTAGGCCACTTGTTACTGTTTCTTCATGCACTACTTACTGTTAAACTGTACCTTTTGCAATTTCAGTTTGTACCTCTACCATGAGGAATTGGCACCTCTACCGGGAGCAGAGAGCTAATGCAACTTATTTGCTGCTTGATAGCACTTTAAAAGATTTTTGATAATGAAGAAAGTAAAACCGTAAACATTTACCAAAATCCATGCCCCACTATTAACTCTGAGTAAGAGTTGGTTGCATTGGTTTTAGCAAGGCAGATATTTGGAAGGGATCTTGGTGTAACTTAAAATATTTGAAAACTGCCTTTTAATGCAATTGCGTATCTGTTTATTCTGGAAAAATGTTTTAATACCAGGGCCTGCTGAGTTGCTTTCTCTTGTGGAGATTTTTTTTTTTAATCTCCTAAGTTGTATAAAAGTTGTACTGCATCTTAGTTTACTGGATAAATTTAAAACACAGTATTGTAGAAAGCTAATACAAAGCTATCCTATGCCTTCAAATAGTACAGAAAATGGAAAATATACAAGTAAATTCTGTTGAAACACCTGTGTAGTCTTTCTAGTAGTTAAAACAGCTATTTGAGTAACCCCAGTAGTTTCTTGTCCTATTCTTACTAGCTTAGTAAGCTAACAGTTTCTCTGTTGGAAGACTAGGATCGCAGTGTCTGCAGCTTCTATTTTTTAGGCCAAGTTTAACACTGGAAGGGTAAGTGCTGATGTTTCCCTTTAAGTTATTACTTGGCAAATTTTGGGGTAAGTGTATGATCTTAGGAAGCTTTTTATACAAATAAGAGTCCACTCACTGGAATTAATGGCCAGAAAGATGCTTATGGGTACTTTTTGGTTGTACTAAATGTGATGCTTTCATATTCAGCTCTGAGACAAAGTGTAGTTTCTGTAGACATTTACTCCAGTGACTGACTCTTAAATATAACAGTAGGTATGAGAGTCTCCCCTCTTACTTCATTAAATGCTATTTGGTTACTGCTTCAAAATCTATTTTTATCTTAATCTGTATATTTCAAGTTGATAATTATAAGGGGGTCACATCTCAGTTTGCAGGGAGTCTCTGAGCTCAAAGTCCTAAGTTCAACACATGCATAAAACTCCTATCTCGTCCACATTCCCATTGGAGAAAATTCTTAGGAAGATTCCTCTCCCAGTTACTCCTCCGTTTTTTTTCTGCAGCCTTGGAACAGATTCCTATTTCTTTGGTTGAGTACTAGATGTAAACCTTCAATTTACAAGGTTACACCATACAAAAATGTTTACTTTTACACTAGGTAAATTTTATAAATGTGTGTTGTATAGCAGGAGGCTAGAACTAAGTCATTTATTTCGGCATGAAGTTGGATTCATGCTAAAGTTTAAATGCATTTGTGATGCACTTCCTCTGTAACAGTACTTCTGACGTAGAATGCTCACTGTGCATGGCACTATTTGAAGCACCGTAACATCTATGATCCCATTTCATACAGTAATCCTGTGAGGTAGGTACCATTATATTACAGATGAGGAATCTAGATACAGAGATGAAGTGAGTGATTTGTTGAAGATCAGCAAGCTAGCCGGTGATAGAGCTGGGATTTGTACCTGGGCAACCTGGTCTTTTAGCCAAGAAGTAGACTATCCCTCAGAAATAATAAGGTATTGAGTTCAGTTTTAGAAAACCTGTTAGACTTAAATACGTCCCTCTCATTTTTAAAAATACTTGAGTTGATTTAGACTTGGGCACAGACTCGTATCTATCGAGTGAAGAAGTTTTCTTGACCACCATTTTCTACTTCTATTTTTTTTGGTTATAGGAACACCTTCTGGTCTCCGATATAAAGGACTATGACCTATGACTTATCAATAGACCAGATTTTTTTCCCCTTCATGGAAATATTCTTGAGTCAGTACCCCCACACACCCCAGTAAAAGTTCCGTGAATAACTTCTGAAACTGATCTAAAAATTCTTACTCCTATAGGTAGGTAGAAGGTAGTGAAAAAGAAATCTATTAAAGGTGCCTTATTTAGTAACTGTATTTTGTGCTTAGTAAACAAAGTACCTGTTTACTTAATTGATTCATTTAGTACTCTGAAGAAAGAACCCTAGGGCTCATATAATACAATTTAAGAGTTATGTCTGAGGTATTTTGAGCTCTCAGTTCTCCCAAGTTTTAAGAGATAGGGATCAACTTTTTAGGTCTTGGTGGTATTTATTACAATTCCTTTCTATTGCATTTCATAATGCAGAGTCCCAGAGGAATCTCAGTTATGTGGGGATTATTATGTAAATAGAAAAGTCAGTAGTTGCAAAGCTATTAAAGGTAAATGAAATTGTCCATAGGGCAAGGGCCTTGTGCCAAGATGGTAGCTCTGTTACTTCAGTTCCCATCTAGTTAGGAAAAAACAACTGCTGTCAGATAGGAATAAAGATTAGTTTTCTTTAGTTATTCAAGTATATGACATGGAGGAAAGAGAAACTCTTATTGTTGTTGTTTTCTGTCCTTTGAAAAAGAATATACAAATGTGTGTGCCATTCCTCTTTCAGTAATTTCTCCACCTCACCCCAGCCCCAGCTGCATTACAATTTTGTTAATAACGTCTTGAGGTTTTTACATTTCCTATTCATAGCATGGGCTAGGGCTTTTTTTTTTTTTTTTCAGTTGGGCCAGAAAGACAAATGAGCTGTGCCTTTTGCAAACCTTTTTAGTATTATGACTCATCACAAGCTCAGCAACATTAGCTCCTTGCTGGTTGAAATCAAGAACCCTGGAAGGAAGGGCTCCAGGCTTCCTCTTTGGCAGATGGAGGTTTCAGCCTTGGGTGAAAAGCCTGCATGGACTGACTTTCAGGAACTGCCATTGACTTGAGTGGTAAAGCTTGGCCACATGATGCTTTTGTTTATCAGTCATTCATAGAATAATATGTATGAGAAGACTAGAGAGTGTATTCTGCTGACAGCAAATAACCTTTTAGCTGGTTAGAGAGGTCTTTATATGGTGAGTCTTGGTTTACAAGTATGATGCTTCTGTAGTCTTTTGGGGGGAGCTTTCTAAACCCCTACCTGGAAGACTGGGATCCTTAAAGCCACTGGGTTGGGTACTTGGTCTGGAGGGGATCAGAGCCTATCTATAAAAGGATCTCTGGCTCCATCAACCTGTACCATTTAGTTGTCATTATTCCTGGAATGCGGAGGGGTTCTGTGGTGTCTTGAAGGCTGCCAAAATGCAAACATTAAGAGCACTTAAAGCAGACCTCTTTATGCTGCTTCCTGTCTGAAGCCTGAGGTGTAAGTTGCCCTTTCCCTTCCCCCTTTACAAACAAAGCATTCTGCCAAGAATAGCACAGCCCACCACTGAATTGGACCGGCTGCACTCCTGAATAAGAGAATGTCAAAGAGAGGTTTGCAGCAATTTGGCCTCTGTATAGTCACTTTACAAAACTGAGTTGGGAGATATTATGTTACTGTGGTGGTGTGAGTACAAAGACCACAAGGAACTGGAAGCTTCTTGTCCTGATAACATCCTGGGCAGAGCATAGGAAAAGAAATCAGAGATTCTAGTCCATATCAGCTTCAGCCAAAAGCTTGGAATATCACCTCCAAAGAAAAGCTGGATTGTAATCCCTGCTGTGTTTTAGCAGGCTGTGGTTATAGACCTGTACCTGCATGAGCATGTAAGGCTGTGGTTTCAGGTCGAGACTTACCAGAAGAGTTGAAAGGCTGCCTTTAGAATGAAGACGATGTCAATCCCAGGGGTGGGCACAAGGGATCTTTTGCAAGCCAACAAGATCAGTGAGGGCAGTTACTGGGGCCTGATGGTGGTGAGGCTGATGAACCCGTCTGTTCAGGGAGAAAGTTCCCCACCCTGGCTTTTGTTAGCCCTTACACATTGGTTCTTTGATGGGCTGTATATTATTTTGCACTGAGCAGCTTGAGAACAGCACAATCCCCATGGCACCTTCTCAAGACCAAGTCTGACGGATCAGGCTGGAAGAGCAACAATACAAATACAGTTCCAAAGACTGGAATGTAAATCCAAATACTAGGAAACCTCCTTTTCAGACAGCCTCTGGCAGTACATGCACAGGCCTGGACAGGAGGGCAGTAGGACAGCAGAGGACCTCCAGGGTCCAAGCTCCAAATCCTCTGGAGACACTGATTAGCAGGTTTCTGGTTTTTATAAAAGTAGAATGTAGTCATAAAAAATAATTTGGTAAACACAAAGGTAGAAGGAAGCATGAGTCATTGTCTCACCACCTGAGAAGCTGAAAACAAGTGGTTTAAGGGGAAGTGGGACTGTAGGTGATGGACCAAGTCCAACAGTTCCCAGTCAGCTGGGGTCCACAATTCACAGAGTGATAAAGTCTCAACGGTTTACAAGGTGAGACTCAGGCAAGCCTGCCATGCCAGTGCTAGGGCAAAGGCCATGTTCATGGAGAGGGGAGCACATCCACAGCCTTCACAAGCCCCAGACCCTAGATGCAGGAGTACAGGAGTTCCAAGGCACCTAGTGTTAGTGGACTCCAGTGGACCTATAAGCTCTGGCCACCTGCTGACCCCCAATCCCCATCCTGGAGGTTTTGTTATTTTTATTTTTTAGATTTTTTTTTTTTTTTTGAGAGAGAGAGAATGAGAAAGCACAAGCAGGGGGAGCAGCAGAGGGAGAAGGAGAATCAGGCTCCCCACTGAGCAAGGAGCCCGACACGGGACTCGATCCCAGGCCCCTGAGATCATGACCCAAGCCAAAGGCAGACTAAACTGACTGAGCTACCCAGGCACGCCTGGAGGTTTTGCTTCTACCTCCCTCTCTGGGACCGCCAGGCATTTGATTAAGGTTGCATCGTTCAGTGCCTGCTGCCATTCATTTTGTCAGCATAGCTACTGAGTACTTAATGGGTGCCAACTCACATGTTTGGCACTACTCTGCAACTGGAACTGATTTGGTCTCCCCTTCTGCAGCTCTGGGGATGGAGCCTGGTCTTGTGGGGGTCACTGTGGGTGCTCATTTTTCTTTTGTGTAAGTTAGTTGAAACATTTTGTTTTCCCAGCTTGGCCTCAAAGGGAGAGTAGGGTAGGAATGAAGCAGGGAAAGCTCACGAAGTGCCAGGTACTTAAAGAAATTTTTCCACTGAAGCCTCCAATAAAGATCAAAGTAAGAATCATCCCCCACTTTGAAGATCCCTACACTGATGTGAAGTAAATCAGGAGGAAGGAATTATCTACCAGTTTACATCTAGGTTCAGTTAAATATTCTTAATATGAGAAGATATCAAAGAGACAGGAAAATGCAGCCCCAGCAGTGAGATTTTGGTGCTAGGATCCACAGCAAAGCAAGGGCTTTTAGTCAGCAGGCCCGAACAGTTCAAGCTTGACCTCCTTACTGTTTTTTGGTTTTTTTTTTAAAGATTTTATTTATTTGAGAGAAAGAGAGAGAGAGAAACAGCATGAGAGGGGAGAGGGTCTGAGGGAGAAGCAGGCTCCCCGCTGAGCCGGGAGCCCGATGTGGGACTCGATCCCAGGACTCCGGGATCATGACCTGAGCCGAAGGCAGTCGCTTAACCAACTGAGCCACCCAGGCGCCCCGACCTCCTTACTGTTAATCACCCTTTCACTAAACCAGGGGAAGACCAAGACCTTTCTCAAGATGCCCTAACAGCATGTCTCCCAGGCAAATAGGTTGGAAGACCATAATCAAGGCTATTTTGGGGTCATCTGCCTACTCTTCCTAGGCTGGGAAAGAAGGATGGGACTTGGGCTGGGACCACCTGGGTTATGTCTAAAGAGCCCTCCTTGCCTGAGAGCACTGTCAAGGAAAAAAGTTCTGGTTCACATGTCCATGCCTAGGATATGCTAAGAATTATAGCTCTGTCTAACGGGAACTTAATAGTCTCAATTTTTACTTTTCTTTTTTGATTCCCAAGGGAATCTGTTCAGGTGATGTATTCTTGTTACCCCCACCTCCTCAGCTGGTTCTCTTGTCTGTGGGCAAAGCTTCAGGCCCACCTCCCTCCCTGACAAAAGCACATATGCAAAGGACTCTGCCCCTAATGCTTGGCATTGTGAGAAAAACTAAACCAAAATGAGAAAGGCAGCCAACACACTGCCACCCCTAGACCTGAGAGTCCTAACTTGGAAGGACTAGAGTAAACTTCGGGGAAGAAACAGAACCTCATCTGGCTTGCTTTTCACTTAATGAATAAATAGCCTCTTTCACTTGCTTGCTCTTTATTTTAATGAAAACCAAGCCCAGAGAGATTCTTCTTCCCCAAGGGGTGTGTGTGTGTGTGTGTGTGTATAAAACTTTTTATATATAGGGGCGCCTGGGTGGCTCAGTCGTTAAGCGTCTGCCTTCGGCTCAGGTCATGGTCCCGGGGTCCTGGGATCGAGCCCCGCATCGGGCTCTCCGCTCTGCAGGAAGCCTGCTTCTCCCTCTCTCACTCCCCCTGCTTGTGTTCCCTCTCTGCCTATCTCTCTGTCAAATAAATAATAAATAAAATCTAAAAAAAAAAAAAACTTTTTATATATAATATGTATATTATATATGTAATACATATCTTTTATTTATTTTTTATATATATAAATATATATATATATAATCTCCATGAGGGCAGATTTTTTTTTTTAGTGTGCATTCAGCATTCGTTAAAGGAGGCAATTTCCATGACTACAATCTTTTTAAGTTCTAAAACTCTTGCCTCTTAAGATTTGTGTTTAGTCTTACTTCCTACAGAACCAAAAGGTGTCTCTTAACTAGTCGAGGATGAGAGCCATGACTAGATGACATGATACCTAGACTACGGTCCTCAGACTCCAGAAGTTGAGTCTCTTTCCAGACAAAAGGGGACCCAGCAGAGACTTTAGTGCTGAGCAGCAGAGAAACACTGAGTTACCTGACATTTAGAATAATATAAATCTCGGGGCGCCTGGGTGGCTCAGTCGTTGGGCGTCTGCCTTCGGCTCGGGTCATGATTCCAGGTCCTGGGATCGAGCCCCGCATCGGGCTCCCTGCTCCGCGAGAAGCCTGCTTCTCCCTCTCCCACTCCCCCTGCTTGTGTTCCCTCTCTCACTGTGTGTCTCTGTCAAATAAATCAATTAAATCTTTAAAAAAAAAAAGAATATAAATCTCATTTCAGATGCGACAATGTGTATTTTCAGTGCCGTTTACTACAAATAGCAAAGCCTCAGAGGATGGGCAGTGATAATGAATCCTCCCAGTGCCCATGGAATAGGTAAGCCCTCAGGTCCACATGGATCCTGGAAATTCCTTGCCTCTGCAATGGTAGACAATTCATCAGGTGGGCTATAGACTCTAATGAATATTGTAAAAAGCAATTTTCTGGGTAATATAAAAGGGTATCACGGTTAATTGAGCACCCTAAACTGTACTGTTAGTACTTGCTTCTCACAAGGTCTTGAGACTTAAGTCTTTAACAGAAAAGATGCTCTCTAGTTGTTATTTGAAGGTAACAGTTTACCATGTCCCTTCCTATGATCTCATTTGATCCTTACCCCGTGTTGGACAGCACTGCATATACCAAGGCCAGTAATCTTGTAGTGAGCTGCAGTTTCACCATTAAGAGTGGGCCATTCTGCCTACACTACAAGGACTGCTGCAATGCAAAAATTTAGATTTCTGTGCCACTTTCTATCCCAGAAAAACAAAGGATGAAATTCTAAAATACCGCTTAATTTTATAGATCAGATAGCTACAAAGGTTTTAAAGATGAGAAGAAAAACAGACAATTTAAGCTGAGGAAATGATAAGAAAACCCATTAGAAAATGGTTATCAGAAAATTTGCTTTTGACTAACTAGAGAAGTCTTCAAAAATACAGTGAAGAAGAATGGGGGAGGGGAACATGCAATCAGTGCACAATTTAAGCTTGCTTTCTGAAATGGATTTACGTTCCTGACAGGATGTTATTATTTTTAAAGGGCATTATATCTTACAAAGAAAATAGGATCTGTGATGAGAAACCTGTGAAAGATGCATTTTAGAAGTGAACATCCCCACTCTGATATTTCCCAATTTGTAAATTTGGTTTTTAAGCCTCACAAATTTGTATAGGTAACCAGAATAGAAAGAGGCTAGGCCACATGTGAGGAAGAGGCTAAGGCTCACTGAGCACTAGCTTACCCCTGTAACATCTTCGTCTTTGCCACAGCTCTTTGTGCTAGGTATTTCTATGACCTCCATTTCCCAGGTAAGGCTAGGGAGAGAAATGGTTTGCCCAGTTGTATCAGAGATCTTGACCTCACGTGGTCCACCCTAGTGATTGCTACAGATTAGACCCAGAAGCTGCAGAGAGATGTGCTCATCCAAGGTGTGATGCTTGTCCTTAGGCTTGAGCAGTGGGTGAGAGTCATCCCACTTGTCTGTTCCCAGCATCATGCTCCCACAGCCAGCTCTCCTCTTCAGCATTCCTGGTTTTTTTAATTACCTGGGTTTACTGGTAGGTTCAGCTAAGACAGGGTCCACTGCCTTATTCACCATTACCCCAAATATCAAGCCCAGTGATGAGTGAATTCTGCTGTGACTGTTATATTGCTGACCCCAAATGAAGTCCCTCTCTCAATATTTATGCCTGGAGGTAAGTTCTTAATGGTGGGTACTAAATAAGAAATAGAGGGCTCCTGGCTGGCTCAGTTGGTAGTGCATGCAACTCTTGATCTCAATGTCGTAAGTTGGAGCCCCAAGTTGGATGAAGAGATTACTTAAAAATAAAATCTTAGGGGCACCTGGGTGGTTCAGTCGGTGAAGCATCTGCCTTCGGCTCAGGTCATGATTCCAGGGTCCTGGGATCAAGTCCCATATCGGGCTCCTCGCTCAGCAGGGAGCCTGCTTCTCCCTCTGCCTGCAGCTCCTCCTGCTTGTGCTCTAACAAATAAAAAAAATCTTTTTTTTTTTTTTGTATTTTTTTGTTTTTGTTTTTGTTTTTAAGATTTTATTTATTTGACAGAGAGACACAGCGAGAGAGGGAACACAAGCAGAGGGAGTGGGAGAGGGAGAAGCAGGCTTCCCGCTGAGCAGGGAGCCCGATGCAGGGCTCGATCCCAGGACCCTGGGACCATGACCTGAGCCGAAGGCAGACGCTTAACGACTGAGCCACCCAGGCGCCCCTAAAAAAAATCTTTAAAAAAAAAATTTTTATGGGGCGACTGGGTGGCTCAGTCGTTAGGCGTCTGCCTTCGGCTCAGGTCATGGTCCCAGGGTCCTGGGATCGAGCCCTGCATCGGGCTCCCTGCTCAGCGGGAAGCCTGCTTCTCCCTCTCCCACTCCCTCTGCTTGTGTTCCCTCTCTCGCTGTCTCTCTCAAATACATAAATAAAATCTTTAAAAAAATTTTAAAATGGATGAGTGGAAGAGGGAGGGGATAAAGAACAGATATATTAACTAAGTGGGGAAAACAGAATTTCAGAGCAAAACAGCATTGCATTACACAAATATTTCTTCGGGGGCTATGGGCAAAGCAATCCTTAAGTCTAGAAGACCAAAACCCTCAGGATCCCTGCAGAAAAAGAGAATGTGGGCTTTACTCAGCTATCTAGGAGACCTTCTAGAAAATCTATAAATCAACTAGGCTGCCTGGATCAAGCTGTGGCATCTGGTGTCCATTTTAAAATAAGGCCAGATGCCCTTTCACAAGCCACCTCTTCCCATGAGTTGGTAGGTACCTGAGGCCTATGATTTGATTCTCACTCATCTCTTAAAAAAAGATGAGTGTGTGTGGCAGTGGCCATAAAGACGGCATAAACTTTAGAAAGAAATAAGGAAATAAGGGCGCCTAGGTGGCTCAGTCGGTGAAGTGTATGCCTTCGGCTCGAGTCATGATCTCAAGGTCCTGGGATCGAGCCCTGAGTCGGGCTCCCTGCTTAGCAGGGAGTCTGCTTATCCCTCTCCCTGTGCCCCTCCCCCCTTCTCATGCTCTCTTTCTCTCAAATAAATAAAATCTTAAAAAAAAAGAAATAAGGCTGGTTTGCCTCAGTGCGGGGAGGGGAAAAGACCATAAAACAGAATCAGACTTGAAAATACATTATTGAAAAGTCCAAATTGTAAAATTCACTACCGGCAATTATTACAACAACATAAAAAAAAAAAAAAAAAAAAAGGCATTTTTAACAAAAAGTTTGACATTCAAAAAGTGAAAATAAAAAAAGAGGGCATGATTTATAAATACATAAATATCCATGCACACTTTTACAATGATAGCTACTGGAAGAATGAGACCTTTTAAAACTCCAAACTAGACAAGATTGTCATTCCAACTGCCTCTTTCCTACATGTTGGAAATACCAGGAATCTTAAGAGAGCTGCTGTGGTCCATGTCACATTCATCCCAGCCTCCTTCCTAAGCCTGTAGCTGATGCTGGAAAATGTGATGAATCTTCTGCCTCAGCTTTGATGCTGGGGGAAAAAAAAGAAAAGGTTATTTAGCTATGTAGTCCAGCAAATCTAATTTATAAATTAAAATACAGCATGAAGGGTGCCTGGGTGGCTCAGTCAATTAAGTTTCTGCCTTCCACTAAGGTCATGGTGCTGGAGTCCCAGGACTGAGTCCTACATGGGGCTCCCTGCTCAGTGGGGAGTCTGCTTCTTCCTCTCCCTCTGCCTCTCCCCCGGCTTGTGTGCTCTCTCTCGCTCTCTCAAATAAATAAAATCTTTTACAAAATAAAATACAGCAGTAATACAATATTTATCTACCTAGATGGAAAGTAGACTCAAATTATTATTTTAGTACATACAGAAAATTCAACAAAACATTGAACATGCCATCTATTTGGGACCTAGAGCCTAATTTTTTTGTCTTGACACCTGTGATCTATAAATGCTGACAATTTAAAGTAATAACAGAAACACCTGAAATATAACTTTCTTCATGGCATGCTCTTCAGTGAAGGGTTCTAAAAGCAGAATCACACAACACTCTTCTAAATTAAAATCAGTTGAATCCAGGTAGTAATTCACAAGATTTCACATTGACTCAGGATATTTAGGAGATGTGAAGGTTATGTATTCCTGGATTTCACACTATTAGAAACTGTAAATGCATGTCTTCAAATAGTGGCGAACTGAAGCAGATATATTCTTTCTGGGTGCTCTCTAGCACCTTTGGTAAATTTAAACTTAGCTTTAGACAACTTTTAAGCTGGGTGCGAAGAAATCATGTTGGCTGTCACCTTGTATTTGAATGGATTTCCTTAACATTTAGCAGTGCAAGTGAATCAATCTGAGAGTCTTTTTAGTAATAAGAGTTTTCAAGGTATGACCTATTTCCTAGCTAAGCCTGTCACTCCAGTCTTTTTGAGGAATGAAACAGCAAAATTCCTCAGGAAAAGCAAAATATAACAAGTCTTTCCCCTTTTGGGAGAATGCAGTATCACCTAAAGAAACCATCATTGGGGCACCTGGGTGGCTCAGTTGGTTGAGCAGCTGCCTTCAGCTCGGGTCATGGTCTCGGGCTCCTGGGATCGAGCCCCGCATCAGGCTCCCTGCTCGGCGGAGAGCCTGCTTCTCCCTCTCCCTCTGCCTGCCACTCTGCCTACTTGTGCTATCTCTCTGTCAAATAAATAAATAAATAATATCTTTAAAAAAAAAAAAAAAAAAGAAAGAAACCATCATTACTCCAAAGGAAAAGAAAATCCCCTAAGCCATCTTTCCAATTTCCCATAGAACAGACCAAGACTATGGCAGCCAAGAAGCTGCCACAGCCCGGGCTGCTGCAAGTACGGTCTTTGACACAAGGTGTTGGCATGTGATGTACTCATCCTGAGCACCGGGCAACAGTCTGGCCTGGGGGGTCAGAATCAGCTTTTCTGGCTTTTTCTCTCTCTAGTGGATAAAGGGGAAAAGGTAGCTCCATTCATCTGACAGGCTGAATTTGTTTTAATACTTCCAAATACTTGCCGCTTTAAAATCACATCTCCTTTCACCACAGGAGTGGCTTTTCCATTACCTTAGAGCTTGCCAAGATTGGACATAATGCACAGAAAAGCACTTCTTCAAAGGCAAGTATGCTTGTTTTCCTACCTTCTCGTTCACATTTCAAATCCAGTCACCTTCCGTACTGCCATTTTCCTTCTTGGATAAAAATGTTCTTAGGAATAATGGGCCAAGAAATTAAGTTGACAAATTCTTTCTGTGAGCCAATAATGAGAGCTTCCTCGTTAATCACTCCTCTTTCTCCTTAAGACAACGGCTTGGAAATATTACCTCTGACAGTGCTAGTAATGACACCCTTCCTGAGTGAGCTGCTGCCCTTTGTAAATTACTGCTCGCTAATGGATAAAGCTGGTCTGCCACAAAGGCTGCTAGTAGCTGCCTAGGGATGACTGTTAGATCCCTGAGATTGTTTGCTCAGTATATTTGTATTTGAATCCGAAGAAAAATCATACACTGCAACTGTGTGATAAATACCACCTGTCAGAGAACAATGCTCATTTCTTTTCTCAGACCAAAAAAATAAGAGTTGGATAGACCACAGAGATGTATCTGCCTCAAAACTGCAGTATATAATTTTTTTAAATCTTACTTTATTTTTTTTAAAGATTTTATTTATTTATTTGAGAGACAGAGAGAGAGAATGAGCATGGGGAGGGGCAGAGGGGGAGAGAAAAGCAAACTCCCCACCAAGGGCTCGATCCCAGGACCCTGAGATCATGACCTGAGCCAAAGGTGGACACTTCACCAACTGAGCCAGCCAGACGCCTCTTAAATCTTACTCTAAAGAAATTATGTCCTAAGTTACCTTCACTGTCCAGTCTCAAGATGCCAACAATGCCAGGTGATTCATTTCTACTTGCTAGCTAGCTTTAAAACCCACCTAAACTCTAATTTCAGAGCTCAGGATCTATTCTAGGCAGAACTACGACACTTTCAGGTGCATGGCTCAATATCAGGGGTTTTTTGTTTGTTTGTTTGTTTGGTATGTGGCCTAGCCATGTTGCTTAATGTTTGCCAGCCTCTATTACACGCAAAAACTTCAGGCAAGAGACAAAAGAACTGCTGGGAAGTCCCCATGACTCTTTCCAGTGGCTTCCCAGGGTGGCCTTCAATAGAGAAGGGACGGCCTTCAACACCACTCAAGTCTATCATAGCACACACATCCGAAGAGTCCTTCTCAGGATCGAAGTATCCAGAAGTCTTAAAAACTGGCAAAACTCTGCATACCCTTTAAGGATCTCACTTCTCAGGGTTAACTGAGTTTCATTTTCAGTGGTATCAATAGTCTAAAACTTGGCTACTAAGAAAACTTACGTTTTATTGAAAGGAAGCCGGAACACACACAATCCGCAAGTGCTCTAGAAGTAGAGGCTCCCCGCAGGCTTCTTCCAGGTAGCTAGGTGAGTGTGACTAGTCTGATGGCAGAGCTGCTTTCAGGGATACCAGGTTTGTGCCTGAGGACTCTTCTCTGGAGGCTGACACTGGGCAATGACAGTGTCAGAAATGAACATCCCAGGACAGAGGACTCCTATACTGTGGAGGTTCAAGACCCCTTCACAGTATTAACAGATTAGAGAAACGCCCTGGCCCAACACACACATGTAGTTCTTCACACTGGTGTATGGACATGCTTATCAATTACAAAAGCTCCCTTGGTCTGTGACCCAAACATCGTGAAGGGTTCTGATCTCTAATAGTCCAGAAGACTATGACTACATATAAGACAGAGAAGTATAGGGGCGCCTGGGTGGCTCAGTTGGCTAAGCACCTGCCTTCAGCTCAGGTCATGATCTCAGAGTCCTGGGATCAAACTCCACATTGGGTTCCCTGCTTCTCCCTCGCCCTCTGCCCCTCCTTCTTGCTCATTCTCTCTCTCACACAAATAAATAAAAATCTTAAAAAAAAAAAAAAAAAGAAGTATAACAAAATTGACTTGAAAAAAGTTTTAAGGACGGCAAAATACCTCTTGGGAGTAAAAAGCAAGGAAAGAACCTGCCACACGCAGTTAGGAAGTAAAAGCTGATCCTACTCCTGCCTAGGGGGGTGCACTCAGGCAGCCAGCAACTATCTAGCTGCCCCATGACTGAGCCCCAGGAACCTCACCACTATGGGACACTGATGAACTGCCCAGAGATTTTTTTTTTTAAGTATTATATGAGACAATCCAAAAAGTCACAAACTTCCAATTTCTGACCCCAGATTCAGATTTTAAAAGAGTATTTTTTTTTAGCAAAACTATTTGAAATCAAGTGGGGTATGCTGTTTGAGACTGAAGTACTTTCTGGGAAGCTGAAGTTTTGATTAGTTCCTTGATACCCACACAGAAGGGAACCTCTTTATATGCCCTGCCTCCCAAAACAAAACCCAACAAGGATGAGGTAAGGGCTTACCTGTATTTCTGAGAATAGAAATAAAACGGACTTGCAGCCTTTTACTCTATTGCTTTCGTCAATTTTGTAAGCATTTTCTAAGCTGCTCTTAGGTAAGCCTATACTAGGTTTTGGAGACAGAAGGACTAAAACTTTGGGCACCATCTCTTCCCTTGAAAAGCTTACAATCTTCTAAAATAGACCTGGTAGAGTGCCGAAGAAACAAACTTTGGGAGAGAGGAAGCAATTAATTTTGCTGCCTGAAAAGGCCCAGGCAAATGAGAAAAAGCATGTCTTGGGGTGCCTGGGTGGCTCATTCGGTTAAGTGTCGGACTTCAGCTCAGCTTCATGATCTCAGGGTCAGGGGATGGAGCCCCACATCGAGCTCCGCACTCAACAGGGAGTCTGCTGGAGATTCTCTTCTCCCTCTCCCTCTGCCCTCCCCTGCTCCACTGCCCCACTAGTGCTGCTCTCTAAAATAAATACATCTTAAAAAAAAGAAGAAGCATGTCTTAGGGGATTCTGAACAACAACTGGGATGCCCAGCCCATCACCTGAGCTTCTTTCTCCCACACTCTCCAGGGCCCCAGCACAAGGACCCAGATACAAGGCTCCCCAGGCAATAGCTCACCATGTAAAGTCTGCAACCTCATATCAGACTAAGCCCTACAGAGTTGACACCTGTGATCTATAAATGCTGACAATTTAAAGTGATAA
Organism: Mirounga leonina; assembly: GCF_011800145.1. Taxonomy (NCBI): domain Eukaryota; kingdom Metazoa; phylum Chordata; class Mammalia; order Carnivora; family Phocidae; genus Mirounga; species Mirounga leonina. The sequence continues at coordinate 18,944,555 of NW_023270426.1, forward strand.
CAGAACAGCTATATGTGGGTATTATTCTATCTACATTTCCATCAGCAAGTCAGATGGGCCAAACCAATCTGGTTAGACCCTCACCCGTTGGGGTAAAGATGAGTTAATGTTACCAACAAGATTTTTTAATAAGTGGAAAGCTGTAGCATTCTAGCCAACATTTTCTTAAAAATTAAGCAAAAAGCTCAAAACTTCATAAAGGAAGTTTAGAGGTTAAATTTATGAATTACTCCACCAACAATGTGTAATTTAGTTGTTATCTAGTTATGAAAAGGCTTATACCAATTACAGAGAAATGAAAGTGAAAAGGCACTTAAGTGTCCACAGATGAATGGATAAAGAAGATGTGCTGTTATACATAATGGAATACTACTCAGCGATAATAAAAAAAAAAAGATCTTGACATTTGCTACATGGTTGGGCCTAGAGTGCATTACACTAAGTGAAATAAGACAGATGAATTTCACTTATTATGTGGAATCTAAAAAAAACAACAAACAAAACCAGGTTCATAGATTCAGGAAACACTGTTGGTTACCAGGTGGGGGGTGGGTCACAGAGGTGAAGGGCATTTAAGACGTCCAAACTTCCGATTATAAAATAAACTAAGTCATAAGGATGTGATGTACAGCACAGAGAATACAGTCAGTAATACTGTGACAGCTTTGTATGGTGAATGATGGATAACTAGATAATAAGTAGAGATTATTTTGTAACGTATAAAAACATTATGATGTGCACCTGAAACGAATAGGATATTGTATGTCAATTATACTTCAGTAACAAATTTAAAAAAAATTTTTTTAAGATTTTATTTGACAGAGAGAGAGAGAGCACAAGCAGAGGGAGCGGCCGGCAGAGGGAGAAGCAGACTTCCCGCCGTGCAAGAAGCCCGATGTGGGACTCGATCCCAGGACACTGAGCCACCCAGGCGTCCTAAATTTTTAAACATTTTTAATGAGGGGCGCCTGGGTGGCTTGGTCGTTGGGCGCCTGCCTTCGGCTCGGGTCATGGTCCCAGGATCCTGGGATCGAGTCCCGAGACAGGTTCCCTGCTCGGCAGGGAGCCTGCAGGGAGCCTGCTTTTCCCCCTCCCACTCCCCCTGCTTGTGTTCCCTCTCTTGCTCGCTCTCTCTGTCAAATAAATAAATTTAAAAAAAAAATCTTAAAAAAATTTTTTTTTAATCAAAGGGCTTAGATCCTTGGGGAGTAAACAATATACTCTAACACATCAACATAAAAGCAGGGGCCATTAATGCTATACCATTTCAAATGCACTTAGAAACCCTGTTTACCTTTTTCATTAATTCACTCCTGGTAGTAAACTGTGGCAGGTCTTCCACTTCAATTCCATCAGCCATTTCCATCACTTTGTCTAAAAGGTCTTTGTTGTAACTGCACAATAAAAAGTAGTAAGATAAAAACCGTGGAGAAATTACTTGTCACTATGGGTTAATGAGAAATTGCAAGTAGCCCAACTCAGCATTCTGATGTGATACTACAGGGGAAATGGACACATGCTCAGCGGCAGGTTAGGAAACCTTCTGGCTTGTGGATTCAGAAGCGACTGTAGGAATGCAAATAGAGCAGGCGTTTCAAGATTTACAAAACAAAAAAGATTTACAAAAATAGAGGCAATGTACATCTGGCAGTACATATTCATGGATACAGTATGAGGACCAAAATGTTTTATTTTTTAAACACACGGAATGTTGGTCTAATGTAAATAACATCATTTGTTCATTTTTCCAATTTTCTGACATTTTCCTAGTCTTGGAGCCCATTAACCAGGATTTCTCAGGGGCACCCAGAAAACAGAGGAAAAGCCTTTGGCACTGCTCCTCCAAATCCTGCTCTAACCCCAACAAACCAAGTGGCTAAGGGCTGGCGGAAGCATATGACTGGAGTCCGAGAGCCAAAACGGGCCCAGAAACCAGGCCTAAGACAAGTCATCTTACTATCCTAGCACAATTTCAAGACACTAAAATAAAAGGATGTGGGAGCTTCAAGATTTGACACCTTCTTCCTTGAGGGCGTACAAGGGGCGCCTTATCCAGCACTTCAACAACAGCCCCTTGAAGTCATCTGTTATTTTCCTAACAGGAAAGGCAGAGAGGCAAAAGAGTCCAGCAGGCTGGGGAGTGGGGAGAAAAAGCCAAAGGCCACAGATCACATCCTGCCATAAACGGTAAAATCCACAATCCTGCCAGAAGACATATGGCCCTCTCTCAGCTCCTTCATATGTAAAATGGGGATCTCAGTTTCTGTGTCTGCACGTTTGCCATGTGGGTGGAAGGAGCCAAGACACTTACAATGCACTCCGCAAAGGCGATGGTTTAAACTAATAGTATTAATACAGATGACAATGGCATTTTAGCGCCCACCATAGATTGAGCTCTTGCTAAATAGCCTGTGCTAGGTGCATTTTTTTTTTTCTCTCTTTAATATTGTAGTCTTCACAACTCGTTTTCCAAATGAGGAAATTGAGGCTCTGAGAGGTTAAATGTCTTTCCAAGGAGCTGGCTAGCGTGGGAATCAGCCATAGGCCGGGCCAGTGCGGCGGGAGGTTGGGGGCGGGGTCAGCACTGGGCAGGGGTCGGCCCTAGGGGAGGGCAGCGGGTCTGAAGGCAGGGGACAGGGTCAGCCAGCCCGCAGGGGTCCGCACCTGCAACCCAGGAAGAGGTGGTTGGCCCACACCATGGAGAGGGACAGCAGCTGGTCCAGGCGGCCGCCGCCATCGGGCGGGTCGCGGTAGTCGGGCAAGTGGCGCAGAATGAATTCCATGCGAGCCTTCCATTGCTTCTCGCTCTCCGAGTAGGAGCGGAACTGCTCCGCGAAGTCGGCCGCCTGCCGCACCCCCGAAACTAGCTCCTCCACCGCGGCGGCCGCCTCGCCACCCACCATGGCGCCCTCCGCCGCCGAAGGCCGCACCCGCCCGCCGCCTTCCCGACTCGCACCGCGCCACGTCCTGGCGGCTAGAGGGCCCCCTGCGGCGCGCGACTGCTCCGGAGGACCGACCTGGAGCGCCCTCGCCGGGAGCGGCGGCCTCACCGGCTCGGGCCCCTCAGACCTCCACAGCCTGCCGCGCCTGGCGTGCGTCTACGCGGGGGCCGCTGAGGCCATTCTCAGTCGACCCCGCGGGGAACCGGTAGGGAAACTGAGGCCCCCAAGCACAAAGACGGAGTGCCCCTCTCCCATTCGGCAGCTGGGTGCCAGCCAGAGCTGTGCTGTGTCCTTGCCCTGGGGGCTCCCCGGGCCCCTGGCCGCACACGCATGCCCTCAGTTCTGAGGGCTTTATATGTGTAGCTGCTCCGGGTCTGTCTTTGATTAATTCCCAGTTGTGGCCCGCCTTCCTGGAGCTAGCCATCCGTCCAATTAAATACCTGCCAGGCTTTTTGCTAGATGCTGGGGATGCAAGAGAGCAAACTCAGATCCCTGGACTAATGAACTTTGCCGTCTACTGGGGGAGGCAAACATTGGTGAAAGAATTGCTTGAGTGAACAATTTCAGCGTTGGCAGATGTTAATGAGAGGCCCAGAGTGTTAGGAGCATGAACAAGCAAGGGACCTGATCCAGACTTGGAGATCAGGGAAATGATGCTGGAGAGCCAAGGGATGAATAGGAGTTAACCACTTAAAGAGACATAGGCCATGGCAAGACACAGCCTGGCCTGGTAAGAGAACGCCAAGATCTGTGGGACAGGGTCCTAGAGCGGAGGAGATGAGGTTGCAAAGATCAGCAAGAATAGTAGGCCATGGTAGGGACTGTGGTCTAGATCCTAAGAAGAATGCGAGTGTCTGAAGGATTTTAACCAGAGCAGAGACACCCCTGTTTCCAAAAGATGTTGGAAGGAGCCAGAATAGATGTGTCCACATGAGATGAGCAAGTGAGACTGGCATAACTCTGCTGGCCATTCAAGGGACAGGGAGCAGATCCACAGAGAGAAGAGCTTACTTGTAAGTGGTGAATTTCCCATCCCTGGAAGCATTCAAGTATAGTACTTGGGAAATCACTTGAGCCCCCATCAGCCTTGAGAGGTTATTGACCTAAGATGATGCCCCTTCATCCCTCATCACTTGTGGGGAGAGGTATAGAGCCTGCCCTAGAGTTCATGATCCTGGTCTCCAGCGTAGTATATTGTGAATAGGATCCAGGGACAGATTCTGATGGGATGTCAGGACCCCAGCAGACAGAAACCCCATCCAAAATGGAAATACCAGGCAGTATAATGAGAAGACTGTGCCTGCAGACCCAGCACCAGGCTCACTAAAGTCCCATTAAGGTTAACAATAAGGAGGCATGCCACTCTCACCCTGGCAAGCAAGGAGAATGTGAACAGTCACAGCTTCTCCACAGCAATCAGGAATAGGTGCCCACAGCTGGGGCTCTCAAAATTGAGTGCAGATCACACTCCTTGAGGGACTTGTTGAAATAGCAATTCCTGGGCCTATCACTGGATGCTCAGAATCAAGGTTCCAAGTATTCCATCTGCCACTGACCAAACTTTGAAAATCATTGATGAGGCTTCTCTGAACCAAATTCTTGGTCACCTGCTGTACAGTTGAGAAGCTGGCCCCGAAATAGGAACCCAGGGTTTGTTATCAGCAGCTGTAGCTACACAGCTAACTTGGCCAATGGGGTGGGAAAAAGCTAGGGGTCATCCAGCAACGAGCTTATTTACCTACATACCAATATATTCAAACATGCATGCAAGGTATAAGAACCTAAAAGTGCACAAATAGGTATTATTAAAAATAATATGATACTGTTATATTATTCTTTCAAAATGCGAAATTGTCTAAAAATGTTAGTATTAACATTTTACAGGACCCTGTGGCAAGTCCAATTCTTGTCCAGGTTATTATTTCTAATTTGTTTTTATGATTCAGATTCCTTAGAATGGAGTACTTATATAAACAAGAATCAATTTTCCTACCTCATCTTTTTTTTTTTAAGATTTATTTATTTATTTTAGAGAAAGAGCACAAGCGAGCAGGGGAGGGGCAGAGGGAGAGGGAGAGAGAATCTCAAGCAGACTCCCCCCTGAGCATGGAGCCTCACATGGGCCTCGATTTCATGACCCTGAGATCATGACCTGAGCCAAAATCAAGAGTTAGAGGCTTAACAGACTGAGCCACCCAGGTGCCCCTCTACCTCATCTTTTTTTTTTTTTTTTTAAGATTTTATCTATTTATTTGACAGAGAGGGAGAACACAAACAGCAGGAGTAGCAGGCAGAGGGAGAGAAAGAAGCAGGCTTCCTACCAAGCAGAGAACCTGATGTGGGGCTCGATCCCAGGACCCCAGCATCATGACCTGAGCCGAAGTCAGTGCTTAATCACCTGAGCCACCCAGGTACCCCTACCTCATCTTTTTTTTTTTATCTTTATTGGGATATAATTCACATACCATAAAATTCACCCATTTAAAGTATGTAATTCAGGCACCTGGGTGGCTCAGTTGCTTCTCCTTCTGACCTTCCCCCCTCTCATGTGCTCTCTCTCTCATTCTTTCTCTCTCAAATGAATAAATAAAATCTTTAAAAAAAATAATGAAGTATATAATTCAGGGGTGCCTGGATGGCTCAGTCATTAAGCGTCTGCCTTCGGCTCAGGTCCTGATCCTAGGGTCCTGGGATCGAGCTGCACGTCGGGCTCCCTGCTCAGTGGGAAGCCTGCTTCTCCCTCTCCCACTCCCCCTGCTTGTGTTCCCTCTCTCGCTGTGTCTCTCTCTCTGTCAAATAAATAAATAAAATCTTAAAAAAAAAAAAAGTATATAATTCAATGGTTTTAGTATAGTCACAGATTTGTGCAACTATCAACACAAGCTGAAAATAGAACATTTCATCACCCCCAAAAGAAACCCCATACCCTTTAGCAGTTACTTTCCATTCCCTCCAGCACCTGGCAACCACTAATCTACTTTTTGTCTCTATGGGTTTCCTATTCTGCATGTGTAACATAAATGGAATCATATAGTATGTAGTCTTTTGTGTCTAGCGCTTTCACTTATACCATGTTTTCAAGGTTCATCCACGTTGTACCTTGTGTCAGCTCTTCATTCCTTTTTGTGGTTGAAAAACACCCCATTAGGGCGCCTGGGTGGCTCAGTTGGTTAAGCGACTGCCTTCGGCTCAGGTCATGATCCTGGAGTCCCCGGATCGAGTCCCGCATCGGGCTTCTTGCTCAGCAGGGAGTCTGCTTCTCCCTCTGACCCTCCCCCATCTCATCCTCTCTCTCTTTCTCTCTCTCAAATAAATAAATAAATAAATAAATAAATAAATAAATAAATAAATAAATAAATCTAAAAAAAAAAAAGAAAAACACGCCATTATATGGATATGGCACATTCTGTTTATCCATTCACCATTTGATGGACATCTGGGTTGTTTCTACATTTTGGCTCTTATGAATAATGCTTCTGTGAACATTCATGTACACGTTTTTGTGTGACATCCGTTTTCAATTGTCTTGGATATATACTGGATTGCTGGGTCTATGTTTAACCCTTTGAAGACCTGGCAGATTGTTTGCCACAGTGTCTGCACCATTCTAAACACTCACCACCAATGTATGAGGGTTCCAGCTTCTCCACATCCCTGCCATCAATTACTATTTTCCCTTTTTTTTTATTATAGTCATTTTAGCGAGTACAGAGTTATATCTCATTGTGGTTTTGTATCTCCCTAAAACTAATGATATTGAGCATCTTTCATGTGGTTATTGGCCATTTGTCTATCTTCTTTGGAGAAATGTCTATTCAGATACTTTGCCATTAAGAGAAAAAAAAAAACATTATTTTTAGAGCAGTTTTATTTATTTATTTATTTTTAAAGATTTATTTATTTGACAGAGAGAGACACAGCAAGAGAGGGAACACAAGCTGGGGGAGTGGGAGAGGGAGAAGCAGGCTTCCCGCTGAGCAGGGAGCCCGATGCGGGGCTCGATCCCAAGACCCTGGGACCATGACCCAAGCCAAAGGCAGACACTTAACCGACTGAGCCACCCAGGCGCCCTAGAGCAGTTTTAGGTTTGCGGCAAAATTGAGCAGAAAGTGCAGTTTCCATCTCCCTCATCCCTCCCCTCCCTCCAACTATCAATATCTAGCACCAGAATGGGACATTTGTGACATTGACACATCATTATCGTCCAAAGTCCATAGTTTACATTAGGGTTTATTCTTAGAGTTGTATGTTCTCTGGATTTTGATGAATGTGTAAGGACATGTATCCACCATTATAGCAACATACAGAAGAGTTTGCTGCCCTAAAAATCCTGTCTTTTGAAGAGCAAAATTTTAAATTTTGATGAAATACAAATTTATTTCTTCTGAGTCATGCTTTTTGGTCTAAGAAACTTTGCCTAACCCAATGACATGAACATTTTCTGTTTTCTTCTGGAAGTTTTAGGTTTTACATTTAGATACATGATTCATTTCAAGTTAATTTTTGTATATGATGCAAGGTATGGGCTGTCAAGAAGGAAAAAGGATATAAGATCTCACCCTACTTGTAAGCTAACAAGTTACCTACCGTGCCACAGTTTCAGTGGCTGCTGGTAAAAGACATAGCCTCCTACATAGAGACAAAGACCTTTATGACCCACAGCATTGGGAGCAGCACGGGCCTCAGGTTTATGTTGGTTCCCCTTGTCCACAAGTTCCACAGGAGCTATGCCAAAGGGTCAGGCGGATGAAGTACAAACGGTACACACAGTGGGTTTGTATCACAGCTGAGGAACACTAAGCTTAGGGAACAGCAGTCTTTTTTTTTTTTTTTTAAAGATTTTATTTATTTATTTGAGACAGAGAGAATGAGAGAGACAGAGAGCACATGAGAGGGGGGAGGGTCAGAGGGAGAAGCGGGCTCCCTGCCGAGCAGGGAGCCCGATGCGGGACTCGATCCCGGGACTCCAGAATCATGACCTGAGCCGAAGGCAGTCGCTCAACCAACTGAGCCACCCAGGCGCCCGGGAACAGCAGTCTTTTTATAAAGGACTGCAAGCAGACCTGCCCAACCTTCGGCCCAGAACAATGCATAACCTTTTTAATCTGTACAGTAAACAAACCTGCCCTTTACTCTGAAGGTGGACACTATCTCTAAGCTGTCTCATAGACAAACGTCCTTAAAAAGACAGCCTGCAACAAAAGGGCAGTTAGAGTCTAACTCTTAAGATGTGCAGATGAATGAGAGACCCACTGAGAATTATGAGAATTGTCTTCCAACAAAAGTTGAAATTCTTTTTTTTTTTTTTTGCATATGGTCATCTAATTGGTCCAGTACAATTTGTTGAAAGGACTATCTTTTTTCCATTCAATTACCTTAATATCCTTGTCAAAAATCAGTTGACCGGGGCGCCCGGGTGGCTTAGTCATTAAGCGTCCGCCTTCGCCTCGGGTCATGATCCCAGGGTCCTGGGATCGAGTCCCACATCGGGCTCCCTGCTCAGCGGGGAGTCTACTTCTCCCTCTCCTTCTGCCTGCCACTCTGCCTACTTGTGCTCTCTCTAATCTCTCAGTCAAATAAATAAAATCTTAAAAAAAAAAAAAATCAGTTGACCATATTTGTGTGAGTCTATTTCCGGACTCTCTATTCTGTGTCATTGATCTCTGTGTCTATCTTTTTACTAATACTATACTGTCTTGATAAGGGTGACTCAGGAGTTAGCAAACTTTTTCTGTAAAGGGTGGGCTACATATAATTCCTGTTGCATATTTTTCTTTGTTTCTTTTTCCAACTATTTAAAAATGTAAAAAACATTTGTATCTTGTGGGCTTTACAAAAACAGGCTGCAGGCTAGATTTTGCTCATGGGCAATAACGTGCCAACCCGAGCTGTAGCTTTATAATAAGTCTTAAGATCAAATTGTTTCAGTCCTCCAATGGTGTTCTTTTCCAAAATTGTTTTGGCTATTTTATTTCTTTATATATATTTATATAATATATATATTTAAATTTATATGTATATATATAAGTTCATTTATTTATTTATTTAAGTAATCTCTACACCCAACATAGGGCTTGAACTCACAACCCTGAGATCAAGAGTCACATGCTCTTTTATTTTTTCTTTTTTTAAAGATTTTATTTCTTTGACAGAGAGAGACACAGCGAGAGAGGGAACACAAGCAGGAGGAGTGGGAGAGGGAGAAGCAGGCTTCCCGCTGAGCAGGGAGTCCAGTGCGGGGCTTGATCACAGGACCCTGGGATCATGACCTGAGCTGAGGGCAGACGCTTAACAACTGAGCCACCCAGGCGCCCCGAGTCACATGCTCTTCTGACTGAGCCAGCCAGGAGCCCCTTTTGGCTATTTTAGTCTGTTGCATTTTAATACAGATTTGAGCATTAGCTTGTCAGTTTCTAGAAAAACAGGCTGCTGGGTTTTTAATTGGGGTTGTATTGAATCTATAGATTGATTTAGGGAAAATTAACATCTTAATATTGAATCTTGGAATCCATAAACATGGTATATCTCCCCATTTATTTAGGTCTTATTGTTGTTGTGTATTTAAAAACCCAGTGAAACATTAGATTAATATACATATTTACTACTTCATTTGTTCTTCATTCCTTCTCTATCTCTTACCTTCCATGTGGTATCATTTTTCTTCTACCTGAAAAATATTGTTAGTATTTTCCTTAGTAAAAACCTGCTGGTGACAAGCTCACTTTTTGTTAATCTGAAAGTGACGTTATTTTGCCCTCTGTATTACTTATATGGCTGCATAACAAGTTTCTCCAAAACCTAATGATTTAAAAAAAAATAAACATTTATTATCTAACAACCTGTATAAAACAGGAATTCAGGGGGCGCCCGCACTTGGTGCATTTGGTTAAGTGTCAGACTCTTGGTTTAGGCTCAGGTCGTGATCTCAGGGTTGTGAGGTCAAGCCCCTCATCGGGCTCTGTACTCAGCAAGGAGTCTGCTTAAGTTTCTCTCTCCCTCTCCCTCTGCCCACCCCTGCCCCTCTTATGCACACACGTAGGCACACACACACTCTCTCTCTCTATCTGTCTCTCAAATAAATACATAAATAATTTTTAAAAAACAACAACAGGAGCACCTGGGTGGCCCGATCAGTTAGATGTCTGCCTTTGGCTTGGGTCATGGTCCCAGGGTCCTGGGATTGAGCCCCCCATCGGCTCCCTGCTCAGTGGGGAGCCTGCTTCTCCCACTCCCGCTGCTTGTGCTCTCTCTCTGTGTCAAATAAATAAATAAAATCTTTAAAAAATAAAAAATAAAAATAATAAAAAATTAAAAAAACAACAGCAGGAATTCAGGAGTGGCTTAGCTCTTTTTTTTTTTTTTATTTTATTCTTATGTTAATCCCCATACATTACATCATTAGTTTTAGATGAAGTGTTCCATGATTCATTGTTTGTGCATAACACCCAGTGCTCCATGCAGAATGTGCCCTCCTCAATACCCATCACCAGGCTAACCCATCCTCCCACCCCCCTCCCCTCTAGAACCCTCAGTTTGTTTTTCAGAGTCCATCGTCTCTCATGGTTCGTCTACCCCTCCGATTGCCCCGCTTCATTCTTCCCCTCCCGCTACCTTCTTCTTCTTCTTCTTTTTTTTTTTCTTAACATATATTGCATTATTTGTTTCAGAGGTACAGATCTGAGATTCAAGTCTTGCACAATTCACAGTGCTTACCAGAGCACACACCCTCCCCAGTGTCCATCACCCAGTCACCCCATCCCTCCCACCCCACCCCCCACTCCAACAACACTCAGTTAGGAGTGGCTTAGCTCTTGAGCTAAGTATCGTTCTGGCTCAAGGTCTCTGATGGTGTTTCAGTACATTTGTTAGCTGAGGCATCATTTATGTGAAGCCTTGTTAGGGCTAGAGGAGCCACCCCTTAGATGGCTATTTTCTGCAGATCTTGGTTCTCACTACATGCACCTGTCCACAGGGCTGCTTGTGTGTCCTCCCTCACAGGGCAGGGGTCTCTCTTCAGAGTGAGTGAACCAAGAAAGAGCAGGGCAGAAGCCTCAATATTTTTTATAACATGGACTCATAGGTCACATACCATCACTTGTAACTTACTCTGTTCATTAGAAGTAAGTCACTAAGCCCAGTACACAATTGAGGCAAGAGAATTAGGCTCCATCTTTTTTTTTTTTAAACCAACATTTTATCTATTTATTTTGATGGAGAGAGAGAGAGAGAGAGAACACAAGCAGGGGGAGTGGGAGAGGGAGAAGCAGGCTTCCCACTGAGCAAGGAGCCTGATGCAGACCTCGATTCCAGGACCCTGGGACCATGATCTGAGCTGAAGGCAGACGCTTAACGACTGAGCCACCCAGGCATCCCAGGTTCCATCTTTTGAATGGAGTGTCAAAGAATTTGTGAACGTATTTGAAAGCCACCACACTTTTCTCTTTCATCACCTTCTTCCTCTTCCTCCTCCCTCTGCTCCTCTTCTTTCCTCCTTCTCCTCAGATTATCTTCTAGAACCTTCCTCAACAGTTCTATTGATTGTGGCCGTGAACCTTAAGAGAATTCTAGAAGATACTCTAGAAAATTATCTAAAATGTTTCTCTTCCGTTTCTTTTTTAAGATTTTATTTGTTTGACAGAGAGAGCGAGCGAGTGCGTGCCTGCGCGTGCACACAAGCAGGGAGAGTGGGAGAGGGAGAAGCAGGCTCCATACTGAGCTCTCTTCAGTTTATTTTACCACAATTTTATTTCTTGTGTCTACATTGCATTGGTTACTACGTCTAACATATCCTAAATATCTGAGTCTCTGTTAAGTAAATTGTTGCTTTTCTGCTGTGAAAAAAAACCATACTTTTTCGTTTTAAGGAAATATCCATTGATTCCCATTTTGCTGAGTGTCTTGTTTTTAATCAAGAATAAATATTTAGGGGCACCCGGGTGGCTCAGTCGTTAAGCGTCTGCCTTTGGTTCAGGTCATGGTCCCAGGGTCCTGGGATCGAGCCCCGCATCAGGCCCCCTGCTCAGCGGGAAGCCTGCTTCTCCCTCTCCTACTCCCCCTGCTTGTGTTCCCTCTCTTCCTGTGTCTCTGTCAAATAAATAAAATCTTTATTAAAAAAAAAGACTACGTATTTAATTTTATCAAATCCATTTCCAGTACCTATAAACACAATCATATAATTTTTTATATTTAGAACTAGTAATATGATGATTTATATTAGTAGATCTTCTAATATTGAACTTCATTTCCATTTCTAGAATAAACTCCATTTGGTCAGAATTTATTATTCTTCCAATATGCTTTTTTTTTTCTTTTTTAAGATCTTATTTATTTATTTGACAGAGAGAGAAACACAGCGAGAAAGGGAACACAAGCAGGGGCAGAGGGAGAGGGAGAAGCAGGCCTCCCACAGAGCAGGAAGCCTGATGCGGGGCTCGATCCCAGGACCCCAGGATCATGACCTGAGCTGAAGGCAGATGCCCAACGACTGAGGCACCCAGGTGCCCCTCCAATGTGCTTTTGGATTCTACTTGCTAAAATTTTATTTAGGGTTGCCTGGGTGGCTCAGTCGGTTAAGCATCTGCCTTCAGCTCAGATCATGATCCCAGGGTTCTGGGATCGAGTTCTGCACTAGTCTTCCTGGGCCTGCTTCTACCTCTCCCTCTACCCCTCCCCACTGCTTGTTCCTTCTCTCTCTCTCTCAAATAAATAAATAAAATCTTAAAAATAAATTAATATTTTTGATTTAGGATTTTTGCACTGATATTTATAAATGACATTGTCCTACTTTTAAAAATTCTTATTATAGTTTGGTTTCAATGTACTTATATTTGCTTTATGAAAAGAAATTGTAAGTCTTTATTCTTTCCTAGATTATGGAGCATTTTATTTTATTTTTATTTAAATTTTTTAAAAGATTATTTATTTATTTATTCATTTGTCAGAGAGAGACAGAAAGAGAGAACACAAGCAGGGGGAACGGAAGGCAGAGGGAGAGGGAGAAGCAGGCTCCCCACTGAGCAAGGAGCCCGACGGGGGACTTAATCCCAGGGACTCGATCCCAGGACTCCGGGATCATGACTCGAGCGGAAGGCAGAAGCTTAACCAACTGATCTACCCAGGCGTCTCAATTAAGGAGCATTTTAAAAATCACTAGAATCATCTGATCTTTAAAGGTTAGTAGATTAGTAGAATTCACCTATAAAACAATGGTCCTGGAATTTTGGGGGTTTTTTGGGAAGGAGGGGTAAGCATTTGACAAATTTTGTCAAATTATTTTGACAAAATTATTTATTAAAATTACTTATTATCTTTTACAATATTATATCTGGATATATATGCATATTATTTTTATTCAAATTATTTTAACACATGCAATTTGTCTGTTTTGGTTTTCTGATAAAATTGTACATTTTTATAGATTTTAAAATTTATTTGCATAAAATTGTATAAGGTAGTCTCTTACAGGTTTTTTTTTTTTAATATTTGTTTATTTCAGAGAGAGAGAGAGCACAGGGATAGGGAGGGACAGAGGGAGGGAGAGACTTTTTTTTTAAAAGATTTTTGTTTATTCATTAGAGAAAGAGAGCACAAGTGGGGGGGCCAGGGTAGGGGTGGAGGGGTTGAGGGAGAAGCAGACTCTTAACCAACTCTTAACCTCATGAGAGAGGCCCAGGCATCCTCTCTCATGATTTTTTGTTTGTTTTTTATTTTCTAATGTTTGTGTGACTATTTCCCTCCCACTTGTAATTTTTTATTTTGGGTATTTGTACATTTTCTCTCTCTTTTTTTTTTTTTTGTTAAAGACTTTATTTATTTGAAAGAGAGTGAGAGAGAGTGAGATCATGAGAGTGGGGAGGTCAGAGGAAGAAGCAGACTCCCTGCTGATCAGGGAGCCTGATGCGGGGCTCGATCCCAGCACCCCTGGTTCATGACCTGAGCCGAAAGCAGACGCTCAACCAACTGAGCCACCCAAGCAACCCCTCTCTCTCTCTTTTTTTTTAAAGATTTAATTGATTTATTTGACAGATAGAGACACAGCGAGAGCGGGAACACAAGCATGGGGGAGTGTGAGAGGGAGAAGCAGGCTTCTCGCGGAGCAGGGAGCCCGATGAGGGGCTCGATCCCAGGACCCTGGGATCATGACCGGAGCCGAAGGCAGATGCTTAACGACTGAGCCACCCAGGCGCCCCTCCCTCTCTTTTTTTTAAGATTAATTTAGTTTATGGCTTACCTAATTCATTGAATTCTATTTTTTTCTTTTCTCAAGTTTTTATTTAAATTCCAGTTAGTTAACATAATTGAACTTCCTAAGAACAAACTTGTTTATTAGTAAGTTCCACTATAGTTTTGTTGTATTAACTGATTGTTTCTGTATTTATCTTTATTAATTTTTCCTTTTGCTTTCCTTTGGCTTATTTAAAAAATCTTTTCTAGGGGCGCCTGGGTGGCTCAGTCGGTTAAGCGACTGCCTTCGGCTCAGGTCATGATCCTGGAGTCCCGGGATCGAGTCCCGCATCGGGCTCCCTGCTCTGCGGGGAGTCTGCTTCTCCCTCTGACCCTCCCCCCTCTCATGTGCTCTCTCTCATTCTCTCTCTCTCTCAAATAAATAAATAAAATCTTAAAAAATAAATAAATAAATAAATAAAAAATCTTTTCTATGGGGCGCCTGGGTAGCTGGGCGCCTGGTTAAGCGTCTGCCTATAGCTCAGGTCATGATCCCAGGGTCCTGCATTCAAGTGCCACATCGGAGCCTGTTTCTCCCTCTGCCTGCCGCTCCCCCTGCTTGTGCTCTCTCTCACTCTCTCTCTCTGGCAAATAAATAAATAAAATCTTAAAAAAAAATCTTTTTCTAGCTTTTGAGCCAGTTTAATCCATTTTTTTTCTTTCATTTATGTTGATATAATTATTCAAGGTAATGAATATTTCTTTGAGTACTACTTTAGATGAACTCATAGATGCTTCTATATGGTATGTTCATTATTGTTGCTTTCTAGAAATTCTGCAGTTTTGAATTTATATTTTCCTTTTGATCATGGAGTTATTTAATATAGACCCCCCCCATATGTATCCAAAGAGAAGGACAATTTCTGTTTGTTTTCTGAATATGTTATAAATGTTCATGTTTGTTGTGTTGGTATTATAAGATGCTATCTGTATTATTTTTTACTGTGGGAATTTAATGAAGTTTGGTTTGTGGCCTAATATATAATCTTTTGTGTATATGCAAGTGTGTGTGTATGAATATTCCAGAGCACTTGAAAAGAAAGTATGTTCTCTATTCTCAGGGCACAATATTTGATGCATATCAATAACACCTACCTTTTGGATTGTCTTGTTTAGACTTCTAGATCATCATTTAATTTTGGCCACTGGATCTGTTTTGGATTGGAAAAGGTAAATCAAAGTCTTGTATAATTAGTGTGTCTCTGGCTAAATTTCCTTGTATCTCTACGATTTCCATTACATGAAAGTTCTTGCTCTATTATTTGGTGCATAGATATTCATAGCTTAAATTTTCATGATGAATTATAGTCTTTAGCATTAAAAAGTCCTTCTCTTTATCTTGGCTAAAGCTTTTGATCCTGAATTTTATGTTGTCAGATACTAAGCTTTTTAATGTTTGCAATTTTTTGGTACACCTTTCTTTGCCCATCCTTTCATTATTAACCTTTCTAGATCATTTTGTCTTAGATGTGTACCTACTCTAGAGTTGGACTGGACTTTGAATTCCATTTTGAAAACCGTTTTAAAAAATGAGTTAAGGGGCGCCTGGGTGGCTCAGTCGTTAAGCATCTGCCTTCGGATCAGGTCATGATCCCAGGGTCCTGGGATCGAGCCCCGCATCAGGCCCCCTGCTCAGCGGGAAGCCTGCTTCCCCTCTCCCACTCCCCCTGCTTGTGTTCCCTCTCTCACTGTGTCTCTCTGTCAAATAAATAAAATCTTTAAAAAAAAAAATGAGTTAAACTCATTTATATTTATTGAGATGACAGATGTATTTGTTCTCAGTTCTGTCATTATGTTGTGTTTTCCTAATGTATTTTTGTATTTCCCTTTCTTCTTAATGTAGTTTTGATATTTAGGAAGGTTTGTAATTTTGTTCTAGAAGTTACCTTTGTAAAATACGTTGATTCCCTACTATGAACACAAAAAAATTATCTTGTAATCCAATCCTTCATACAGTCAATAGTATTATCAGTCTTAGTGTTTATATTAAATATGCTTAAGCTTCTACTCGATTTGGAAATTTTAAATACTCTCCTTTGAATCTGTTGATTTGAGGCAATTAGTAAGCTCATTCTTATTCCTATCTTCTCTCTCTCCAGTGTTTTATTAGTAATGAGAAATTTCTGCATTATTAAGGCATGTAACATTTGCATTCTGATCTGTCACCCTGATCTCTATATTTGTTTTACTCTTACTTCTACAGTTAAATACATTCAGTGCTCAAGGAAGGGCCTTTTACCCTGATTTCATCAGGCTCGCCAAGTGGTGCTGTGACTGCTCTTTTATAGTTCTAGGAGGTTCTTTGGAAAGGGCTCATGAAAATAATATTCCCTGATTTCTTACAGGTTTTAAGACGTTTGTCTTTAAGCTTTATACTTGAAGATCAGTTTGGTGGGTAAAATTATTGGCCCATACTTTTCTTCCTTTGAGTGTCTTGCAGGTGTTGGTCTGCTGTTTGTGGTAGTGATTTTTTCCCTAGAAAACTGGTGGAGGAGTGGAGAGGTGGGACCAGGGGGGCTCTCAGTGTTACCCCAGTGATGGACCCCTGACGTGGCTTCTGTGGGAAGTCACCCCCTCTGGATTTCAGAGTTTGAGTGAGGAGAGCTTTTCTGTCCATCTGTCTCCCAGAATTTTTTACGGCCTTTGTTTCTAAGAGTACTTTTAAAAGTTTTTTTCTTCCCCTCTTTGGTGCTTTCCAAGACTTTCCACTGTTCCCAGCAATCTCGTTTTGTTCCATTTAGGTCTTGTACTTGTAGTTCTCTTTCGCTGTAGGATCCTCCCCTTCTGAAAGGCAATAATTGCTGGAGATTTCTGAACTCTCTGAGGCTGTATATCCCTTCCTCCCTCAAGGTTTTTCACCAGCTCTTCTGCTTTTTTTCGTCTTTGGCAACTCTCAACAACACTTTGGAGGTTGCATCATGTTTTCACCAAATACGTAGTTGGCAGGTTTGTTGTTATCCTTGTTGAGTGTGACAATTCAGAGCCAAGACGCTTCTGAGTTCCTAATGAAATGGAACGTTCTCTTTTTTTTTTAAGATTTTATTTATTTATTTGAGCGGGGTTGAGCACAACCAGGGGGGAGGGATGAAGGGAGAGGGAGAAGCAGACTCCCCGCTGAGTGGGAAGCCCGATGCTGGGCTCAATGTGGGGCTCAATCTGAGGACCCCGGGATCATGACCTGAGCTGAAGGCAGAGGCTTAACTGACTGAGCCACCCAGGTGCCCCACATTCTCCTATTTTTAAGTTTTGATAAAAAATTTTAATCAATGCCACTATGACTTATCCTTTCAACTGAACTTCTATGGACATGAGGAGGTTTATTTGTTTGTATTTTCTTCTGATGAACTTCTAGAAGGGACATTCCTGGTTTAAAAGAGCAGGCACACTTTTAAAGCTTTTGCTGTGTTTTGCCAAAGTACCCTGTAGATAGAAAGTCTGTACCTAAGTTTGTACCAGTCACAGACTTACTCTTTAAAGCTAGTGAATAGGGGCGCCTGGGTAGCTCAGCCGGTTAAGTGTCTGCCTTCGGCTCAGGTCATGATTTTCAGGTCCTGGGATTGAGGCCCTCCTAGGGCTCTGTACTCAGCATGGAGTTTGCTTGTCCCTCTCTCTCTGCTCCTCCCACCCCCTCCCCCCCTTTCGCTCCCTCTCTCTCAAATAAATGGATAGGTAAAATCTTTAAAAATAAATAAATAAATAAACTAGTGAATAGTTATTGCAATCACTGCTCCCACATTCTTGAATTCCCAGACTCTCCTGAGCAATCTCTTCCTTCTCTTTCTGCAGCCCCCTACTTGGTGACTGCTGCACTGAAGCCCCCAGCCTAGATTCCCTGGCACAGGGACAGGTGTCTGGAAAAACAGCAAGTCACTTACTATTAAGAGCACCCATAAGCTCTTCTGTTCTGATTTTGGTCTCAAAAAGGGAGGCCAAGGGGGCACCTGGGTAGCTCAGTCGTTGGGCGACTGCCTTCAGCTTGGGTCATGATCTCCGGGTCCTGGGATCGAGCCCTGCATCGGGCTCCCTGCCGGGCCAGAAGCCTGCTTCTCCCTCTCCCGCTCCCCCTGCTTCTGTTCCCTCTCTCACTGTCTCTCTCTCTCTATTAAATAAATAAATAAAATCTTTAAGAAAAAAAAAAGAGGGGTGGGAGGCCAAGCCAACAGTGAAAATGCCCCCTGGAAATGGCTCAAGGAGGCCTCCTAGGGGGTGGTCAGATGAGATCACAGAACCATGGACACCAGGGTTTCCTATTTCTTCCTACCACACAAGCTCAACAAGTAACCCAAATTCATAGTGGTGGTGTTAAGGGGAAAAAATTACCTATTTTCCCCTCTTTACCTGACAGAACTGTTAAATAGCCAAATGGACTGGAGAAGCGGTTTTATTCTTACCCATCCTGCCTTGGAAAACCTGAAAATTCAAGTGCATTAAAAATATCAAGTGCAGAGAGCTCTCAGAGCCCTTCAGGCGGGCTTCCCAGCATCTGTGAGGAAGGTTTTACCAGGCAAAGGCTGGGAAGCATTAAAAGCTTTGAAACCTTATGATCCAGGGCTGTTAAAGAAGTTTCTAAATTCTGAATATTCCTCTCCTCTGGCCTCTCCTGTATACTGACTTGCCAACAGCCCTGGGCTCCCACAAGAACAAATAATATGCAAAACTTTTTTTTAGTCTACTTATGATAATTACCTCAAATTAACATCACAAGGCAGTGGAAATTACATTCCCCAAAGGCTTCCTAGTGCAGGAAGTTACCGTGCAAAGGTAACTGCAAGATAGTAACGTGAAAATCAGGTTAGCTTCTGTTGTGCAAAAATTTTTCTGTTAATCCATTATTTATATTCATATAAGATGGTGTTTCTGTATCCAAATGCATGAATATTTTAATCTGTTGTAAATGTAAGCTTAAGGTTTTTTCCTATTGAATTAGACAAGTCTCTCTGCCAGAAACCATAAAGTTGTTGTTCTTAAAACAGCAATCTAGTGGCTGCTTTTACCTAACCAAATGAATGTTCAGCATTCAGATCACAGAAAGTTACAGTTCTTCCTATTTTGTACGCCTCGGGCCATACCAGGAGTTCAATCTGAGTGCCTTATTTTAAGCACACGTTGATGAACTAGTGCTCATAGGGAAGGAGCTGGAGACCAGGTGGTGGGGCAGCAGGGACACAATTGGACGGGCACTAGGACTGTCTTCAGATCTTTGAAGGACTATTTTGTAGAAGATAGCTCATTCTTCTTTGCTTTTCAAGGCAGGCATAGGGCCAAAGATTGAGAGCTATATGAAGTCAGATTTTATCTTTAAATAGAAAAACTTTAAACAATAATTGTTGTCTGAAAAATACAAAATAACTTCCTTGGGTTGAACTGAGCTCCCAGTCATCTCACATCTACAATAAATTTATGATTGAACAAGATACATAATTAAGTATTTTACAATTTAAAAAAATGTGGCCAAAGCAATTTTTTAGAAAGCCTTGAAAATGCTTAAGCAAAGCGAACTCTTTAGTCATTCTCACCACTAGTTTTGTAGACTAGGACCCTGTAGCTAATCATCTTAATCCCAGTCAGATTTCTGAAAACTCTTGCCTGCCTGGCCACCCTTGACATCTATGCACATAAGGAATAATTAATAGCAAAACAAAGAAAATGCTTTATATTTGTGTCCTTCCTCATTTTAAAATATCTGGGATTGTAGCTGATTCTCTATATACATTTATGTATTTCCAAATTATATATTTGCATATTCCAGAAATGATTTTAGCTTCCGGAGGACTCACATATCCTTAGGGTTACTTCTACTAACTCCAAAGACCACTTTCCCCAGCACAAAAGGAAGACAATGATTACATTCCTACCATTAGTCAGTGGTGGTAAACAATCTCCCCACAGTTCAAGAAAAAAATCCTCCTTTGAGAGTGAAACTCTTCAGTAAGCATACTGTAGACAAGATTAGGCATCTGTCTAAGAATTTATTGAAGAGATAGGTTTTTTGTGTGTTTTGTTTTTTATCTTTAAATAATTGCTACACCCAACCTGGGGCTTGAATTTACAAGAGTAAATTCTTGTAAAATCCTGAGATCAAGAGTCGCACACTCTACGGACTGAGCCAGCCAGGGACCCCAAGAGATAGTGTTTTTAAAAAAAGGAATAAGGGATGACATGTGGGTATGGGGTCCCACCCCTGAATTTAGCAAAATTAAGGTGATTTGTCATCCTGCCCTTGCCCCTCTTAGGGGAGAAAATGCTGCGGGAGTGATAGTGGTGACCTGCAGGAGCCTTGGGCCCAGCACCTGAGCCTTGTAGGACAAATGCAGGGAGGAGTTCCAGGTGTTGGGCCCTTGGGGGACCTCGCTGCCAGTCACAGGGCAAGAATGGCATCTCTTTAATACCCTCAAGAGACCGGCCAGGGACAGGTTGGCACCATGCTATTCTCATCTTGACTACACCACAAATCACTGCTCAGCATCTGACCAGGTAGTTTTTTCAGTTTCCATACATGTCCCCATCCCTGTGAATATAAATTGCAGGCGAACTTTCTGGTTCCACTATCTATTTAGCCAGAGGCCTAGCCTGTGGAAATAAGCAAAAGGAGAGCCCACATTTCAGAGCACCAGATTTAGCAAAATGAAAGTACTAGACACCTGGTTAAATTTGCATTTCAGATAAACAACAAATCATTTTTTATTTTTATTTTTTTTTAATAAGCTTTTTTTTTTTTTTTTTTTTTAAGATTTTATTTATTTATTTGAGAGAGAGAGAGAATGAGAGACGGAGAGCATGAGAGGGAGGAGGGTCAGAGGGAGAAGCAGACTCCCTGCCAAGCAGGGAGCCCGATGCGGGACTCGATCCCGGGACTCCAGGATCATGACCTGAGCTGAAGGCAGTCGCTTAACCAACTGAGCCACCCAGGCGCCCAACAAATCATTTTTTAGTGTAAGTATATCCCAAATGTGTTTTCTCTGGCAACCTCACCATATTTTCCAATCCATATGTAAGACTTTGAAAGAAAAAAAATGAATGAGTGCATGGATGAAGAGAATGATCAACAAGACAGAAAGAAATCACAGATGTAATTAATGAATATCTAACACGTTTTTGTCAATTTATAATATTTTCTTTAGATTTTTCTTTTAAAAATTGTTTTTTATTTTTATGACAATAATGTATACATGCAAAAATTCAAATAGTACTCAAGGCATAGGGTGAAAAATAGCAGTCCCCTGTCCCACTCAACCCAACCCCAGCCTGATAACCCAAAGGTACCCAGTTAAATAAACTATTTCAGCTGTTTCTCCCAGTTTTAACCTCCTCCATTTCTCTAGATAATACACTTATAGTGCTATTTTGTTGATTTGTCAATTTTAGACTTCTGTTTTCTTGCAATTATGGGAGATGAGGATTTACTTTTATTTTTTATTGATTTTTTTTTTTTAAGATTTTCTTTCTTTATTTAATTGACAGACACAGAGAGAGAGAGAGACAGTGAGAGAGGGAACACAAGTGGGAGAGGGAGAAGCGGGCTTCCCGCTGAGCGGAGAGCCCGATGCGGGCTCCATCCCAGGACCCTGGGATCATGACCTGAGCTGAAGGCAATCGCTTAACCAACTGAGCCACCCAGGTGCCTGAGGATTTACTTTTATCCATTGACATCTGCATCCTCCTTCTCTTTCCTCCAGCTTCCCAACACTGTTTATTACAATCTTTGGCTAAATCAATAATGTGTGTTTATGTTACTTTGGCTATGTAAATTTTCATGGTGTTGCATTTATTTACAGTTTATCTGTCATGGGCTTTTTTTTTTTTGTAGGTAGTAATTGCTTCATGTTTTTCATTAACTCAGTTTTTTAATGGACTTATTACTAATTCTTACAACTGTCTAATAGCCCCTCGACATAATTTTCTACCTGGGCATACCTGTCAGGTAATCTGACTATTTCTCACCTGAAGTTCTCTATCTTCTGGCTCAGAGGGGAGCTCTTGCCCCTGGGCCTTCCACCCCACTGTCATCAAGGCTCTCCTTCATCATCATCCTGGGCACCCCTTTGCTCTCTCCTGGACATGTCATCCTCATTTTTAGATTCTTCTTTTTTTTTAAGACTTTTTTTTTTTTTTAGAGAAAGAGGAGGGAGGAGCAGAGGGAGAAAGATAAGCAGACTCCCTGCTGAGCACAGATCCTGAAGCAGGGCTTGACCCCAGGACCCTGAGATCATGACCTGAGCCCAAACCAAGAGTTGGATGCTCAACTGACTGAACCACCCAGGCACCCCTCATCCTTGAATTATTCTTTTGTTTGGGTGGAGAGGTTCCTGAGAAAGGGAGCGTGAGAGGCCCATTATTTGTGATCCTTTGTGTCTGAAAACATCTCTTATTCTACCATTTCTCTTAACTAATGGTTTGGATTTAGATTTCTAAGCTATAAATAATTCTCTTAGAGTTCTAAAGGCCTCACTCCATTATCTCCCAGCTTCCAGTGTTGCTGTTGAGAAGTCTGGTGCCATTCTGATCCCTGATCCTCTCAATGGACCTGTTTTTCCTCTCTGGGTCCTTTTAGGGTCTTTTCTTTCTTTTTTTAAGATTTTATTTATTTATTTGACAGAGAGAGACACAGTGAGAGAGGGAACACAAGCAGGGGGGAGTGGGAGAGGGAAAAGCAGCCTTCCCTCTGAGCAGGGAGCCCGATGTGGGGCTCGATCCCAGGACCCTGAGACCATGACCTGAGCCGAAGGCAGATGCCCAATGACTGAGCCACCCAGGCGCCCTAGGTTCTTTACTTTATCCCTGGTGTTCTGACATTTCATGGATAATGAATCTTGAAATAGAAATCTTATTTTCTCTCCCTGAGGATTGTATAGCATTTTTAAAGCTTTCTTCTCCTTGAACCTAGACAGTCTTCCTCTCCTTCCCCTCCCCACATACCTGTTTCTCATGTCTAATGCTTTCCTTAAATGTCTGGGGATCATGGCTGTCTGATAATATCTAAGAATTATGCTTTGAAGCAATGATTCACTGGTCAGCATGCTTGGGTGGAACTTGTCAAACAGTGGACTTCCCTGTAGAGGGGAGTTGGTCATGAGCTTGCTCTTCCATTGAGGGTCTGTATCCATATCATGTCTGTATCTGTGGGTCTTTCCCTTGAGTTTGCTCAGCTTCTATAGAAAAGTGTTGTGTAGTCTCCATCCTGGGGGTAAGGATTGTGCCTGAACCCGCAGGTTTTCTGAAAGCTGGGTTAGGAAAAGGGGCTGGAATTTTACCTTTCAGCATGTAGATTTCTGTCTGTTCTCTATATTTTCTGCACTTTATGCCCACCCTCCCCAGTGAGCACCTCAGGTGACCTACAGGAGTGGGCAAGGTGTGGGACCCCACTGCCCCCCTGGGACTGGGCTTTCCCATGGCCTCCACCAGCCCTCCCACCTGCAGCTCTGCACTGGCTGTCCCCCAGAGCCCCTGTGCAGGAATCAGGCCTTCAGCTTCCCCCATGCTGCCGTGTGACTCACCACTCCTTCCTCTGCTTCCCACCTTCCAGAAATGTGCTCCATCCTTTGTCTGCTGCCATCTCCTCTCCTGTTCTCATAGACCTTGTAGATTTCTAACTCTTTTTACTCCTTTATAGTTGTTTTTAGTAGAGTTTTGGGAGGGAGCAGATGGAGATTCATGAGAGGCTCTTCTGCCACATTTACCCAGAAGTTCTTTCGGGTTCATTTTTACTCTGAAGTCCTTGAGGGGAACAATTTCCAGACCCCGTTCTGAAATAATGCCCGCTTTCAGTCAACACAATCACTTTGTATTTTATTTGGTGGTAGGTGTTTCTTTATGGGAAAAGGATTTCAAAGTCCAAACTCACACACTGTTTAATTGTATTAATAAAACACTCTTGACCTTTTGAACAAGATCCAAATGTGGCCCTCTGCTTTTGTCTAGGACTGGGGGACAAAAAAACATGAGTGGCATTTTGAAACATGGCCCTGGCTCCAGTGCTTACCAGACCTGCTCTGTCTCCCGGGTTGAGTTAAAAGCAAGGAGAATGCTGAAATACCATCTCCTTGGAATTAATCACGAGCCCCACCACTCCTGCTCTCCTGTGTTTACACATTACTGCTATTGTGTTGTCTCTGCTGGCGGATCTCCTTTCATCTGCAGGCCACACAAAATTCTCTTCAGTTAAAGCTGCACACGTGGCTCTTGAATTAAGAGGGGCATTTTAGCAATAATTCCTCATTCCTTTTATTGGAGGGCTCAAAGTCTTAAGGAAGGGATCACTTTTGTTTCAGTGTGTTCTGCTGTGGCCAGCTGACACTTAAAGTCCAGATAAGCAAAGGAGAGAGCAGGGCCAGGAGGAGGCCATCCCACGGAGAGGTAGCTCTGTAGCTGGAGCATGGGGTTACCAGGAAAATGAATGGACCAGGATAGAGAGGGCCTTGAACGCCACACTAAGGACTTTGTGCTTTCCTGCAGGCAGGGCAAGCTACTCAAGGATCTTTAGCAAGAGAGTGACAGGAGATAAACTATGCTTTAAGAAAATTAGGGGCACCTGGGTGGCTCAGTCGTTAAGCGTCTGCCTTCATCGGCTCAGGTCATGATCCCAAGGTCCTGGGATCGAGCCCCGCATCGGGCTCCCTGCTCTGCGGGAAGCCTGCTTCTCCCTCTCCCCCTCCCCCTGCTTGTGTTCCCTCTCTTGCTGTGTCTCTCTCTGTCAAATAAATAAAATCTTTAAAAAAAGAAAAAAGAAAATTAAACTGAGAGCTGACGTTGGGAGGGTTCAGAATAGGAAAGAGGCTGGAGTCTAGGCGGCCAGTTAGACAAAGTGGTTCTTAACCCTGCCTGCACAGATCACTGGAAGAGCTTTTTACAAAAATCCAGATCCTGGCCTGTACCCTGAGAGATTTGGTTTCAGGGGGTCTGAACCCAGGGAGGGAGGGAATGAAGAATCTGTGTTCTTAAAACATTCCCTGTGTGGGCGCCTGGGTGGCTCAGTCGTTAAGCGTCTGCCTTCAGCTCAGGTCATGATCCCAGGGTCCTGGGATCGAGTCCCACATCAGGCTTCCTGCTCAGCGGGAAGCCTGCTTCTCCCTTTCCCACTCCCCCTGCTTGTGTTCCCTCTCTCGCTGTCTCTCTCTCTCTCTGTTGAAAAATAAACAAAATCTTTAAAACAAAAACAAAAACAAACATTCCCCGCGTGTAGCACTGAGCTATTGTGACAAACCAATAAAGGGGACTAGGCCTCAAAGTGGGGAGGCAGAGGAGGAAACAGATTGGAAGGAGGGGTAGGGGAAGGGGGAGGAAGAGAAGGTCCCCCCCGACCCCTGCCTGTTTCAGGGCCTCAGGGGAGGGAGGGATGAGGAAGACCATCAAACTGGGCTTGGAGAGCCAAGGGAGGTGCCTTCCCTAGAGGAGAGCTAGAAGAAGATCAGATTTGGAAGAAGGTGGTGCCAGTGGACGTGCAAGTGCCAGAGGAGCCTGGGACTTGAGTGTCTGGTCATGGAGTGCGTGGAGTTGGAGAAAGGAGACTATAGTTCACATCCCACCGGTCACCTGAGTGTGTGGGCACATGCATGGGTACATGTGGACACCCCAACGGTCCTCTTCTGCCGGAATCAGAAAGTGTGGCGGTTCAGAGATCAGCCCTGGAAGCCAGCAGCCCTGTTCGCTTGGCTGCGGGAGCCACAGCCTGCTCGCCTGCAGAAAGCCAGTGATGCTAGCCGTCTGGCTGTTGGGCTGATTTGGTCCGCTGCCTGCAAAGGCTGGGCTCAGAGGCTGGCACACAGGGAGCACGCTGTAAACGGAGGCTGGGAGTAATACTACAACATGTGAGCTCACTTCTCCAGCCAGGGAGTCGTAAAGTCTTTCATTCAGTGTCTCTCACTCCTGCAGCTGGAGAGCTATCAAGTATTTCATTCAGTATCAGGGGACAAGTCTGCAGGAGGGCATGAAACCTTTCGTTTGGTGCTACCTACTGCGGGTGGCATTCTCTGGGTGTGTTTTTGGTGAGTCCTTTGCCTTTTATCTCTAGGACTCCTCAAGAAATGACAGTCCCTTGGTGCTGCATTTAATTGGAGACGTGCTCAGAGACGGTCGAGAATAATTATGACGCCTGAAATGTCAAGCTCTTCAAAAGTCTGCCATTGCCCTCCCTGCCACCCTGAACAGCTCTGGGAGCCCAAACCATGCAGCCCCCCAGAGCATACCTGGGAAATCTGAGTGACATTGACATGCAGGCAGCAGGAAGACGCACAGTGAACCGAGAAGCCTGTGCTGAGCTCAGAAGAGGTGAGTTGATGATCTGCTATTTATAGCTGCACTAAGAGGCTCTGGCCGCCAGCTCGGTGTGTGAGGCTGCTGGGAATGATGCCTTCACAGAGCTGAGAGCACAAAATGCAATTGGCGATTCATGGGCAGCAGCTGCTTGAAATACAAACATTCCTGTGCCCTAGCCCCGCCCGCCTTTCAGACGCCCCCTTAGGAAGCTTGTTGAACAGAGTTGCCAGCCTACGGCCTCCCTGTCGGCATGCATTTGGACAGAAAGTGAGGGTAGGCAGGTTCTGCTCCAACCAGGGGCCTGAGAAGGGCAGTAACACTCCTCCGAGGACACCCAAGAGCCTGAGCCTGCCCCTCCCAGAGGCCTTGGCCGGAACCCAGGTCAGGCTGAGTAAGAGCCAAGCCCTGGGCCTGGAGACCGCCTGTGGTTCTGGGCCCCAGAGGGTGTGTGGGTCAGAGAGAAAGAACAGTTCCTGCTCCTGCCCTCTGTCTCCAGGGGCAACAGTGGTCATGGAGCAGCTTCCTGATGATGCTTATTCTGCTGGACATGCAAAAATGTACAATGAGGAAATCCTGGTAGCTTTTTAATTTTTTCCCCCAATTCCACAGCCCAGCACCTGTCACCTAAAATAGCTGTTGTTCATTTTCCTTTGGTAACGTCTTGGCTTTCAGGCCAAAGTCTACTTGGAGTCCCCAACTCAACTCAACCTATGCCAGGAATGCACTGGGGGGGTCTCTTAGCTTCCTGCAACCAAGACTGGAGTGAAAGGACCCAACCAGGATAATGAGGCATAAACCAGCCAGGTTCTGGAGCCAGATTGTCTGAGCTGAAATCCCATCTCCATAATTGCCGGCTACTTGGCCTGCATCAAATTCCTCTGAGACTCAGTTTCCTCACTGGGAAGATGGGGATAATAACAGGACTTACCTCACTGGATGGTGAGGAAGATGAAAAGAAGAGACCTACATAAAGGGGTCGGCACAGTGCCCGGCATGTGGAAGGGCTCCACAAGTGGAAGCTGCCGCCACCACCATGCTGGTTTTTGTTATGGTGTCTTGGCCCCTATCCTGACACCACTCCTATGGCACTGAGGCTCCTTATGGAGGTGGTGCCCTGGGGTCTCAACAGGGACCCTCTGCTCATTATGAATACACCCCTCATCAGGCTGCTCAGAGAGATGGACTTCACCCCTGGCTAGTTTGGCCCTTTGCATTGCCTGTCCCCCACCCTTGCCTGGGAATGAGGTGCCTGTCCCTCGGGGTTGGACCATGCCTGGGCCTGAGCACCCTACTCCTGCCCTTCTGGGTCCTGGGGTGGCCCTTGGGGGCACTAACTATCACCGTGCAAGGGGAGGACCTCACCTGAGGTTCCAGGCACTAACCTGAGGTCTGTAGCCAGCAGGTTACCCACCTCACCTACCAGCTGCACACGCATTACAAACTGCTGATTCATGAAGGCTCATGTGGCTTTGGCTGTTTGTACATTCTCTCATCTCCAGCTGTCGGCCAAAACATAATTGTAGCTGTCACTTTGGCAGCGAGATGCTGTAATGTGTCCTAATGCAACTGCCTCGGCTCCACAGCAGTGAGCTTTTAGGAGGTGGGAGGAATCTGCAGCTGCTCCTGTGGAGAGAGCCGTTCTGGAAAGTGGTCTGTGTGATGTTCACCCAGGTGCAGCCATGGAGGTGGTGTGAACACCAGAGTAAGGCCCTGCATCAGAACTGGCACTGGCGTGCTTTGGTCTGCAGCTACAGTAATGCCATTCTGATGACATCAGTTAATAAGAGAGAGACTGCCACTGAAATGAGGCATTTTGAGCAGCTAGGAGAGCTTGGAAACCACCTTTAGACTTATATGTAAGTTGGACTCTAGCATGCATGGGGTGAATGAGGGGTTAGACAGTAAGGTACACAGTGTAGGGAGATGGTGCCAGAGATATAGCTGGGGCCAGACTGGGAAGCAAGGGACTTGAAGGCCAGGCCGTGGAGCTTGGACTTGATCACACAAGCAGTAGGGAGCCACTGAAGGACTTAAGGGAGAAAGTGATGTAGTCAGACAGCATTGGGAGTCTGAGCTCGAACATCCCCAAGTAGTGGCAGTAAGAGTAAGACTCTTCCTCTCTACAACAGTGGTATGCTCCTTGGGAAGGTTTCTGAACACCTGGAGCATTGGCCCCTGGATTCAGGAGTGGCTGCGACTTCATGCTTAGTGGGGAAGTGTGGGAAAGGCCAGCATTTGTCTGTTGAGTGTGCAGCAAGCAAGGGGAGGCACAAGGCTCATGCCTTCCTTTGTCCTTGATCCTTCTAGGCCAGAGATCATTAAGGAGGCACTTGTGTGCAGATGTGGTAAATGCAAGGGATTACAGACACTTATGCCAAAGGTCAGGGGAGCCTCCTGGGGCTGAGAGATGGTCCCGCTGTCTGTGGGTATTGTCTCCCCTACTGTACATACACACTTAGAAAACAGCAGAGACAAGTGTCCAAGTTTGGTTGATAGAAGTATTCCTCCTAGAAGGAAGGTTTTACTTTTACAAGAGGTTGTACTTAAATCAATCCCAGCTTATAGGTTGGTTTCATGAAGAGAGAAAAATATGAAGTGTTGGGACCATTGACAATGGGTGAGCCACCCACGGCATTGGAAGCCAAAGCATATCTGGACCATCGTGTAAGTCAGGAGGAAAACAGGATTCAGTTGACAGAAATTTTGTGTCCCCTTCTCAGAAATGCATTGTTGTGCAAGCAGAAGCTTGGCAGTGATTCTCCCTTTCAGCTGCAAGCTACGGAGGGCAGGATACCTCTCAGACTGTTAGGGGAGGAAAGGCAGGAGGAAGAAATCCCATTCTGGCGTGAGCTTCCATCAACGTTCGCCAGGTTGGGCTGCCAAGGGGCTGGAGGGAGGAGATGTGGCAGGTGTGGAACAGTGAGGAAGTCCCCTCACCTGGGCAGCTCCTGACACAAGTTGGCTGTGGGTATTGTCTGGAACCCTTTGGCCTATGGGTGGAGCTTGAACCTCATCCTCTTCCCTGAGGGCAGACAGCATGTCATAACCACCTCTGCCTACTCATGGCTGGCTTGTAGCAATATGCCAAGATGTAGTTTTACCCTATTTAGTTTGGTTTTTGCTTTAAAATTTAACATATAATAGGTTTGTAAAAGTTTTTTATTGTCAGAAAAGTGCAAACAACCATATGTACAGCCTCACAAATAATTATACAGTAAATGCTATTTTTTTTTATATAAAGAAAAGTACA
Organism: Mirounga leonina; assembly: GCF_011800145.1. Lineage (NCBI taxonomy): Eukaryota > Metazoa > Chordata > Mammalia > Carnivora > Phocidae > Mirounga > Mirounga leonina. The sequence continues at coordinate 18,974,222 of NW_023270426.1, forward strand.
GAGGGGTGCCTAGGTGGCTTAGTCGGTTAGGTGTCTGACTTCGGCTCAGGTCATGATCTCGGGGTCCTGGGATTGAGTCCTGCGTCCAGGCTCCCTGCTCAGCTCTCCCTCTCCCTCTCCCTCTGCCCCTCCTCCTACTTGTGCTCAATCTCTCTCTCTCTCTCAAATAAATAAAATAATCTTTTTAAAAAATATAAAGAAAAGTACAGAAAAAGAAATAAATGACCCTTAAACCTTTGCCTGGACAACTTCCACTGAAATTCTATTAACATGGGGCTGAAACTCAGAACCTCTGAACCACCCAGGTGCCCCATGATACATTTTAAAAGAGGATGCAATCATGCCTCTCCTCAGATATAAAATTAATATGTGTCAAAGATTTATTTTAATCCATCAATTAATGAGAGAAGCACTAAAATATTACAACCAATTCAAAGGAGAACTCAAAGTATCACCCATAGATATTCAGATAAGGAATGCTGAAGAGATTTTAGAAATGGATGCGAAACTGGTCAATACCCACAAGACAATAGTCAGTTGTGCTCCACCAGGCAGTCTGTATTTCTGTGAACAGGAATTGCTTGCATTCCTATCAAGCTTCTACAACTTAACTTCCATCTTTAGAGTTGAGAGCTGTCTAGTCAAAGACAACAGAAGGCAGAGAGAACCTAGGTGCGTTGGTTACTCAGGATGCCCACTCAATTTCAACATCTTTCACTGTTGTTCCCTCCACTTGTAATTGGCTCCCTACCTACATCCTTCCTAGGATTTCCTCTACCTACTACCTCTGCTACCCACTACCAGCTCACCCAACCCCTTTGCCCATGTTCCAGGTGATGAGCCAGGACTGGAAGACCAAACTGAGAGAACAAACCATTGCCTGGGCTGAGCCAGCCAAGTGCTCCCAAGGCTCTAACTCTGCTTTTGTGGTGGTGGGCCCTGGAGTTGTGAGCCAGGCCAACTCAGGGTTGGCAGTCACATTGGGCCTTGTTAAAAAATGGTTAAGGTTTTATGAAAAGGGATCAGATTAGAAAAGCAGAGAGAAAAGACTTGTGGTCCAGCACAAAAGACAAAGTGCTTGTCTAGTTCCAACCATCTAGTTCCCAGGATGACTTTGTGCATTTGGGTTCTGTGAGAGTCCTCCTTTATGTTGGAGTCAGCTTGGGTGGGTGTCTGTTCCAATAATTCCATACCTAAGAGAATAGCTGACATGCAAGATGTATTATGACTGAGGGGCGGCGGGTAGCGTCTCAATCGTCCCTGTCTGAGGCCATTTCCCACAGAGCTTGTGGTCTGTGTTGGCACCATGGAGCATTATAGCAGCCCCAAAGGTCGGGGACAGAACAGTCCGTGATACAGTGGAAAAGAACAAATACCTGACTCACTTTGCACCCTTGGACCATCACCTCACCTCCTACGAACAAGTTTCTTTTCTCTTTTTTTTAATGTTTATTTATTTAGTAATCTCTCTACCCAGTGTGGGGCTCCAACTCATGACCTCGAGATCAAGAGTCACATGCTCGGGGCGCCTGGGTGGCTCAGTTGGTTGAGCGACTGCCTTCGGCTCAGGTCACGATCCTGGAGTCCCTGGATCGAGTCCCGCATCGGGCTCCCTGCTCGGCGGGGAGTCTGCTTCTCCCTCTGCCCCTCCTCCCTCTCATGCTCTCTGTTTCAAATAAATATCATCCTTAAAAAAAAAAAAAAAAAAAAAAGAGTCACATGCTCTTCTGACTGAGCCAGCCAAGCACCCCACAAAAAAGTTTTCTTATCTTAAAAATGGGGGGCAGTGCCTCTTTCTGGCTTGCCTCCCAGGTCTGCCATAGGGTTCCAGTGAGAGGGTTGGGTATAAATCTACTGCCAAGGCCAGTCATGTGGTGGGAACTGAGCCCACAGCTCTGGCAGGATGGGAGAGCTCGCCCCCTCTGTGCAAAGTGCTTTGGGAGAAGAGGTTTTGTGCAAATGGCCAGTTATGATTAATTGATGGGGAGGCTCTCAGGCAAAGGATCAGATTTCACAGATAAATACACACACACATACACACACACAGAGGCACAGTTTGGCTCTCATGAGGAGAAAATGTTCATTCAGGGTAAGACAAGCATATCTGAATGAAGGTTTTCCATACCTTCAACAGGTACCTTCTCACAACCTTCGTTCATGAGCATGTACTGAGCACTGTCCCAGGCACTGAGATACTGAGGTAAAGAGTTAGCTCCTGCCGTTATGGTCCTGGGAGGCAGACCTACAAAAAGCCTTACCAAGGAGTGTAATAAGCACAGACAGAGGATATACTAGCAGCACGAAGGCGGGGCCCCCCCCCATGACCCCAGTGACTTCAAGGATCTTCAGAGTGTGTACAGAGTAGAGTCGGGTGTTGCTGGAGTGTTGAGGGAGGTGAGGGGCTGGCTGAAGTGGGCAGTGGGGCCATGGGTCATGTGGGGCCTTGGGGCCTCAGAGGGAATTCCATACTTAAGAAAGTGAGTGTTGTGGTCAGATATGTACAGATATAGAACAGTCACTGTGGCTGCCCATGGAGCACAGGTTGGAGGGAAACAGACTAGAGGCATAAGGACCCATCAGGAGATGGTTACAGGCATCCAAACATAAGGACCCATCAGGAGATGGTTACAGGCATCCAAACAAGAAGCGATGACCTGAGGAAAGGAGTACAGGGAACTGATTCAAGAAATGTTTGGGCCAGGATTTAACCTGAGAAACAAGACAAAGATGACCCTCAGATTTTTAGCAAGGGTGACCGTGCGGGGAGGATGGTGCCATCATAGGAGAAAGGAACCACAGGAGGAGAAGCAGGTGGGGGTGGGTGGGGCTGGACAATGTTGACTCAGTTTGAGACATGGTGAGTATGAAAGACCTATGTGCATCCAGGTGGAAGCATCCAAGGGGAAGGTAGATACATAGGTCTAAAACCTAGGGAGCAGTTTGGGCTATGAAGCTGGAGTGGCTGTGGGCACAGACAGGTTTATAAGAGTGTGGCAGGGAGGAAAGAGCAGGAGAAGAAGTGGAGGAGGCACCCTTTGGCCCCAAAATGCTCTCCTGCTGAGAAGGAGGGTGGGAGGAAGGGATAAGGGCAAAGAGGGGTGTTTGGAAGCCTCCTTATGGGAAATAGGAGAGAATCTGACCCAGGCCTAGCAACACAGGGGCCCTGCTGGCTTTGGAGGTGATACATCTGCATTGGCACAGATCTGTCCCCCTTAGGATTTTCTTTTTTTTTTAATTTTTTTTTTTAAGATTTTATTTATTTATTTGAGAGAGAGAGAATGAGAGACAGAGAGCACGAGAGGGAGGAGGGTCAGAGGGAGAAGCAGACTCCCTGCTGAGCAGGGAGCCCGATGCGGGACTCGATCCAGGGACTCCAGGATCATGACCTGAGCCGAAGGCAGTCACTTAACCAACTGAGCCACCCAGGCGCCCCCCCTTAGGATTTTCTACAGGACCTAGAAGCCAGGAAAGCACGCTGGATATACTGCCTGGGCTGTGGTCTCGCTAGAAGGTGGTGGCAGAAGGAAGTAAGAGGTGTGGAGCAGAGACAGCTAACTGTTCACCAAAAAACATCATCCTTTGCCCTTCTATAGAATAGAATTGAGGGTAGGAAGGGGTTTCCCAGCAGAGACTACATTTCCCAATATACACCCCTCCCCTCACATCTGTTGCATCTGAGAGGAGTCCATTGACTTGTTCTTGCCAACAGAATGTCGATCAGGGAAGACGTGTCATTTCCAGCCCAAGATAGTTAAGCAGCAGACATACCATCTTTACCTTTTCTTTCTCTTGCCTCCAGATTGAGATCCTCTTAGAAACCACATGTTGGAGGTGGCAGAGCCACAAGGTAGAAGGTTCCTTCTCCCTGACTCACCACTTAGAGGAGAGATACCAACTGAACAGGAACACCTGTTTGGGTTTAATGTGAGCAAGAAATCAACTATATTGTCTGAGCCAGTATACAGTTTGGGATTTGTTTGTTATAGCATCTAGCATTACCCTAATTAATACAGGGCTTAAGAAGATTTTTGGTTGTTCAGATGGTTCTGATGGGGCCAGGCTGGGGAAACAATTGAGGCCTCCAGGGACTTTTTGTTAAAGTCCAAGAGCAGGAGTGGAGAGAGGACTGGAAAAATCTAACAAGTAGGAGGTCAAGGCCTCTGGTAGAATTGGGAGGCTAAGATTTCAGAGAGACTCTATCCCACTGTGTGGCAAGAGCCCAGTGGGAGAAGGTGAGGAAGAGTAAGCAGATCCAGGAATTGTGATGCTAGGGGTCAGGAATTGTGTTGGCTGGTTAGTCCACTTGGATGTCATAGTCTGTGGTGAAGCAGGACATGGGATAGAGAGGAAGCCTCAGGGGGCTGGCTATTGTCTTGCAACCAGGACACCAGGAAGGAGTGCTTTAGTAAAAAGAAAAGACTAGCAGGACTGCCATACCTCAGTCCTGTGCCATGGCTGACTGGACCTGAGCAGGGCATCTCGTCACTGCTTAGGATTTGCTCACTAGGCCACCTGAGATGCACACCTGAAAGCTGGCCCATGAAAGGAACACCTGTAAATGCTGAGCTAGGCTCATTCCATCCAGAATCAGCCTGAGTGCTATCTTCAGTTGGTAGAGCAGCTTGGCACTCTCCAAAGTGCTTATTTACATATCCTTTTGAACCTCATGGACATCCCAGGAACACCCATCTGAAGACAGTGTCTCTCTGTACCAGGTAGAGTCACCAAAATGTTCAGTGAGATCCCTCAAGGTGGGGTAGAGCCAGGATCTCCTGATCCTTGGCCTGTGGTTCTGTGAAATTCCTTTTACAGACATTTACAGAAATTCCTTTTACAGACATTTGTAGACATTAACTGCCCATCATTTTAGGAAGATTTAGGCCTCGACATGCCATTGGCAACAGGCATGACTGAGACGGTCTCCAAAGGCACTTCCAGCTAGCAATTCTTAGAAGAGTTTCTAAATGAATGGTGCCAAAACAGGAGTAGGTATAGGAGCGGCAGAATGCTAAAAATAATAGTTGTGGAAATAAGAGCAGTTTATTTCTCTTAAAAAAAAAAAAGTCTGAGGGGCACCTAGGTGGCTCAGTGAATGAGCATCTGCGTCTTGGTTTCGGCTCAGGTCATGATCTCAAGGTCCTGGGATCTGGGATCAAGCCCTGCATTGGGCTCCCTGCACAGCAGGGAATCTGCTTGTCTCCCTCTCCCTCTGCCCCTCCCATTGCATGCGCTCTCTCTCAAACAAATAAATCTTAAAAAAAAAAGTTTGAGGGGCGCCTGGGTGGCTCAGTCATTAAGCGTCTGCCTTCGGCTCAGGTCATGATCCCAGGGTCCTGCTCTGCAGGAAGCCTGCTTCTCCCTCTCCCACTCCCCTTGCTTGTGTTCCCTCTCTCGCTGTGTCTCTCTCTGTCAAATAAATAAATAAAATCTTAAAAAAAAAAAAAAGTCTGAGGTAGATCAAGTTGCTATGGCCTTCTACAATTTCAGAGGCTAAGGCTCCTCTTTGTTGCTGTCCTCTATTGTTCCATAACAAATCACTTCAAAAGTCAGTGGCTTTAAACAACAATAAACATTTATTATCTCACACTTTCTGTGCGTCAGGAATTCAGGAGTAACTTAGCGGGGCGCTTCTGGCTTGAGAATCATGAGATTGCAGTCAGGATATCAGATGGAGCTCTGGTCATTTGAAAGCTTGACTGCGACTGCAGGTTGGTTCCAGCAGTTGACAATAAGCCTTTAGCTTCTCACCACCAGTCATCCTCCACAGGGTTGCTTGAGTGTGCTTACAACATGGCAGCTGGCTTCTACACACCTAGAGCAAATGATTCAAAAAGGAGTAAGACAGGGGTGTCTGTGTGGTGCAGTGGGTTAAGCGTCCAACCCTTGGTTTCGGTTCAGGTTGTGATCTGGGGGTTGTGGGATCAAGCCCTGCGTCAGACTCAGCAGTGACCACAGAGTTGGCTGAAGTTTCTATCTCCCTCTCCCTTTGCCTCTCCCCGTCCTTCCCACCCCACCCCCACTTATACTTTCTTTCTCTCTCTCAAATAAATAAATAAATCATTTAAAAAAAAGGAAGACAGAAGCTGCAATGTCTTTTACGATGTAGTTTCAGAAGTCACACTGTCATTGCTGCAACATCCTATTGGTTATACAGGTCAGCCCTATTTAATATGGAACAAAACTAAGCAAAGACATGAATACAGAAGTTGAGAGTCACTGGAGGCCACCTTGGAAGTTGGGCTGCTGCATCTGCCGTCCTCAAAGTGTGACTTCACTCTCATGTTTCAAGATGGCTGCTCTAACTCCAGCTATCACATCACCAAAGGTCTTTAGCTCTTTAGCTAGCACAAAGAAGGTAGAAAGGAAGAAGGCATGCCTTTTCCCTTAAGGATACTTTTCAGAAGTTGGATACACCATCATACTTATATCTCGTCGATCAAAACTTAGCCACATAGCTGGAAAGGAGGCTAGGAAATTTCGTATCTGTGTATCTATCTATCTATCTATCTATCTATCTATCTATCTATCTATATTTATTTACTTATTTATTTATTAAGTAGGCTCTATGCCCAACTTGGGGCTTAAACTCACGACCCCAAGATCAAGAGTCTCATGCTCTACCAACTGAGCCAGCCAGACACTCCCAGTATTTATTTTTGATGGTCATGTGCTCAGATACTGGGGGGCAGTTGGCAGTTGGCAGTCTCTGCCACAATGGCAATGTTCCTGTATGTATTTCAAAGGATGGGGTGGGGGAGGGGAGCATAGAGACCATCCCTACCTTGGGTTATTGACCTAGCTAAGGACTTGTGACCTATCTTGTCTGGTAAATAATTGTATGTGTGTGTGTGTGTTTCAGCCATGGGGGAGGAGTGCAGATTAGTGTTTTACCCTGTAATTAGTGAATCTCAATGTAAAAAGAAAATAGTCCTTAGAAGAACTCAGGAGACAAATGAGCATTAAAAACAGACCTAGTCCTAAAACCTAGTCAAGGGTGGTCCCAAGAATGAAGATGATCCAGAAAATAAGAACATTATCACCGGAGGCATCGTGAGGGCAGCCTCATTCTGCACTCAGACCTGCAGGTTTTTTGTTTTTTTTTAAGATTTTATTTATATGCGAGAGAGAGAATGAGAGACAGAGAGCATGAGAGGGAGGAGGGTCAGAGGGAGAAGCAGACTCCCCGCCAAGCAGGGAGCCCGATGCGGAACTCAATCCTGGGACTCCAGGATCATGACCTGAGCCGAAGGCAGTCGCTTAACCAACTGAGCCACCCAGGCGCCCCCAGACCTGCAGGTTTAAATAAATTCTAGGCAGCCCGATTCACTGATCCAAATGCAGAAGCACAGATGGGCAACTCTACCAGCTGTGTTTTTTAAAGATCATATGATTCTTGATCAATGAACTGAAGAGACCAAATGCAGACGTGTTTAAAGCTAAGCTGCAGATTTGCCCAGAGACCTCTTAGAGACCAGAGCCAGGGCTTGAGCAGCCAGCTGGGCGCTGACTCAAGATGGGGTGAGGGAATAGGGAGGGTGATGAGCCATCAGACAGCCAGAGAATTCTGAGGCCTGAGAGGTCCACAGAAAACCTGCCCTGGCAGAAGTAAGGCAAGACTCTGACTTGGCCAAGTGGCCGGTGACAGGAAGCACTGTTGTCCTAGAGGAATGCAAAGTCTGAAGCAAGAAACCTGGGGCTGAAGCACCCAAGAGGGCAACTGGTACTGCTAAGGCCCTTCTGACAGGGGCTGGCTTTCTCCTTGCTACACAGCCTGCCTGGGCAGTAGGTCCTTATCCAGAGGGTGAAAGAGGTAGACTGAGGAGTCTGAGGTCCTTGTTTCATGAGGGTAGATAGGGGTTTCCTACCTTTCTGGCTGGTCTCACATGACCCGCCCATGGCCCAAGCTGGAGGACATACCTGGGTCCTGAGTCCCCACCTGGCCATCTCCCGATGAGGTTGGCAGGACACCCGGGGGAGACAACATACTTGGGCCACAACCCATGTTCTTTATTGCATGTGGGTTGTCAGTCATCACCATAATGTTGTTGTCCAAGGGTCAGTTTCCAGAACAGGGAGGGGATCACCAAAGTTCCCAGCCTTCCCCACTCTGCTTTGGCCTGAGTCCCAAGTTCAGTAAGAACTTGGGGGACCTCTACTGGCTCCTAGTTTGAGGACCCTTTCAAGAGAGACACCTCCAGGAATGGCCAACATCAGGCTCCAACCTTGGGCAGGTTCCTGGAGGCTAAGGGTGGGCCGGTGAGGGGGGTTAAAGCATCTTAAAGTGGACTTGAATTGGCTTGGGAAATCTGGGACTGTTTATCATGGCTCTGTTGCACCAGTGATTAATGAGCTCAATGGGGCAGACACTAGGCTACCCCCTGGGGACACAGAGCAGAGGAAGCTTCATATGACATCACTCCAGACACATAAATAAAGCAAAACAGAGGAGGGTGTAATGTGCAGTGATGGGTACAAGTACAAGATACAGAAATAATGGTGGAAGGGAGTGTGCTAGCAGAGCAGTTAAGGAAACCTTCACAGAAAAGGTGATACCTGCAAGAAAGAACTGGAGTTCCTCAGCTGACAGTGGGGCCAGGTGAGGAAAACCATCCAGGTGGAAGGAACAGCAGCCCCCAGCGCTCTGAATTTGACACCGCCTGTGGTAGAAGAAGAGAATTTCCTTGCCTTTGTGTGTATCATACTCTGAAGTTTCTGGGCCCTTTCAGGGTACACTGTGGACTTGATCTCTTCCACTAAGCCACTGAAAGGAATCAGAGACAGAAGATGCTCCCTTTCTTCAGGATTTGTTGGCTTTTCTTTCATCTTTGAGTCCTCAGTACCTGGTCATGACAATGGAGGTACCATAATGAGGAAGGAGAGAATGCTTTTCTGATCTTGGAGAATCTACCTCAAACCCAGTCCTTTTCTATGTTAAGTCTCCAGGTGACCTTCGATGGCCCCTTAGGCATGACTGTCCCCGGTAGCCTCTGATGGGGCAGGAGGTAGGACTGGGAGGTGTACTGGGTGGGGCATTCTGGTCTCCCCTCCTTGGTGTCAGACCTAGTCTGTCTCTCTGGAATCCTTTAGAGCCCCCAGCATTGCTGAAGTACCCATCCTGCCTCTTGCAGGTTGCCCTGAAGTATGAGAAGCATCATCTGGCTGAGGCTGGCACATCCTCATCTCTTATTTTGTGGTGTACCAGCTAGCTTTTCCTCCAGGACCCAGGAAAATGTGATATGCAGGAGAATCACCAGGTGACCCAAAACCAAACAGTTGCTCTGCAGTTCTTCTATGAAGTCAGAAAGAACTAGAGGCCCCAAGAGGTCCAGTGGGCACTATCTCCTTCCTAGGTCAAGGTGGGAAAGTGGAACAGAAACAGAGCCATGCTGGGATGCTCCCCTGTCTCCAGCTCCAGGTGGACCAGGAACCTCAGGCACAGAGCTACCAGTGCCCAGTGAGACTATGGGAGGATTTTCAGTGCAGGTAGAGGGTGTGCCCTCTCCTAAGTATCAAGGTCCTGGCCAGCCCAGCTCATTCATTCACATGCCTCTTGCCCCTGATTATTGTTCTTCTCACTGGGATGTACAAATAGTCTCCTGGTAGCCCTGGTCTTTCTCTCACCTTTGCCAGCTCCAACCCCAAGGCCTAGCTCAGATTACATCCCTCTGGCTCAGAAATGCCTTAATTACAAACTCCTGGGTCTGGCATTCAAAGCCCTACCCACTACAGTACTAACTCACCCCTCACCCTGGATCTTGCCTTTATCTGGTCCAGATACCCCCTTGTTGCTGCTGATCTCCTGGCCCAGCTCTAGTGCTGTGTCATCTATCAAGTCTTCCTTGTCACCCTCTGCCCTCTGAACCTATGGCCTAAGGGATGGAGCTTTTTACTAGATTTGCATGTATCACGTGCTTGTAAAAACATTCCCACATTATAGACATGTACACAGTAAAATGAGTGTGTGTCATTCTGACTCTCCTTTCCCTAGAACTGGCCCCAGTTAACAGTCAGGCAGGCACTTGGGTACCCATTTTACCCAGCAGGAGAGGGGCCCTTAGGGGCCTTCCATAACCACTTGACGATGGTGGCAGGATGGGGGCGGGGATGAGCAGAACTGACCAAAGGTTTCAGAGGTGGTGATTTGGGTTGATGATGAAAAAAAATCTTCAAGATCGCCCTTGATTTCTTTCAAAGAACAGAGCCCCAGGGAGGCATTTCTAGTTCATATGGGAATATCCATTCTATTCACCCAAGAACCAGAAACTCAAGTTCAAAGGCATCCAGGCTTCTGGAGAATCCTCTTGGCCTAGCACCACTCCCACTACAAGCCCAGGCTGAGCTGAACTGGAAGTCTGACTGTGGTTTTTTACAACTGCCTAGGTGTACAAGCCTCAGGGCTTTGTCCCAACAGCCAAGGGGAGTCAAAGAAAAGCTTTCAGAAGAAGAGTAACATTTTATTTTATTTTATTTATTTTATTTTATTTTTTTAAGATTTTATTTATTTATCTATCAGAGAGAGAGAGCACAAGCAAGGGGAGTGGCAGGCAAAGAGAGAAGCAGGCTCCCAACTGAGCAGGGAGCCCGATGCAGGGCTTGATCACAGGACCCTGGGATCATGACCCGAGCCGAAGGCAGACGCTTAACTGACTGAGCCACCCAGGCACCCCAAGAGTAACATTTTATTTATTTATTTAAAGATTTTATTTATTTATTTGACAGAGAGAGAGACAGTGAGAGAGGGAACACAAGCAGGGGGAGTGGGAGAGGGAGAAGCAGGCTCCCTGCCGAGCAGGGAGCCCGATGCAGGGCTCGGTCTCAGGACCCTGGGATCATGACCTGAGCCGAAGGCAGATGCTTAATGACTGAGCCACCCAGGTGCACCAAGAGTAACATTTTTTTTTTTAAAGATTTTATTTATTTATTCATGAGAGACACAGAGAGAGAGAGGCAGAGGGAGAAGCAGGCTCTCAAGGAGCAGGGAGCCCAATGCGGGACTCGATCCGAGGACCCTGAGATCATGACCTGAGCCAAAGGCAGATGCTTAACCATCTGAGCCACCCAGGCGCCCAAGAGTAACATTTTAGACACAAATCATGAGCTGGAGGTGATAAGTTTGGAGGAAGTGAATGCCTTTGAGTGAACAATAATGTTGGCCTGGACTTGGGCAGACACAGTGGGGTATGAGAAGAGGGAGAATATAACACAGCAGATGAGGGTGAGCGACAGGAAGGAGACTAGCTCTGGTGCTATGGATATGGGTTTCAGATCAACAGTTCCATTTAGCAAAAATTTGTTGACTGGATTGGACTCAGAGTGTGAGGACCTGGGCATCCCTACACCCTTTCATAGGTAAAGAATTGAAGGAAATGATAAACCCCAATCTGGCCATCTAGATGACTAGAGAGAACTAGTCAATCAGTGCAGACCTGACTGGGCACCCAGATCTTGATCCAGGCATATCAGGTACACACAGAGGCTTCTAGACACCATAATCTTGAAGCAGACATTCCAGGTACACAGCTGACCACTTCCAGCCAACCCAATACCCCTAGTCAATCAGCAACACTCAGAAACTTTGCTTTTTGAATACAGAACACAGATAATACATTACCTACTCCATTTCTCCCCCTCCCCCAATGCTGAGTCTAGATTCTGTGCTGGAATTGTTTCTCTGCTTATCTGTAAAACTTTTCCACTCAGCACTCAATCTTTAGTCTCTCATCTTAACTCAAGCCAGGGACTCCCACCAGCTCCCACAAAGTTGAACATACCCTATATGTTCTTTGCACAATTCTGACATTCTGCACTCTTCAGTTTGTCTTTGAGCTCTCCTGGGTCCCTGGGGGTGCAATGAATGGCCCAAGAGGAGCCAGGGGTGTTGTCTGAGACCATGAAGGTTGCAGGGTGGGGGGCGTTGAGCTGGGGTTCGGGGGGAAGAATATCGGTAGGAATCCCAAAGCTTCAGTCTGGTCTCCAACTCCCCGATGATGTTTCTTCTCTGGGCCTGTCCCTCCTCCAGCCCCCAGGCCTTTGCACATGCTGCTCTTTCTGCCTGGAGTATTCTTCCCCTTCTTTGTCTGTTTGGCTCATTCCTCAGGTCTCTGCTCCCTCGGGGAAACTTCACTGACTTCTTGGTTCAGGTTTGATTCCTTGGTTAAATATTCCCATAGACCCCTGTTCCATTACTTCTTTCCTTCCATTAGTGGTGTTTGTTTGTTTGCTACCATCTGCCTTCCCTAGTAGACTGTGCCTTCCATGAGAGAGAGGTTCTGTCTGACTCTCTGCTATATCCCTAGCCTCTGCCAAGGGACTTGTTCAGGAGTAGGCACTGAATGAATGAATGAGTCAATCAATCAATGGACTAACAGATGGACAGATGGATAGCTTTCACCTGATAAAACAAAAGACTCAATTGGATGAGATCTTCTCCAGCACTGATATAATTTTCTAGGCCTCTATTGTTTCATCTGTGAAATAGGAAGAATGTTCCCTGCTTGCTGCTTTACTTCTGTATCTGAAGTGACCCCAGTCAGCCTGATACAATTTGGGATGCTTTAAAAACAACTTGGATAAAGGTTCCCATTTGGCTCCAGAACCTTATTTTCTGACACCCAATCACATATATATGAACCTCTAGATAGAAATTCAGGCTGTGCCTGGAATCCCAGGCCCCACTGTCAGAGCTGGAGTTAAATGCCATATTCCATTTCTAGAATTTCTAGAAGCCCCAGCCATACCTCCTAGAGTTAGGGCAATAAAGGCTCTTGTGTGTCCCCACAGCCAGGCAGGAGAGGTGGGTGAGTGTCACAGCTCAGAACTGGGAATTATGCCCCATGAGGGGCCCAGAGTGCTTATTCTGCTTGTCTGTCCATCTGTCTGTCTTCAGTGATGGACTGAATGCAGGAGTTTTTCTGAGGCAGAGCCGGAGGTCTGGCGTACGGCCAGGTGAGTCATCTCTCAAGAGTCTGGGCTTCACAGGAAGGCTGCCTATGCCTTCTTTTGCTTTTGCTGCTGCAGGTGGACCTCACATACTGAGGTCTGGGCCCGCCTGTAGGGTGCAAAAGGAAGAGGAGACCATATCTCCAATCTTCACCAAGGGATTCTACCCAGCCATCCTCTCCCGAAGGGCCAGGAACGCTCATTCGTATTCCCCTCCAGTCTTGAGGGAACATGCTCCCCCTGAACGGGATGGCCGGCTGGACCAGAAGGATGACCTGTCCAGAGGTAGAAGTGAGACAGAGTCCCAGCCACTTAAAAAATAGCACTAAAGCTTCTAAGAGCCGGGGTAGGGAGTACCAGCTCCTAGCAAATCAACAAGAACATGGAAAAGCTGAGAAACCTCAGTGAGGGAAAGGAGGATGCTTTTGATTCTGGAGGAGCTTTTTCACTGGCTTGGGAAAGCAGTGCCCATTATACAGATGGGTGAACTCCTTCCCATGAGGATCTGTCCTTGATGGAGGCCTGGGAAGAGCCAAAGTATTCACTATTCTAAAAAAGGGTAGCCCCTTGACCCCACTCTTTGATGGGCCAATCTGTGCTTCCCCTTCAGTTCAGATCTCCATTCATCCTCACCTAACTGCTGGTTCCTGACCACTTTGGGATACCCTCGCTGGCCCAGGCCCTCCTTAAAGTCCCAAGGGTCCATACAATCACTACCAAAATCCCAGCAATGTGTTTTTGTTGTTGTTATTGTTTAGATATAGAAAAAAATCCATCCTAATATTCAAATGGCATCTCACAGGGGTGCCTGATTGGCTCAGTCAGTAGAATGTGCAACTCCCAATCTTTGGGTTGTGAATTCGAGCCTCACATTGAGTGTAGAGATTACTTCAAACAAACAAACAAAAATCAAATGGAATCTCACAGAATCCTGAAGAGCCAAAAGAATGATGTTAGGGGCACCTGGGTGGCTCAATCGTTAGGCTTCTGCCTTCAGCTCAGGTCATGATTGCAGGTTCCTGGGATGGAGCTCTACATTAGGCTCCCTGATCAGCAGGGAGTCTGCTTCTCCCTCTCTTACTCCTGCTGCTTGTGTTCCCTCTCTTGCTGTCTCTCTCTGTGTCAAATAAATAAATAAAATCTTAAAAAAAATAAAATAAAAAGAATGAAGTTAGAGGTCTCATACCTCCTGAATGCAAAACTTGCTTCAAAGCTACAGTAATCAAAACAGTGTGGTACTGACATAAAAACAGACATACAGAGGCGCCTGGATGGCTCAGTTGGTTAAGTGACCGACTCTTGACTTTGACTCATAATTTCAGGGTTCTGGGATCAAGCCCCGAGTAGAGCTCCATGCTCAGCAGAGAGTCTGCTTAAGGATTCTCTCTCTCCCTCTCTCTCTGCCCCTCCCCCATCTTGCTAGCTCTCTCCCTTTCTCTCTCTGTCTCTCAAATGAATAAATAAATCTTTTTTTTTTAAAAAAATGGACATACAGAAAAATGAAATAGAATATGCTTGCCCAGAAGTAAATCCTCACATATATGGTTCAGTGATCTTTGACACTTGACAAGGGTGTCAAGACTATCCACTAAAGAAAGGACAGTCTTTTCAACAAGTGGTACTGGGAATACTGAGCATCTGCATGTGAAGGATGAAGTCGGATCTTCACCTCACAGCATAAACAAATATTAAAGCAAAGTAGATCAAAGACCTAAACGTGAGAGCTAAACTATAAAACTCACAGAAGAAAACATAAAGGAAAATCTTCATGACATTGGATTTGGCAATGATTAAATTAATATGATACCAAAGCACAGGCAACAAAAGAAAAAACAGATAAATTGTCTTCATCAAAATGAAAAACCTTTGTGCATGAAAGGACACTACCAACAGAATGAAAAGGAAACCATGGAATGGAAGCAATATTTGCAAATCATATATCTAATAAGGGGTTAATGTGCAGAATATATAAAGAACCCCTATAACTCAATGACAAAAACAAAAACAAAAAAAACCCCAAATAACCAGATTTAAAAGTGGGCAAAGGACTTGAATAGACCTTTCTTCAAAGAAGATATACAGATGGCCAGTGAACACACAAAAGAAGTACTGGACATGACTAATAGGAATATCAAAATCAAAATCACTAGGAGAGACCACTTCACACTCATCTGGACAACTATTAATAAAAAACAAAATACATATTACACAGAGAGTAACACGTGCTGGCCAGGATGTGGAGAAATTGGAACTCTTGTGCATTGCCAGTGCGAATGTAAAATGGTGCAGCTGCTGTGGAAAACAAGGCCCCAAAAAACATTAAACACAGAATTACCATATGATCCAACAATTCCACTTCTGGGCATATGCCAAACCAACCCAAAGCAGGGACTTGAACAGATGTTTGTGTACTCGAAGTTCATAGCATTATTCATAATAGGCAAAAGGTGGTAGCAATCCAAAGGCTCATCAGTGGATGAATAGATAGGCCAAATGTGGTATATGCAGACAATGGAATATTATTCAGCCTTAAAAAGGAAGGAAATTCTGTCACATGCTACCACAGGATGAACCTTGAAGACATTATGCTAAGTGAAATAAACTAGACACAAAAAGATACATGCTGCATGATTCCCCTTGTATGAGGTACCTAGAGAAATCAAATTCATGAGACAGAAAGTAGAATGGTGGTTGTGGGCCAGGTGGGGAGGGAGGAATGGGGAATTGTTGTTAATGGGTATAGAATTTCAGTTTGGGGATGATGAAAGAGTTCTGGAGATGGATGGTGGTGATGGTTGTACAACAGTGTAGTTGTGCTTAATGCCACCGAACTGTACACTTAAAAATAGTGAAAGTGGTACATTTTATGTTAGGTATATTTTACGGTAGTGAAAAAAGAAAAAGTCACATGGGGATGGGGCACTTAAATTTGTAAGTGTTCTCCTCTGGGAGCTTACTCAGGACCCTGGGAGATATTGGGGGAGATGGCTGGGGCAGGGTCAGAGGAGGGAGGCTGCGCCCACCCCATCCCCCACCTCCCCTTATTTCTACTTCCCTAACTCCTGCCTGTCCTTCAAAGCCCAGCTCTAGTGCTCTCCCACTTCCTCTGGGAAGGAGTCTCCAGCCCTCCCTGCTTCCCCTCAGAGCTCAGTAGAGTGTCCACTCCCTCTTGCCCCAAGAGTCTGCTCTCCTTGCCCTGGGCTCTTTCCTCAGGGGACAGAAGTCTGTCTGTGGCTGGGGCAGCTTGTCTCCCTCCCAGGCTCGGGGAGGCCAGCGGTAGTTGCTCAGTGTCTTTGTCTGCAAAATGGGACTCTGAGTATCTACTTCTCAAGGTTGTTGTAAACATCCAACAAGATAATAAATATAAAGCTCTGAAGCACAGCGAAGGGTCCAATATACTATTACTACTAGGAGTATTCTTCATACTGGCCTGGAGGACTTCCCCTGTGCCTATCTACCATTTGCTCCTCATCCTGTGAGACCCAGCTTCACTCCTGCTTCCGCCACAGAGTCTTCCTGTCCACCTCAAGCCCCGCTGACTCCCCACAGCGCATCTTGGAAATGAAGGACAACCTGACTTCATAGGACTGTCATGAAGGTTAAATGACTTGATCCATGTAAAATGCTTATAACAGCGCTGGGCACATAAAATGTGCTCAGTAAGCAGTTAGCAGTGATGACGATGATGCCATTAATGATGGGCTGTGGTCATTTCACATGTCTGTTCTGCGTGTTGTCTTGATTGTGACTGACACTCCCAAGTAGGTAGACTGAAGAGTAAAGAAAGATGACAATAAGAGGTGATAGGTGTTGGGGAGATGGATTCCAGTTTGGCAGGGATTCTTAGAGCCTTGGATGGGTTTGGCAGATCAGAAAGTCTTCCTGGTTTTAAAAGATGAGTAAGTGACAGTCTAGAGGCCAGGAAGATAGGAACGTCATAGTGAAGCTAGGGGCATGTGGAATGAGGTCACTGTAGCTGAATGTTGCAGTATAGGTAGCAAGAGATGGCCTAGAGCCAGATGGGGCAGGGCCTTTACCCAAGAGGATCACAGCCCCCTGGAGGGTTTGCAGCAGGAGACACCCATTTGGCTTAAATTCTGAGCTCTCTCTGGCTGCTGGGTGGAGAACGGACAGCAGGGGGCATGGATAGGATCAGCAGGCAGACAGGGAGAGGCTGCTACAGGCCTCTACAAGGCAGGAGGTGGTCGCTTGGCCTGGGTTATAGCAGTAGAGGTGGAGGGCTAGGGACAGTTTCTGGAGATGTTTCAGAGGAATCGAAGCTGGATTGGCCATGGGGCTGAGAGGCTCACTGCCCAGGGGGCTTGGGTGGATACGTGAATGGTAATGCCATTTTCCTGAGGTCTGACCAGTGGAAAACAGGTTGAAGGGACAAGGCTGGCACATGGGTATTGAGAGTTGAGTGATTAGTACATCTTCTCTCGCCCATCACAGTTCTTATATTCAGAAAGTTCCTTGAGTCTAGCTCTGAACTTCCAGCTGCAATGTGAGCTCAGGCCATTCTATACCATTCTTGGTGAGCTGGCTTGGTGCTGAGAGGCAATGGGACTGAGGCATGGGGCTGGGGGCCAAGGGCTTGGGTGGTGGACATGCCTCTTGTATGAACGCCATCAAGCATGCCAACCTCTGGTGCCCATCAGACTCAGACCCAGAGAGCCTGTGCCAGGGTGCGTGGGCCGGAGGACCTGGTACAGAAGCCTCCTGCCCCAAGTGATTCAGGTCCACACATGCCCCTCATCCTGCCTCTGGAGGCCTCTCAGATCAGAAGTAACCCCCAGGGCCCTCAAGAAGGTCCTTCTTCATGATTCGTTCAGAGGTAGGAGGTGGAGAACAAAACCTCTGATCTTGATGCCAGACACAAACTCTAAGAAATTACTCACCAAAGGGCAAAGTTTCAGAAACCCAGGCAAGGGGCCCTGCACCATGGTCTGATGAGAATGGCTGGTCAGCAGGGGCTATGGCACTGCGGAGCTTTCAGGAGTGGGGCCAGAACCCTGCCCAGGCACAACTCCTTCCAGGCACAACCCTGCCCTACACCTCATCTTACCAAACTGCAGGTGGGGGACTTGGGAACCACATGCTGAGCACACCTTCATCCTGCCCCTCTAGGTGACCAGTTGGGACCCTCAAAGCCCCTAGACCTACTGAAGACTGGCCTGACATGTATTTGGGGTCCCATCAGCAGCTTCCTCACCCCTGATCTCCATTTTGTCCTTCTGGAAACCTGCTTCCCAACACCCTCAGGAAAGTGTCCCAGTCTTGGCCTCCCATGAGCTCCCCATCCCCAGGAGTCAGGATTGCATAACCAGCTTGCCCACGGTTCTTTCTCCTGTCCCTCCGCCTGCCACTCAGCTCTCCTGGGCCTGGCTTACACGCATGCCTGGTGCAGTCACAGGACTGCCAGAAGAGTAAGGAGATGAGTACCAGGAAGAGAGTCAGGTGACCTGGGTTCTAGCTGGCTGAGACAGAGCCAGGGAGTTGTCCCAGCAAAGGTAGCATTTTGGAAGTCATTAAATCTGGAGGGGCAGGTTGGATTAATGAGAGTAGTAGCTCTCCCTCACTCCTGAGCAGAAGCTTGTCTGGTGGAACCTTGAGAGGCCGGCCTCTAGGGGAATAGGACATTGACAGTATGTTCTATCCCCATGACTCCTCCTGCCCTGTGCTTTTGTAGCTTGAGTGGTGAGGACACCTTCCTTATAGGAGTGGAGTCTCTTGTATTCTCAGAGCCAGGCCTGGTTCTGCCCTGAAGTCAAACAGAAACATCTTCCACAATATACCCTCCTCACAATTCTGTGAACTCCCCCAAGCCACCCTCTCCTGGCTGGGCTCCTGGATTTGCTCCAGAGGGCTGGATGGGGTGGGGGTGGCCTCACAAAGCGTGCAAAGTCCACTTCAGTCCCTGGGAGTGTAGTGCGCCGCCCCCCAACTTCCATGTCCAGATAGGGACTCTGGCCAGGGTGAGCCTTCCACCCCCTGGGAGCTCCTCAGGGCTTCCCAGGGGTCAGGCTGTTTGACTCTGTTTCTGGTACTGCCCTGTGATATGAAACCCAAATTTCCCGACCATAGAAGATTAGGCAGTTAGGGAGAGAGAAGGAGTGAGTGGAAGGGTGCAGACCCTTTCCCGCTTGCCCCTTGTTCACACTCCTCTCTGGCCAAATGATCCTCTCACTTGGCACCACAGCAGGGATCTCTGGGAAGAAAGAGACTGAAATCTCTGGGGGCTCTGGGTATTTGGGTACATGGGGTCAGGGATGGCAGGATTGCTAGAAGAAACCCCCAGAAAACAGTGGTGACCTAAGAAGGAATTCCCACAGACCTGTCAGCCCATTCTAAAACTAGATGGTGGGCAACCTCCTTTGGGGACTTGAGGGGCGCCCACCCTTCCAAAGGAGCCTGACCTTTGCTGAGTCCTACAGGGTCAGGCTAGCAAGAGCCTGGTACAGTCTCCCACACAGCTGCGAAAAGAGCCCTCAGGGAGTCTGCTTCTGCTGGGTCTCAGTGTCGCTCTGGCCGTTTGCCAAAGCTTTGAGAGTTTCTGCCCCTCTCTGAGCCTTACTTTCTGCATCTGTAAAATGGGTATTGTCATTCCAAGAACTCAAAAGAAGTCTATTTTATTCCTAAATATCTCCCTTCTCCGCCTGGTGTTCATTCCAAAAGCCCACTCTTCTTAGCAAGTTTTGGTTAAGCATTGTCCTAGTCAGATACTCTTGAAAGGTGGGGCACACTAAGCTTCTCATCTTTGTGGGGGGAATGCATTTTTTTGTTGCCACTGTGCCCTCCAACCCTTTTCTCCCAAGCTGGCTGTGCCCTCATAAATTAAAATCTCTAGACAACACCCTTGCCTGCTGTCTCTTGCTATGCCCAGATGATTCCAATCCAGTGGACTGGAGTTCTGGCAAAGATGTCAACACTACATTCCTTTGCTAATGGGAGCCTAAGCTGTCATTGGCCCAAGCAGGACTCTAACACTCAGCCACACCACTCTCTTTCCCCATCCTCTTTGAACCAACACCTATTGGCTGAGCCCTTATTTTGTGCTAAGCCCCTTCATAGGCTGAGAGTCAGGGAGTGGGCAGAGAGGAAGGTTAGCCATGCCACTGCCCCGAGTGGTCTCCACAGGCCAGTGGTATCCTCATAGACATAGCGCCGAGGTTCCATCTAGCAAAATCCTCAAGGAGGGGACTTGTCCCTGTGAACCAGGTACGGAGAGCATGGAATGTTCAGCCAGGTTGCCAGGCCCCCTCACACCCTTAATGAGATTGCAGTGCCATCAGATGTCTGGTCCAGAAGGCTAACCCGAGAGCACAGTCTGCCAGTTTAATGGAAAATAGAATGTTGGGTTTACTATCAGGCTCAAAAGCGGGGAGCTGGCAATAAATCAAGAACTGAAAAGCAATGTCAGTGCTTCAAACTAAATTTCCAAGCCTGGGAAACAATTACGCATTAAAATCCATCAGAGGAAAAAAATCTATTAAAACTTCAGGAGAAATGCTTTGCTATAAATTAGATTTTTCTGCCAACCAGGATAATTCAGTAATTTCCCCTTGACATTCTCAAGATTGCTCTTTGGGGGGGATTATGATGCTTTGAAGTTGGGAGCGATTTTTTCCAAGGGAAGATGAAGAGTTCACTGGGAGTAGAGGTGAGAGGACAAGGAGGAGTCTCTTCTAGCTAAAGGCAGGGGACCCATTTGGGACTCAGAGCCACTGGACAGAGGTTTTCCATGACAGCCAGGAGGTCTGCAATACAGGGCTTTGATCAGGGGATGCCCCAGGCCATGCTATGATTCTGACAGGAAAATAGGGTGTGGGGGGCTTGGGGCCCTCCAGTATCACCTTGTAGCTGGGGTAGCCCCAGTCTTATAGCTTCCCTGATGACGATCTAAAACCTTCCCCGGGGCACCTGGGTGGCTTAGTTGGTTAAGTGTCCAACTCTTGATTTCTGCTCAGGTCATGATCTCAGGGTCCTGGGAGGGAGCCCCCTGTGGGGCTCTGCACTCAGCCCAGAGCAGGCTTGGGATTCTCTTTCTCATTCTCACTCTGCCCCTCCCCCCCTCACTTGCGCTCTCTCTCTCTCTCTCTAATTAATTAATTAATTAGAATAAAACCTTCGCCAACCCTTATGGAACCAGAGCTGGTCTCAGGTAACAGGGTGCCTAAGGTCATTTTTAGTTCCGAATTCAGGGTGGGTGGGGGTGGCTTCCTGCCTCCCAGTCTTCCTTTCTTCCTTTGCTGTACAAAGCTGAGCACCAGTCAAGACCCCTCCCCCATATCCTATCTCCTGTCATTTGGGGCTCTGATCCTAGTCCCTGTCTCTCTGTTCAAGGTCCAACACAGCCATGATGCCATACTCTTTCTGGTTGGCCAGGGCTGCTCTCGCTGGACAGAGCAGAGAGAGGGTGCCAGGCTAGGGCAGGGATCTTGGGGAACTGGGCACATTTTGCCTGGCCACTGGGTACCAGCCTCCAAGACAACTGTTGGGGGAGGGACAAGGGACCTGAGTCAGGATTTGGGTAGGCCAGGGCTCCAGAGTAATGTGACTCCTGACTTCTCCACTGACAGCTCACCAAAGCTCTCTAAGCTTTGCTTTTGCTAACTGTAAAATGGGGTGATAACAATACCTGCCTTGTAGATAGAATGAAATGTGACAATGTTTGTGAAGCACCTAGCACCGTGCTGGCCCACAGAGGCAGTATTTAGTATCTTTAGGACACAGGTCTACTGACCCCAGAACACAGCCCTTCCCACTGCAGGAAACCCATCCCCAGCAGCCCCTAGTCGGGTCCCTGTCTCTCCCCCTCTTTTGCCACTCAAACTTGCCTGTCTTTGGGGACTTACTTCCTCAGACAGAACCATGAAGAATGGTGTCTGCTTATAGAGCTGAGCTGCCCACTGGGCACCATCACAGAACCGTGTTTGGGATGACCTTACCCACGGTGGTCATTCGTTGTTGCTACAAACAGCCCTCCCAAGAAGGGTGGTTGATGTTAGAGTTCTCTCATTTTGCAGAGGCCCTGGGAGGTAAAGTGACATTGCTTAAGATCACGTATCTGGGGGAAGAGGATGGAATTGGGACGGGGCCAAAGGTCAAACCAACTCAACCACAGAAGCAGTCTCTGGTCTCCAGATTTCTCCCTCTCTTTGTCCGTGTTTCCTTCCTTCTTTGCTTCCTTCCTTACTTCCCACGAGTCAGAACCTCCCAGAGCCCATGCAGTGGCCACTGAGACAGAGTCACAAACTGAGGCAGGGACATGTGGGCGTGATCTTCTTCCCAATATTCTCTGAGTCTCCAGGAGAAAGATCACGGGCCCAGAAGAAAGAGGTCAAAGGGGAAGGAAGTGGGAGAGTCTGGGAAAGTTTCTATTTAAGCGGCTTTCAGAACAAGCCATTCACTTGGACACTGCCTGACTCATAGGATAGACGAATCTGGGGTTTAAAAGGTCATCTCATCCCACCCTCTTTTTGAATCATTTCTTCCACAGGTGGTCCTCCACCCCAGATAACATGGAGCTCACTACTTCCCAGGACAGCCCTAGGGTACAGGTTGCACTCTGCTCCTTGACTTCTTCTGGGCTCAGATACGGCTTTCTGTGGCACTGTCCTGTCCCTGACCCCATATGGGCAGGGGCCAGCCAGTGGCAGTGGGGTGGTGTGCGCCTGCGGCTTCCCACTTGGCAAGGCCCCAGGGTTGGGGGACTAATCTGTAAGCGAGGTAGGGGCTTTCTAGAGAACTGCATCTCTCCAGAGGGCAGGGCTGAGTGTTGGTGTGGCAGTGTTCCCTGGGGGCCCAGCCCTGTGCCCAGGAGTTTCCCTCTGAGTGGAGGTCAAAGGGAAACTCAGGGCTGGGGAATTTTGCCACCACGTGACACCAGGGTGGGAGTTCAGGAGAAACGTAATACCACTGGATTTGCCCCAAGATGATAAATATTTGTATTGTGTTAGCCGCCAAACCAGGGGATGTCCTGGTTCCCTGGGAAGGCACCACCAGGGGACCCGCTAGCAACAGGAAGGACAGGAGGACATGGCACTCACAAGGGGTAAGAGGTATCTGGGGTTTTATAAACTCTGGTTCCCACCACTCAGTAGCCGTGTGGCCTTAAGCAAGGAGTTTGGCCTCTCTGAGCCTCAGTTTTCTTGTCTCTAGTAGGAATAGTGGTGCCCGCTTCAGAGGCTCGTTGGAGGTAACAAAAGACATGATTCCTGCTAAGTACCTAGCACAGTGTGAGCGCTCTGAAAGTGCCAGCCTTTGTTACTATTTGCAGCAGGTGGGGAAACCCGTGGGAAATCCGGGCGCCTCTGGGAAGCTGGGGGGGCTGGGCGGGCTTTCCCGGAGCCAGGGGGCGGGGTGGGGGCGGAGCGTCGCAGGCCAAGCCCCGCCTCCCCCGTCCGGCTCCTGGGGGACCCGCGGAGCTTCCCTGCAGCCCAAGGGAGCTGAGTCACTGCGGCCTGTTCGGCCGTTGGCCTTATCTCGACACGTCGCTACCCCCCGAAAGCCCCCAGCGTGCCCTGCTACATCTAATTTGCACCAAGTCCCTCCGGCAGTTCTAGAAAATTTCCCAGGGGCCCAAGAGTTTTGGGGTCCCGAGGAAAGAGGGAGCCTCCTTCCGGGCTTCTGGAGGTATCCAGGACCCCTTGCCAGAAAACTGTCCCTGCGCCTGCCGACTCAGTGCCTATCTTTTCACCATTAGCTAAACTTTCCTTGGGACTAAGCGTGGTCTTCTGCAGATTTCTCTTTTAAAAAGCGCATTCCCACCCAATGTTTTGAAAAAGAAACCAGAGGACTGGAGAACCCGGCGCGGAGAGACCGTAGGCGCCAAGAAGGGGAGGAGGCCTGCGGGGCTGGCCTAGGATTTGGCTGCCTCCTAGCCTCCCTCAGGCCCCGCCTGCCCCTCTCCCAGCCCCCAGGACTCTAGGGGAAGTGCCGGGTGGGGGAGGGGGAACAGAGCTGACAGATTCTGTAAACAGAGCCGGTTTGGGCCTCGGCCAAGGACGGGGTGTCCTGGCCCAGCCTGGGTGTGAGGCCCATCCGCGGCTCTCCAGGACACCCCGCCCTGCCCGGCTGGCCCGGGGGTGCCCGGCCCACAGCCAGCTCCAGCCAGGATGTGTCTTGAGTTTTGGGAAGTGTCCAGTACCCTCATGGGGTATGTGCCCCGGACTCGGGTCCGGGGGAGTGGGGGGCTTCTCTCTAAGAACTGTCATTGATCTTCATTCACCAAGTGCCAGACTGAGGCATGGGGACAGCCCTCTGGTCCCTGCCCATGGGAGAAGCTGGTACTGGGTTGTGGCCCCGTGCCCATTTCCACCTCTGATCGTGCCCATACCCTGCTCTTCTGCTGCGTGAGGCAGAATCCCTATGGGGTAGAGAAGCTGAGAGACAGGGCTCAGGTTCTGAGAACACTTCGAGGTGCACTGCTGCACCCTTGGCTTGTTGCCAAGTGTGGCATCTCATGCCCATGACCTCACAAGGACAACCCAGAGAGCAGCAAGGAATGACCTGGAAGGAGGATGGGTAGGGACAGGCATACTGAAGGATACTCCATGTTGGAAGCCATGGGCAGCTGTGGATATGAGGTGGGGAGAGGGGTCTTTGGGTGTTTAAGGGAACAGGTGCCTCAGAGATGCTGGCACCCCAGCAGGTGGAGAGAGCTGTGGGCTCTGCCTTGGAGGAGAACGTTGTAAGGTAGGGAGAAGAGTCCAGGCGGAGGAGAAGAGAGGTTGGCCATTGAGATTTGTAGGCTGGGCCACAAGTACCAGTTGCAGGTTCTGGACTTTATTGTTACGGTGATATGTCCCTGGATGATAGTGGGTGGGGTGGACAAAAGATCCCAAGGACAAATATATTTGGGAAACACTGTGTTCGAAAAAGCTAAACACCACTTGCTGGACTTTATCAGAGCCTTTATTTCACATGCTCATTAATAAGCATCTTTGTTTTCCAAGAGTGGGGAGAATATGGAGAAGGCCCCCTCACACCTTTAGCCCAGCCTCATGGGACTTGTGCTCTTCTGAGAACAGTGGGGTCCAAGGATTAATAAGTATGTTTTTCTTGCTAGCTCTGGCCTACATGGAATAGGTGGGCACCTGTAGGCACTAAGGAAAGTGTGACTTTCTTAGAAACCCAGATTCAATGACCATCTCCTCAAAGGGAGGCCAGCCCATAGAAGGCTTTATGTATGAGTTTGGCAGACTCAAGGTTCTGGGTCCCAGGCTCTAGGCAATGTCCTACTCCCCAAATCAGGTCCCCAGCCCAGCATCAGTACTGTGAATCAGAATACCTGACCATGTATGATACAATATAGTGATATTATCTTGTATGCAGTATGAAAACAGGCTGAGAAGGGAGAGGTCAGTGGGAGCTGGCACCTCCAGGGGAGGGCTCCGGGATGAGGCAGGGTGTGGTAAGACTTTCCAGGTGGCTAAGTTTTAGTGGTATAGGAAGAGAGGACTGGCCTGGCCGGTCTGGCCAGCGTCAGGAGAGAATGCTGGAGAGGCCCAGAGAATCAGCTTCACCAGCTTCTCTGAGGAGCTGGATCTCAGGCTGAGGAATGTGATGTGTCTTACATGAGCCTACAGAATACATGCCCCCAAGCCCTCCCTTCCATCAAGTCTCACTTCTGCCTTCATGGCCAGATGAGCCTCCCAAGTTTTTTCCATGTATTTTCCTTTCTTCCTTGCTCACGTCACTCCCCATCCTGCCACTTTTCAGCATCCCACCATAGCACTGAAATGCCTTTGGTTGGCTAGGGGTCACCAGCATCCTGACAGTCAGGTCCACTGAAATTATTTATTTATTTATTTATTTTTAAATTTAAATAATCTCTACACCCAACCTGGGGCGCTAACAACCCCAAGATCAAGAGTCACACACCCCTCCGACTGAGCCAGCCAGGAGCCCCTGACATTTTTTTTAAAATAAATAACTTGGGGCGCCTGAGTGGCTCAGTCATTAAGCGTCTGCCTTCGGCTCAGGTCATGATCCCAGGGTCCTGGGATCGA